>NC_036242.1:18767198-18796427 GCF_002742605.1 Olea europaea var. sylvestris | reverse complement strand
AGAAAAGGGGGGCGAGATTGGTTTAATGTGGACCATTAATCTTGGAATTTTCAATTTTGTTCCCGGAGGATTTGCCAATCTCTTAACTGGAAATTCCAACATTCTCCCACTTGATCCAAGCGTTTTACCTAATCTCTTAACTTAATCCCATTCAATATAGTCCTTAAGAAACAAATACATGAATCATGGCGATAATTTCTGTAATGATGATTATTACCTTCCATGTATTACAATGTATCTAATTTTCAAGGTATTATTCTTCATGTGGCAACTTTTACTTAATGAATACACCTTATGTTTATTTTTGGTCCTATAAAGATACATTTTCTCAAATAATTAAAGCGTGCATGAAATGAGAAAATATCACAATAAATAAGAATTTCATTGAAATAACATTATTTACACAATGAAAAATTACATAATGGAACCAAGTCCCATTGACACTACATGATCCTTGAATTTTAGCAATGGCATGCCCTTAGTCAAAAGATCAGTGATCATCAAATCAGTGCTGATGTGCTCAATGACCACTTTCTTTTCCTTAATACGTTCCCTTATGGCTAAATACTTGATGTCGATGTGCTTACTTCGACTTCTATTTTTTTATTCTTAGCCATAAAGACAGCAGATGAATTATCGTAATATATTCTCAATGGCCTAGAAATAGAATCCATGATTCTAAGCCCAGATATACGACTCTTTAACCATACACCATGTGAAGTAGCCTCAAAACAAAAAACGAACTCAACTTCCATAGTTGAAGTAGCAGTCAAGGTCTGCTTAGCACTCTTCCAAGATACAGCCCCATCAGCCATCATATAGATGTATCCTGATGTTGATTTGCGTGAATCAACATAGTTAGCAAAGTCTGAATCTGAGCAGCCAATTACTTCCAAGTTGTCCGTTCGTCTATACATAAGCTTGTAGTCCTTTGTTCCTTGAAGGTACCTTATTACTTTCTTTACAACTCTCCAGTGGTCCATACCTGGATCCCTCTGGTATCGTTCCAACATTCCCACAGCAAATGCCATGTCAAGTCTAATGTAGACCTGGGCATACATCAAGCTTCAAACAGTAGAAGCATATGGAATATTCTTCATTTGTTCTCTTTCAAAATTATTTTTCGGGCATTGATTCAAATTGAATTTATCACCTTTAACAATGGGAACTGCACTTGATGAACAATCTTTCATCCGAAATCTCTCTAAAACTTTATTAATATAGGTTTTTAGAGACAAACCTAAAATACCTTTAAATCTATCTCTATGAATCTTAATGCCAATGACATAAGACGTCTCTCCCATATCTTTCATGTCAAAATTTTAGAGAGAAATTGTTTCACTTCATGTAACAAACCCTTACCATTGGTCACAAGTAGAATGTCATCCATATATAAAATAAGAAAACAGATCTTACTCCCACTGACCTTCTGATATATACATTGATCCATGATGTTTTCTACAAATTCAAATGAAGAAATTACATCATGAAATTTGAAATACCATTGACGAGGCATTTGTTTTAAGCCGTATATGGATTTCTTGAACTTGCAGACCAAATGCTCACCATCATTTGAGGGCAATCCTTCAAGTTGTTTCATGTAAACCCCATCCTCTAGATCTCCATTGAGAAATGTCATTTTCACATCCATTTGTCGCAATTCTAAGTGAAAATGGACGACTAATGCCAAAATGATGCGCAAGGAATCTTTCTTAGATACAGAAAAGAAGGTCTCCGTGTAATCGATTCCTTCTTTTTTAGTGAATCCCTTAGCAACGACTCTCGCCTTATATCTCTCAATGTTGCCCAATAAGTCTTTCTTTGTCTTAAAGACCCATTTGTATCCAATGGCTCTTGGACCATCAGACAACTTAACAAGACTCTATACTTCGTTATTCTTTATAGAATTCATCTCTTCCTTCATGCATTGTACCATAATTCCGATTCTTTGCAACTCATGGCTTATGGAAAAAGACTCAGGATCATTTACGACTCCAATGTTGTAGTTAGATTCTTGTAGATATACAACATTATCACTAGGAATTGCTGATCTTTTTGTTCTCATAGATCTTCTTAATGTCATTCCATTATCTTCCTGAGAAGAACATGATTCAACAAGTTGTTCAAAAGTCCTTGGCAACTCTTGAATTACCTGATCTACTGGGATGTTGTCAACAACTTGTAGAACTTCAACGATTGGTTGTTCAATACCAGTTTGTACTTGAGGGGTGCTGTGAACAATAACTAATCTATTGCTTGAGGTGGAAGGTTGAGATCCTGAATGATCATTTTTAGAAACTATGTTCCTGATTTAATTGCTCCCACTGATCAAGTCATTCTCAAGAAATTTCACATTTCTTGACTCTACAATCCTAGTGCTGTGAAATGGACAATAGAATATGTACCCTTTTGACCTTTTGACATATCCAATTAAATACCCACTAATAGTCATTGGGCCTAGTTTCTTCTCTTGTGGATTATTAAATCTTACTTTAGACGGACATCCCCAAATGCGCATATATTGCAAACTTGATTTCCAACTTTTCCATAATTCAAATGGTGTCTTTGGGACAACCTTAGTTGGAACTCGGTTTAATATATACACAGCCGTCTTATGTGCTTCAGTCCACAAGGATCTTGGAAGATTGGAGCTACTAAACATGCTTCGCACCATGTCCAATAATGTTCTATTTCTTCTTTCTGCTACATTATTCTAGTCTGGTAAACCAGGCATGGTATATTGGCAAACTATCCCATTCTCTTAAAGAAACTTTGCAAACGGACCATGTGCTTGTCCATCTTTTGTGTATCTACCATAATATTCTCCACTTCTATCTGATTTCACAATCTTAATCTGCTTTCCGCATTGCTTCTCTACTTCAACCTTAAAAATCTTAAAGGCATCCAATGCTTCATTCTTGTTATGAAGCAAGAAGAGATACATGTATCGTGAGTAGTCATCTATAAAAGAGATAAAGTATTTCTAACCACGTGAATCCATATCTGGACTACATATATCAGTATGTATAATCTCTAATATGTTCGAACTCCTGTTGGCACTTTTCTTTGACGTGTTGGTCTACTTTCCCTTAATGTAGTCCACACAAGTTTCAAAATCAATAAAATCAAGAGCATTAAATACCCCATCATTTACTAATCTCTTAATCCGCTCTATGGAGATATGTTCCAATCTCTGATGCCATACTTTAGAGGAATCTTCATTCAAAACACATCGTTTAATACTAGTGTGAGCATGCATAGTATTATAATTGGTGTTATTTTGCAAATTTAAAGAGAAAATATCCATCAGACAATGTACCATTCCCAACAAGATTAGATTATAAAATAAATTGAAAGTTGATTCTAAAAAATTAAAGGAATAACCCAAAGGTACAAGTCTTGAAACTGAAATCAAATTTTTAGAGAAACTTGGAATATAAAATGTCTTTTCCAAATCTAAAATAAAACCACTACTTAAAGTTAAACTATATGTTCTAACAGACTACACACGTGAACACATCTTGTTTCTTGAATAGATGCCTTGCTTACTTCCCACTAGCTTCCTTAGGTTTTGCATACCCTAAAGGTATTCGAAATATGGTTGTAGAACCAGTATCAATCCACCATGTGTTATACATAATATTAACCATATTAGATTCATAGCAAACAAATGAGATTGAATTACCTTTATTCTCAAGCCATTTCTGAAATTTGGCGCATTCCTTCTTTACGTGTCCCTTTTTTTTATAGAAGAAACTTAAGGATTCCTTCTTAATGTTAGCTTGGGTAGGTATTTCACCTTTCCCCTTCTTATTAGCTTGAGCTCTGTCCTTTCCCCGCGTTGCCAGCATTGTACTTTCTCCCAGTTCCATTACCAATCTCCATTCCTCTTGAACACACATGGTCACGAGATCATTAACTGACCATTTGTCTTTATGTGTGTTGTATGAGATCTTGAAAGACCCGTATTGAGGTGGGAGAGAATTCAGGATATAGTGCACTAGGAAGGATTCCGACACCTCAACCTCGAGGTTCTTCAATTGAGCTACAATATCCCTCATCTGCATGATGTACTTGCGGACACCTCGCATAGTAGTGAGCCTCATGGAAGAGAGCTTCATAATTCAGGTGCTTGCCAGCACCTTATCTGAAGTGATGAATTGATCATCTATGGCCTTTAGCAAATCACGGACTTTCTCATGCGGTTCAACCGAACCACGTATACTAGCTGAGATATTTATCTTTATGAACATCACACTAAGAAGATTTGATCGTTCCCATCGTTCATAAAGAGCAACTTGGTTTGGAGTGCTAATCTCAGTAATTGCAGGTGGTTCATCTTTCCTAATTGCATGGTCAATGTCCATATTGAGTAAAATTATCACCTTTAAGTTTGGGAACATCACAACGGATATCAGAAAAATTTGCAGGTTGACTAGCTGCATAAATTTAATTTGTTTATGTTAAAATTGAGACTTTTAAATTTCATGCTTTACCAATGTAAATCATGTTTAAATTTGAATCTATTGACATAAATTAAAAATTGCATGTGGGCTAAATTTTTAATTCAAGTAGATTTGATGCGAACCCCGTAGCATTTTAGACTACGAAACCCACAACTAGATTGATGCGAAACCCAAGAACACCAATTGATAACCAGTTTGGAATGAACCCAACAAGATGAAACAAAGAACCCAAATATAACGGTGATGCAATGGACCCCTTGCTTACAAATTGAAGAACCCATGATCCGATGTTAAACGCCACAAAAAATTATCCTTGAGAAGTTCTAAATTATTGTTCAAAGAAGAAAAAATTGGAAGAAAGCAAAAACCTCTCTTGAATTCAATAATAATTGTCAAAAGTCCCTACACAATGTAATGGAAAGAGTATTTATACTAAAGCTAAAAAATCTAGCTAAAATGGTGCAAAATCATCAAAATATGGAAAGAAGTCTAATTGATATTAAACTCTAACAAAATAAGGAAATTCGCGAAAAAATTTAAAACGCGTCAATTTTTATAACCATGCAGCTGCATGGTTGTTTTCCATGCGGTCGCATGGTAGACCCAGAAATCCTCAACGAATTCCTTGACTATGCCTGTGTGATCGCAAGCCATTAAAGGGGTGCGCTAGCATGGTTTTGCGATTCAGCCTCTTTTTCGGCCCCTTGTAACGCGTCGATCCATTTCATTTCGACTTTTGACCCGAATACAAAACTTGTCCCATTTTGAGTCCCAAACATCGTCTCATCAATGGTTTATTGAATGAGCAATCTCATCGCCTATTTCACTTGCTTTGCCCTCGATGGCGTCATTGGTCCGCCTTCGATTATCAATGGGTCTCATCCCGCACTCGCCTTCATCTAGCTCAACTCTTGGATCACATCATCCCCTCCTTCTTCAAAACGATTCGTTCTCGAATCTGCACCTGTATCGAAAAGGAAAAGATCAGCCGATACATTATACTCACCAGAAATGACTCAAAAATTTAACATCTCGGTCTGCCACAATACTCTTAGGGACTCCATGCAAACGTACTATCTCCCTGAAGAATAAATCAGCAATGCTAGTAGCGTCATCGGTTTTGTGACATGGTATGAAGTGTACTATTTTACTAAACCTATCAACCACTACAAAGATAGAATCCTGACTTTTCTTTGTCTTAGGTAATCCCAACACGAAATCCATAGAAATATCCACCTAAGGTTCACTAGGCACAGATAAAGGTGTATACAAGCCATGGGGTAAAACTTTTGATTTAGCCTGTTTACAAGTTATACACTTCTCACAAATCCATTCTATGTCACTACGCATTTTAGGCCAATAAAAGTGTTTCCCTAACATGTCTAAAGTCTTTAAAATTCCAAAATGACTCATTAAACCCCCACTGTGTGCTTCCCTTACCAATAATTCATGCATTGAACAAATTGGAATGCACAACCTATCTTCCCTAAACAAATATCCCTCATGTCTATAAAATTTATTAACAGCCATTTTAGCACATGAATTACACATGTTTGAGAAATCAATGTCATTTTCATACATGCTCTTAATAAGCTTAAAACCAAGTAATTTCGCACTTAAAGAGTTAAGAAGCGCTTACCTTCATGACAATGCATCTACAACTACGTTTTCATTACCTTGCTTATACCTGATGACGTAAGGAAACATCTTTATGAACTTCATCCACATCGCATGTCACTTGTTCAACTTACCTTAACCTCGTAAGTGCTTTAGAAAATTTCATACATGCTCTTAATAAGCTTAAAACCAAGTAATTTCGCACTTAAAGAGTTAAGAAGCGCTTACCTTCATGACAATGCATCTACAACTACGTTTTCATTACCTTGCTTATACCTGATGACGTAAGGAAACATCTTTATGAACTTCATCCACATCGCATGTCACTTGTTCAACTTACCTTAACCTCGTAAGTGCTTTAGAGACTCATGATCGGTGTGTATCATGAATTCTTTAGGCCACAAGTAATGCTATCAAGTCTCCAATGCTTGAACAAGGGAATACAGCTCCTTGTCATACATTGGGTAGCTCAGTGCAGTTCCACTCAACTTCTCGCTAAAGTAAGCAATTGGTCTCCTTTCTTGCATAACACTGGTCCAATACATATTCCTGATGCATCACACTCATTCTCGAACGTCTTATCAAAGTTAGGTAATGTCAAAACAAGTGTTTTACACAATTTATCCTTGATGGTATTAAATGCATGTTCTTGTATTTCCCTCCAGTGAAAACCTACGCTTTTCTCAACAATTTCAATTAATTGTGTTGTGAATGTGCTAAAGTCTCTCATAAACTACTTATAAAAACTAGCCAGACCATGGAAGCTCCTAACCTCAATTATACTTTTAGGTGTTGGCCATTCTTTAATAACTTTAATCTTTTTCTCATCCACTTCTACCTCATTAGCACTTACAATAAATACTAGAAAAATAACTCTATCCATGCAAAACATGCAATTTTTAAAATTAGCATACAATTGTTCATTTCTTAACACAACAAGCATGCACTTTAAATGTTCTAAATGCTCACTTAGGTCTTTGCTATAAATCAGAATGTCATCAAAGTAAATTACAGCAAATTTTCCTATGAAAGCACGTAAAACATGATTTATTAAACACATAAATGTGCTCGGTGCATTTGTGAGACCAAACGGCATAACCAACCACTCATATAACCTATATTTAGTTTTAAATTCTGTTTTTCATTCATCACCCTCCAATATGGGAATTTGATGGTACCCGCTCTTAAGATCAATTTTATTAAAAACACAAGCACCATACAATTCATCAAGCATATCATCTAGCTTAGGTATAGGGTGACGATACTTTACCGTAATGTTGTTGATAGCTCTGCAGTCCACGCACATTCGCCAAGTCCCATCCTTCTTTGGCACCAATAGAATAGGCACAGCCTATGGATTCATGCTTTCCATCACGTAGCATTTGCTCATCAACTCCTCTACTTGCCTCTGAAGCTCCTTCGTCTCCTCGGGATTGCTTCAGTAAGCTGGTTGGTTTAGAATGACTGCTCCGGGTATGAAGTCGATTTGGTGCTCGATCGCTCGAACTGGTGACAATCCACTTGGCACCTCCTTCGGAAACACATCTTCAAAATCCTGTAACAAAGATTTAACCACGCTAGGGAGGGAGGTGTTAGACTTCTCAAGATAGAGGAGAGACTCCTTGTACACTAACAACAACACTTGTCTCTTATCACTCAAAGTCTTTTTTAATTCACTCCCCCTCGTAAAGAAGTTCACTTTTAGCTTTTATTTCCATTCAGCTAACTATTTTTCTCTTTGCTCAACTGACTTTTTTCTCTCCTCTCATGTGGCCTCTCTCTCTTTCCCCCTTTCTTGGCCACTTCGCTATTTTCTCTCTTACTCACAGGTTCACTATCTTCTCACATTTTTGTAGATTCTCTCACTCGCCTTTCTTCCTAATTTCTCAATTTTATTTGGTTTTCATACACCTGAGCCGGTGTTAATGGCACAAAAGTAATGGACCTCCCATCCTTGACAAAGCTATACCGGTTCCTATACCCATCATGTGTAACCTTCCTATCAAATTGCCAGGGTCTCCCCAATAGAAAATAACCCGCTTGCATAGGCATCACATCACATACAACCTTATCACTATATCTCCTAATTGATAAATTAATTAATGCCTATTTGTTTACCCTAACTTTCCTACTCTCATTCAACCACTGCAATTTATAAGGCCTAGGATGTCTCAATAATGCTAAACCCGATTTCTCAACTAAAGTTGTGCTAACCACTTTTGTGCAATTCCCATCATCAATAATCAAGCTACATACTTGATCATGGACGTGGAATTGAGTGTGGAATATGTTCTCCCGCTGTTGCTCTGAATCATCTATCTTGATTTGAGTATTAAGTGCTGCCTCGAGACCAGCTGCTACCCAACGGCAAATTTCATCTCATCTTCACCACCAATATCCTCCAATGTCGGTATGTCATCATACTCTCCTTCGCTCTCACTTACCACCTCTCCATTATCCCGCAACACCATGGTTCGTTTGTTAGGACATTGAGATGCAATGTGTCCCGACCCCGAACACCTAAAACACTTGATGTGCCGGCTTCGTGATGGTTGTGGCTCCGATTTTGGTGCTATCCTACTAGCACTTTCTTCTTTCCCCTTCTATCACTCACTTCTTCTTTTGGTTACTGCTTCACTCCCCTTATTATTACCATCTCACTTCGACTTCCAATTTGGGTTAGAAGATGAAGTATCCACCTCGCAATCCTCTTCCTTTTCAGTTGTTTCTCTACCTTCACGGCTACATGCAACATGTCCTCCAACTCCATGTAATGTTGCAACTCCACTATATTAGCAATTTCCCAATTTAAATTGTTTAAGAACTGTGCCATGGTAGCTTCCAGATCCTCTACCATATTTGCCCTGATCATGAGTATTTTCATTTCCTTGTGATAGTCCTCTATTCTCCTCGACCCTTGAGACAGGCTCTACAACTTCTGATGGATCTCTCTATAGTAGTGGTTAGGAACGAAATGCTTCCTCATCAATGTCTTCAAATCCTCCCAAGTACTAATTGGTCTTCTCCCACACTGTCGCTGTGTAGTAACCACTTGATCCTACCAAGTTATTGCGTAATCAATAAACTTTAACACTGCTAACTTCACCTTCTTCTTCTCCGAATAATTATAGCACTCAAAAATTAATTTCACCTTCCTTTTCCACTCCAAGTACGCCTTTGGGTCACTCTTTCCCTTAAATTGCGGAATGGACATTTTGATATTGCCCATGTTCCCATCCGCCTCATCTCTATGATTATTCCTAACCCGTCGTTCAGGCCTACCACCTTTATTCCTCATCCATCTCATCCACACTTCTCCATACTCCTCATCATCCCATTCACTGCCCAGATCAAATACCTCCCGTTCCATCCTATGCTCTCACCTACTCGGCCTCTTGGCATTAGATACCTCTGCCTGCGGCTCCCTACTAAGATTAGCCACCGATGTATCTATGCTCCTCATCCAAGCTTCCTGCTTAACCCTCCAAGCATCTTGTTGATCCAGCCTATCTCTAACAACCCCAAAAGCAAGTTCAAACCGCTGTATCGAATCCTCCGATGCGCTGTTGTGATAGCCGCGTCAGCTTGAGTTGAAACCTTCTTGTTCAGGCATTCTCTCAATTTCTACCTCACCAAATTTTACTCGGAATCACACAATTGGCTTTTACCCTCTAATAAGCTCACCACTCTGCATTTTACCACTCAATGCTTCCACCAAGTGCTCCCAAGAACAATAATGAACTCACCAGATTAAAACTTGCGGATTCAACCCGAAACGTAAGTCAAGAGAAATAATTTGCAAGGGATTGAAAACAAATGGAATGAAATTTGAATGGACTCAATAAAATTTCAACGGAACAATTGACGAAATTGAAGAATTGAAAGAGAACTTTGGAATTTAGGAATTTGAATATGAACTTGTTGGTAGCAAATCAAACAAATAAAATTTTTTTTTTACATGAATAGTAATTTTTTATTTTTTTACTAATACAAGAGATTATACTACTAACGAAAAATACAGATTTAATGAATGAATTGAAGAACAGTTCAAGAATAAGGAAGGAAATTGGAAATCAAAGAAACTACGACCTAACAAGAAAATTAAAGATAGAACCTGATTAAATTGGAACCAAAGCTCTGATACCAACTGATGCGAACCCCGTAGCAACTTAGACTACGAAACCCATAACGAGATTAATGCAGAACCCAAGAACGCCAATTGATAACCAGTTTGGAATGAACCCAACAAGATGAAACAAAGAACCTAAAGATAACGGTAATGCAATTGACCCCTTGCTTACAATTTGAAGAACCCATGATCCGTTGTTAAACGCCACAAGGAATTATCCTCGATAAGTTCTAAATTATTATTCAAAGAAGAACAAATTGGAAGAAGGCTGAATTCAATAATAATTGCGAAAAGTCCCTACACAATGTAATGGAAAAGAGTATTTATACTAAAGCTAAAAAATCTAGCTAAAATCGTGCAAAATCATCAAAATATTGAAAGAAGTCTAATTGATATCAAATTCTAACAAAATAAGGAAATTTGCAAAAAAATTTAAAATGCGTCAAATTTTATAACCATGCGGCCGCATGGTTGTTTTCCATGCAGTCGCATAGTAGACCCAGAATCCCTAGCAAATTTTTTGACTATAGCTGTGGAACCGCAAGCCATTAAACGGGTGTAGGCGCATGATTTTACTGTTCAGCCTCTTCTTCGGCCGCTTGTAACGTGTTGATCCATTTTACTTTGGCTTTCGACCCGTACACAAAACTTGTCCCATTTTGAGTCCCGAACATCGCCCCATCAATGGTTTCTTGAACGAACAATCTCATCGTTTGTTTCACTTGCTTTGCCCTCGATCGTGTCATCGGTCCGCCTTTGATTATCAACGGGTCTCGTCCCGCACTCGCCTTCGTCTGGCTTGGCTCTTGGATCAAATCAAGATTATTTATATTAATTGATAGAATTATCAAACTATGTACTTAATTCATAATTAGTGGGTATATTATGATCATAATTTGATATTCTATCCTAAACTCCATGATAAGACTATCAAATTAAATTCTAATCCATAATTCCTGTGGGTATATTTTGAAAAAGGGTAACATGACATTTTATCCTAATTAATTATATAAATATAATAAAAAAATCATGTGGGATAAAATTTAACATATTAAGTATAATTAATTACAATTTAATGTCTACAACTCTCTATGTGATCCTAAACAGGCATAATATATAATTTTACTTAATTAAGGATGTCGTGGCTATTCTCTAATTAATCAAAATTATATGGATCACTAGACATTAAAATTTTTTATGCATAAACGATTAACTTAATATGAGAATAAGTTTAAATGCATAAAACATTCTAATAATCGTTATAAATTGCATAAAATTTTTTAAATATAATCAATTTATTCAGATTAAATATTAGCATAATTCACAATTTAATACAACATAGAATTACATATATTATTTTAAAATAAATATTTGACATACAAAATTGAAATAAATGCCCAACAATTAATTCTAAAAAAATGGACCAATATTCAATTGCATATCTTTTCTCAAATGGCCCAATGAGCAATTGATTAATTATGATAATTAAATGGGCCAATAATAATTATAGCCCAATGAACTTATCACATATTTAAATTGTATCCCCAATAAGGTACATGTCCAAGAATTAATAGGCCGAAGGTCCAAATAACATTCAAAAAACAATAAATAAATAAAAAAATCGGCCCAATTAAAAATTCTAGAACATGATCAATATCCAATTTTATATGTTTTCCAATTGGCCCAATGAACAAATTAAAACCAATGGTTTTCATATGGCCCACCAAAAGCATCGTCTTCTACACATAAAATTGGTCTCTATACGTGAATTAAAACCAGAGAACTTCTTCAATCTCCAGATTTTGTACCTCCTCAAATTGAACCTTCTCTCCATCAAAACTCAACTTTAAAACCAAATAGAGGCTATAAAATCGATTTTATGGTGAGATAAGAATTTATTTTTCAGAATATAAATCGATCAAACAAGATAGCTTTTTACAGATTAATGGCGAAACACCAAGGCAGAAGTAATATGAAGCTCTGATACCAAATGTAAGAGTGAAACTCGATCCTAAACAAGGATGGGAAACAAGTTGGATCAAGAAATAAAAAATATTACAGATCAACAATCGTACCTCCGATTATTGATGAGTTCTAGAAAGCCTCTTGCTCCGGGCAATAGTTCTTCCAAGCTCTCAACTCACTATATTCGATAGTGTATAATGTATTTCGGGGTGGGTTGAGCTTAGGGACCAATACGAGATTTATAGCCGAGTTTCCATCAAACTCTCTATGGCTAGTCCTTCATTATTGTCACAAAATTAGGACAAGAAATGGGTATAAATTGCTCTGGAGAAAATGGGGTAAGATTGGTTTAATGTGGACCATTGATCTTGAAATTTCCAATTTTGTTCTCGGAGGATTTGCCAATCTTTTAACTGGAAATTCCAACACATATTCCATTACTTGTGGATTAGGCCATCAACTTTGTCAGCATAACAATGGCTATTTCCAGCTAGCTAAATTGTGATATGAGTAATATGAATGCACATATATTTTATACTTTTACTCATTATTTATTTGTTGGCTTACTTAAATTAAAATGATTTTTTAAATATCAAAACATGTGTAAAAAATGTGATGCGAATTTTAGGGTTTCAATACCCTAAACAAGCATCCTATATAGAAATAAATGTTCACCATGTTTCATTGGTTAAATAATTAAATAAGGAAAGATTGATTTGACAAATCAAAACATTCCTTAAGTTAATTATTTACCATATCAAACAAATTCTATATTATTCTTATCGTGTAAAACTATCATATTTTAGGTGAGAGACGATTGTACCTTGAAAGAGTCTTTACATAAGTAAAGAAATTCATTGAGGTATGGACAAATGATTTTGAGAAAATCTGCCTTCGCTTGATGAACCCATCTCTAGTGAGTTCAGTCGGTGTAATATTCCCTTGAAGTATCTTGAAACAAAAATAGTATTCTTCAACCGCAATTGAAGAGATCACATCCAGAGCGTGAAGGATATAATCTTACTCAATGTTTTGGCTACTTGACGTGAGTTAAGATTGATGAATCTTAATTCACGTAATAGTTGCGGCTGAATACAATAGTAAAGTGACGATAAAGTCAAGACCAAAGGGTTTGATTCCATTTATTCAACAAGTCAAAAGAATAAGAAAACTAGGGAGTTGTTTTTTATTTGCTTTTGATTTTTTTGTTAATTTTACAAAATTGCAAATTCGAAACTATTGTATTATTAATTGTTTGATAGTAGATTATTTTACCCATGGTATGGGGCCCATAGATTTTTCTAGGGGTTTATCATGCTATATCTGGTGTTCACTTTTGTTTATTTTCTCATTTGATTAAATCTTGTAGAAAACTAGTTTGCTAACTCGTGTCATTTATAATTGAGGGTGAAAACTGTTTGTAGGAAGTTCTAACAAACTGACTAAATATGCATGAAACGAACAATTGAGACAAATTGTTAAATTAACTTGGTTTTAGTATTTATAATGGCATCAGAGCGGCTTCACTTTTAAAAAGTGAGATCTACATAAAAACTAGTAGTGGGTGGAACACCGTTTAGAACTCGTGCCTTAGACGCGACTAATTATTCATATTGTAAAATTAGACTGCAAATCTTTGTCCAATCTTTAGATGCGAAAGCATGACACTCAATCATGTATGGATATAAAATTATCATAGTAACTGAAAAGGATATAGAAAGAGGGAAACAAGCAGATGAATGGGTGGCTACTAATTTTAATAGTGTTAGTTAGAATTCTAAAACCCTAAATGCTTATTTCTCATTTGATACTAATCAATTTTTTTGATTTCTAAATGCAAAGTGGCTAAAGAGGCATGTGACATATTGCAAGATGCTCATGAAGGAACTTCAATTGTGAAGTCCTCTAGACTCCAAATGTTAACACTTGAATTTGAGCAACCAATAATGAGAGATGATAATTACTTCAAAAATTTCTTTGCTAAACTAAGTGACACCACCAACTCGACGGACACTTTGGGAAAGAAATACTCAAAAAGTAAAATAGTGAAAAAGATTATCATATCTCTATTTAATAGGCTCCATCCTAAGGTAGTCGTTATCGAGAAAAGCAAGAACATAGAAAGCATGAAAGTAGAAGAATTGGCAGGATCCTTGATGACCTACAAGCTACATCTTCACAAAAGGTAGGGGGGGAAAAAGATCGAAAACAGCCAAAGTCAATGAGGTTGAGATAGACAAAGAAGATGATAAAAATGAGAATGATGACTAAAAGGCCATGCTCATTAAAGAAGTTACGAAATTCTTGAAAAATAATCAGATAGGAGAAGCTTAGAACTCAACCATCCCAAAAGAAGTTCTCCAGTAACTCTAGGCAAAATCCTGCCTCATCTGTGGAAAAGAGTCAAAGTAGTGTTCAATGCCATGAGTGCGAAGGGTTGGGATACATAGCGGTTGAGTGCTCAAACATATTAAAGAAATCCCAGGATAAGAAAGCTATGAACATAACCTGGAGCGAAGATGAATAAAATGGGTCAAACTCGGATAAAGAAGACATATCTGACAACAAACAGGTAGCATCTCTAATCTTCAACCTTCGGTCTGATAGTAAACATCACGACAGTGGCCTACAGGTCTAAACCTATTGAATCCAGACATAGCTAGAACCAGCAGTGCATGTTTAAAATGCAAAACATTGAAAAGAGATCAGGAAGTAGGGTTGGCAATGTTTCGACAAAAACCATCCATGAACCACAAATTTTTTTGTCATACTATAACCACACCATAACTACATAAGTTGGTTCGGTTCGAACGATTAATAACCATGAAAGAAAATTATTTTTTTTTAATAGTTCCAGCTATCAAATTGAAAAAAAAAATTATGATAAAAAAAAAATCAATGAAAACAAAAACACAACACTCAACTAGTTTAGGAAACGATATCCCAAATGAAAATGCACACAATATCCTAATTTCCACATGGAAAAATTCGAAATCTGTCTCTGTTTTTTTCACGGAGTGATGAAGAAGAATGATTTGGGGACAAGGAGGATTAGTGGTCGTTGTATAGTGACGAAAAGGATGTGATCTAGATACGTGTTGTGTTGAATCTGTTGATTCCAATTTCCATATATATGTTTAATATTTATGTAGTAGGGTGCAAGGTTACTAGATTATGAGCTAGAATTTTGGGTTGGACAAAATCATAGAAAGAATAATAGAAAGCCCAATTGTCCAATTAATTATTTTTTTAACGAGTAATCGGTTCGGGACGAGGCGACGACGTAAATACCATACCCCTCCCGTCCTGAACCATGGTATTAAAATCAAATACCATATTCATCCCATTGTACCATCAGTTTGGTTTTCAGTTTTGACAGTTCAAATTGTCATCTTTATCTCGAAGCTGAACGAGAAAAAAATGTTACCCTTCCGGAATGATGGAATACATTGAAAAAGAAAGAGCTGCTGCAACAATCGAAAGAGAAGCCTTATCCAGAACCATAAATGAGAAGGAAAAAAATTGTTGGGAGTCCAAGCTGAATTGCATCATGCCATGGAAAGAGGCAGACAACTGATAATTGGATCCGCTTGTCTAAGCGAAGTACTTAGTTATGGAAAAACATCATATGACAAAGTAGGCTTTGGGTATGAAGAAAAAAGAAATGAGAAATCAACCACTCAACTGACCTTTTTAAAGCAGCAGTGGGATCTAAAAAATTGCAAAGTCAGTCGTCTGAATATGCTGTCAGATTGCCAAACAGACCTGCCACCAGCAAGACAGTTCCATTTACAGACACTCCACAGCAGTTTTGACTACCTTAAAAAGTCTAGTCCAGATCACATGATTAGCTAAATAGGTAAGTCACAGCACACGAGCATATGTAATATTTGTTATCGGTATGAGCATAATTCACACCATTGTTTAACACACAAAAAATTGAATCAAACTGAAGGAGTTAACTTGCTACCTGACACCATAAAAGTGATCTTAGGTATTATATTTTTAATGTTGCTTACAAATCTATTGTACCTAACTCCTGGTATTTTGATAGTGGCTATTCCAAATACATGATAGGTAGCTATTTTATGTTAACTAATTTTAAAAGTCATGCATGAGGAATGGTTACTTTCAGGGATGGTACTCAAAGTAGAATTGAAGGTATGGGTACAATTGAAATAAATGGATTCCCTATGTTGAAAATAGTGCTTTTTATCATTGACTTGAAAGCTAATTTAATTAGTATAGGTCAATTTCCTGATGAAGAACTCATGGTTATGTATACAAAAAGCAAGTGTAAGGTAACGAAAAATGATGGTAGTTGTGTCCTACGTGGTAACAGATCCAGTGATAAATGCAATTTGCTTGATTATGATATTTACATATCATGCATCTAATGCTGACTATACAGACCTGTGGCACAAACGATTGGGATATCCAAATTATACAAATCTTTTCAAACTCACTAAAATTGATGTTGCAAGAGGAATTCCTAAGCATACAGAAAGACCTAAAGGTGTGTGGTTCATGCCAAAAAGGAAGCAGACTAGAACATCTCACAGACAATGTTAGTATCTTGCTACCTGTAACTCTCTTGAATTCCTCCATATGGATTCAATGGGGCCAATTCAAAATGAAAATCTAGGTGGTAAAAGGTATATCTTTGTTATAGTTAATGATTTCTCTGAAATTCACTTGGGTAGAATTTCTAAGGGAAATATAATGCATTTGAAAGATTTACCCACTCATCAAAGACTAGCCATTGAAAATTACCAAGATGGTATTAAAATTGTAGAATTATGAGTGACCATGGTAAAAAATTTGAGAATGCTATTTTTCTAACTTCTGTGAAAAGCATGGTAGTTTCCATGAATCTTCTGCTCTTAAAACATCATGACAAGATGATAAATGGCTAGAATAATGCTAAACTGCAAGAGACTCCCTATAATATTGTGGGTTGAGGCAGTTAATACTGCTTGCTACATCTTGAACCGTGTTTCCTTAAGAATCAGTACTAAACAAACACCCTATGAAATCTTGAAGGGTAGGAAACCTAATATTCTTTATTTTCACGCATTTGGAATTGTAATGTGTTGAATGATATGGATCACTTAAAAAAATTTGACCCTATGAGTGATGAAGGAGTATCCATTGGATATTTAGAAATAGTTGGGCCTATAGAGCGTATAATATGAGGACTCAAACTTTTATTAGAATTTATTTATGTTAAACTTGATGAAACTGATGATTACTCGTCTTACTCGTATGAACTTGAGATTAGAAATCTGGAGGAACATGTTGAAACCACACAGAATATTCAAGAAAACAGTGTGTAGCCCCCCAGGGATGGTCCCGTGGTGCAAAGGACAGGAGTGAGATTATCTCACGCCTTGCTGACAGCCGCAGTGTGGAGATTCGATTCTTGAGACATGAAATTGGATTCCTTGTAGGCGCAGTGTACAGACAGCTCTTATTCCCTGGCCTGCTGGAGCACATTTCGCAATTTACCTTCCTCACAAAGCTTAAGGCCCTCAAGGTCGGAGTTCAACCTTTTTTTTATTTTGAAAATAGTGCTGTAAATCCTGAAAATAATAGTCCATTAGAAGATTCTGTAATCAGGTCTGCCGAATCTAAACTGGCCACTGCAGGTGGGGACACACTGGAAGTAGATACTGGGCTGTAGAAAATAAGACAACCACCTACCTGGATTTAGAAAGCACACAATTTGCATAATGTAATTTCTGATCGTGTTAATGGAATGGTGACCAGAAGGAGACTTGCCACCAAACTCGAAAATGTGTGTTATAAGACACATATAGAAACCAAGACTATGATTGAAGCACTTAATGATGAATCATGGGTATTAGCCATGCAGGATGAATTGGCTTAATTTGAGCGAAATAATGTTTGGGAGCTAGTGCCACGGCCAACAAATGCAAATGTCATTGGAACCAAATGGATCTTCAAATACAAATTTGATAAGCCCAGAACATTATCAGAAAAAGGTATGATTGGTAGGACAAAGATACGCTCAAGTTGAAGGAGTAGACTTTGGAGAGACCTTTACTCTTGTGGCCAGACTTGAATATATTAGGCTATTGCTATCTATAGCATGCCAATTATGATTCAAATTACTTTAGATGGACGTCAAAACTGTCTTCCTGATGGGATCCAAAATGAAGAAGCCTATATCAAGCAGCCGAAAGGATTCATTGATCCATATCTACTAGAACATGTGTTCAAGCTTAAAAAGACCTGAAACAAGCTTCTCAAGCTTGATATAAAATGCTTACTATGTTCCTACTTGAGAAGGGATATAAGAGAGAAGAAACTGATAACACACTGTTCACCAAACAACTTAAGCTAGTTTGGTTGTGGCTCAAATCCATGTGGATAACATAGTACTTAGATCCACATCTGAAACAAAATCATGGGAGTTTGTCAATCTTATGCAAAGCAAATATGAAATGAATATGGTTGGTGAACTAAATTATTTCTTAGGTTTGCAGGTTAAGTATGTTGATGCAGGGATTTTCATCTTACAGCCTAAGTATGGAAAGAATCTGATCAAGAAATTCAGCTTTGAAAATACCAAAGCAGTCAGGACGCCACGACCACATCCTTGAAACTCTCCAGAGATGACCATGGTAAGGATGTCGACCTTAGCCTATACAGAAGCATGATTCGCAGTTTGTTGTATTTGACTACAAGTCATCCTGATATAGCTTTCAGCATCAGAATTTGTGCTAGATATCAAGCTAAATCAAAGAAATCTCACTTGGCAACTGTTAAACCAATCATTAAATATGTTAATAGTGTTGGGAAAAAAGTAGGAAAATCTGAAAACTTAATGAACTCTAAGGCACGAAAAACGTTATCTTTTAAGAGATGTTTCTCCCCTATTCAACGAAGTCATGATTGAGGTATGATAGAAAATCTCTCTCAAAATACAATGGAGGCGTTTGATTCAAATTGAGACTATTTGATCAAACAAAGAAGACACTCGAAAAAGAACTAATGATGCCAAGAGAAAGAAAGAAGAACAATTTTTTAATATGTTTTGCAAACGAGAATTCGCCCAGAATTTATAGAAATTGAAGCAACCGTTTGAATAGGTGTGTCCCTTAAAGTGAAGAACATATCTGTTGAAAGTAACAGTCATGTTGATCCCCGTTGCGCAGCAGCAAACACTAGTTGGGGTGGCAAATCATTTGCAAAACAAAAAAAATAAATACATGCAAAATGATAAAAAATATCTAACAAATAGCACATCTAATTTTGGTCTATGGTGACTAAAGACCCTAATTCTCATCTTGCAAGATATACTAATGCTTATTGGGGGAGGAAACATGGATGGCTAAAAAAGCATATTCGGAGCCTGGTTCTACATAGGTAACAACCTTATCTCTTGGATAAGTAAGAAATAAAACTCCATTTCCTTGTCTACTATAGAAACTGAGTACATCGCTGCCAGTAGTTGTTGTTCAAAGTTGCTCTGGATACAGCAAATTCTTGGTGACTATGGTATTGAACAAGATTCTCTTAACAAGTTCTATGGTAATACAAGTGCTATAAACATTTCTAAAAATCCTTCCAACATTCTAAAACTAAGCATATTGATATTCAACATCAGTTCATTAGAGACTTGGCTGAAAGAAAGGTTATTTTCCTAGACCACATACACACTGAAGGACAACTAGCAGATTTACTCACTAAAGCTTTAGACACTATCAGGTTTTAAAACTTCGCGAAAAGTCGTGCCCATATGTATGATGCATTAAAACATTTTTAGATGTATACCTTTTTTACTGCTTTATTTTGTGTGTTCATTTAGTATGCTTGTGTTTTGCATTTATATAAAAACAAAATATTGAATATTGAAAAATAAAAGAAATGGGGCTTTCTTACACATTCAAATGATGTATATTTTTGGTTGGTTTGAAAAATTTTTGAGATAAACTTGGAATATCCAATCAGTGGGAGTAATGTATTGTCAATAGTACACCATTAGAATATTGTGATATTATTGTTATGACCATTTATTGATTAGGTAGGCATCTGAAGGTGACATGTGTTTAAAAGCCTGTTTAGTTTGGATTAAAATATTTTTTTTAATTTAAGTCAAAATTAAACAATAAATACTAACTAAATCTTTCATGGGTTCCACAACTTTTCAACCGTACGTTTCAAAAACTTTTATCACAATCTACTAAAAATCTAATTTTAATACATACCGAACACCCTCATAGTGTAGACCTATGGTCAGTATCTATGTCTTTCGACACTATAATACGATGTGATGTAAACAAACAACTTCGTTGGATGAGAGAGCTGCCACCATAGATGTGTGAAGCCCTCCTTGATAATGAATATAAATCATGAGAGAAAAGTTACCCTTATGGTTACGTGAAAGTCAACTCCATGAATTAAAAAGAATATAGAAAAAGTCATCAAGTGAGCAAGCAAAAAAAATAAAAATATATATAAATTTTCTAGTCTGGCACACACATATTTTTATTTAAAGAGTGGATGGTTTGAACCAATGTTGTCAAAACCGACTACAAACTTGTTGTAATTGAAGTAATTAACAAGATCATGAATAACCCCAAGAACAAGATTAAAGTAAATAAATAAAAGAACTGGTAGATGAACGATGTTATTTTATTTAATCAATAAAAGGAGAGAATTACAGCAATAATGGCTTCAATAAAACTTATAGAGGAGCCTTGTATTTATAGTATAAAATATAGCCCTAAAAGAGTCCCAAAAAAGGTAAGCAATCTAATGCAATTTAGATTCCTATTTGAGTCACACTTCTAACACTAGGAGCCCTCATAGGAAAAAATAGAGGCGTGGATGAGGTATCTTAACCCAAAAATGGTAAGGAGAAGGAATGAATCCTCTGAGTAATGCTGATCATGACCCTATTTGAGAGATAGATACCATTTTAAGGGCCTTATGTTAGTGGAAAATCCAACAACACTCTGAGAAACTATGTCAGAAAGGCTAGGAATTTATCTATACCCATGTACATTGTCAACATCTGACTTCCAGTATAGATGCATAGATCCCATCTATTTTACAAAGAAGGACACAAGGAAAATTCACCATCCTCATTATCATGTCCTGTAGTAAAAACGATCGTGGCTAGGGATGAAAATCAGATCGAGCACCTACTCAAATTGTTTGAGCTCGGCTTATGGATTGCTCGAGATCATCCCTAAAATCAAGCACAAAAAATTTTGAGCGAGCAACTCTTGGGTTGTGCCCACTAGCCAATAGCCCATAAGCTTTGGCTAGTGGGTTGTTGTAAAAATGTGACCAGAGGGTCATATTTTCAAAAAAATGTAACAATTTGGTCATATTTTGTGGTTGCATTTTTTTTTTTTTTTTGGTTGGGTGGGGGGCGAGGGGGGAGGCTATAAATATAAGGCTTTTATTTCATTTTTTTTTATATCAATTCTCTACAATCTATTTACAATCAAAATTTCTTAATTTCAATATTCCTTGTACAAACACAAGTTACACAATTACTTTATTTTTTTAGTTCATATTTGATCACTTCAAAAGTTCAAGTTGAAGTCTTCATCTATTATTTTCTATTTTCTATATCTACTTTTCAATTTATTTTTCAACCAAATATATCCTAACAACTATGTTGAGGCTATGTTTGGTGGAGGTGTTGACTCCAACACACCATTGCCACCACAAAGTACGTCTTCTATGTTCGATAACAATTTTAGTGGTCTTAATAACATCCCAATTTCTCATGATTTGGGGGTTGAAGACTTGCGTTGGAGTGAAAATCCAATTTATTTGGATGACATTGATGAAGAAGAAGGACTTGAAGTACTAGGTGCAACAGGTACGGATAAGCAAAAACTAAAATAAACTACCGAATGTCGAGAACACTTCAAATTGGAGTCCACGGGTCGTCAAGTTGATGGAGGGGGGGGGGGCGAGGGGGGAGGCTATAAATATAAGGCTTTTATTTCATTTTTTTTTATATCAATTCTCTACAATCTATTTACAATCAAAATTTCTTAATTTCAATATTCCTTGTACAAACACAAGTTACACAATTACTTTATTTTTTTAGTTCATATTTGATCACTTCAAAAGTTCAAGTTGAAGTCTTCATCTATTATTTTCTATTTTCTATATCTACTTTTCAATTTATTTTTCAACCAAATATATCCTAACAACTATGTTGAGGCTATGTTTGGTGGAGGTGTTGACTCCAACACACCATTGCCACCACAAAGTACGTCTTCTATGTTCGATAACAATTTTAGTGGTCTTAATAACATCCCAATTTCTCATGATTTGGGGGTTGAAGACTTGCGTTGGAGTGAAAATCCAATTTATTTGGATGACATTGATGAAGAAGAAGGACTTGAAGTACTAGGCGCAACAGGTACGGATAAGCAAAAACTAAAATAAACTACCGAATGTCGAGAACACTTCAAATTGGAGTCCACGGGTCGTCAAGTTGATGGAAAGCAAGAATCCAAAACTGTATGTCAATGCTTCCAAACAAAGTGGGCATAGCAAAAGGATATCAAAACTACCCACCTAAACTGGCATTACAAGAAATGTTAGGACAAACATGGAGTCATAGGTTAAACACAAACTCAACTCCAGTTTGCTTCTCCTTCTTTCCGTACTAGTTCTAGTGCACAAAGCACATAGATCTATTCAAAAAAAAGATTACCATGAGAAAATGGTCAAGTTTGTAAACGGTGTTGAGCTATCGCTTAGCATAGCTGACAACAAATATTTCACCAAATTTGTACAAGAATATCTTCAATTAAGGTACATTGTAGTAAATAGAAACATCTTCTTGCTGATTGCATTGATTATTTCACTAGAACAAAAAAGTTTCTCATAAGTTATATATAAAAATATGATGATGTTATATCTTTTACATTTGACTTAAGGGAAGGTATTAACAAAAAAAAAGTTACATAGCTGTTACTACTCACTACATAGACTCACTTTGTGTAATTAATTAAAAAAAAAATGCTTTTAAAATAATTGAGATTTCTTGTAATACTAATAATATATTTAATGATATTATGACTATTATAAAAGAATATCATAATGAGTCTAAAATTCATAATTTTACTTTTGATAATACAACTATTAATAAATCTGTAATTGATAAACTACGTTGGGCTCTCAATTCCAATTTCGGTGCTTTTTCATTTTCATGTTCATTGCGTTTGTCGTATATTTAATTTAAATATCCAAGATGGAAATAAAAATAATTTAGCACATAGATTAAAAGAACTAAGGACGCACTAATATATATTACAAAATCACCTAGTAGAAAATTAGCTTTCGAAGAGTTTTGTGCTGAACATTCAATACAAGCCACAAAATTTGTCACTAACATAGGTCATAGGTGGAACTCAACTTACCTATTATTAAAATTTTGTGAAGTATATGAATCATGTATTACTGAATTTCATAATATTTGATATACACATGATTGTATGCGCAAAGATTTGGTGCGGATGTTAGCCGGGCACACCAAAACCGCCTTTACCTCTAATTTTGAACCAACAAACAACATTTGTTTAATTTATTAACAATTAATAGGGATGAAATAATTAGGGTGTGTTTAATTGCATTATTTTTCATAAAAAATATCAGTTTTCCATCCAATTCCTACTTTGGATGTTTGATTGTTATTTTTATCATTGAAAATATTTTTTAACTTTCGAAAATATATCTAATTTTTCTTGTTTTTAAGGAAAATATTTTCTTTGGGGAGAGAGAGTTTTTATTTTCCACAAAACAAGGAAAAAAAAAATTCTAAGGGTGTGTTTGATTACACTTATTTTCCATGGAAAATATCAGTTTTTCATCCAAATTTTCACTTTGAATGTTTGATTGCTATTTTTTTCCATGGAAAACATTTTCCAACTTTTGAAAATATGCCTAATTTTCCTTGTTTTTAAGGAAAATATTTTCCTTGGGTAGAGGTGGTTTTTATTTTCCACAAAAGATGGAAAATATTTTCTTTTCTAGGTAATATTTTCCATGTCAATCAAACACACCCAAGTGATTTTTTCACGCCAATCAAAACACTCTTAATATAAGTTCTAGTATATCTCATTCTTGCAACCAAAGTAAATCAAATATAGTTACAAGGGAATGTCCATTGAATTAGCTAGATATTTTACTAAACATAAACTTAAAATCGTAGAGCCAGCTGATGTAATGACATTAGAATTACTTGATTTTTGGAGACTTCATGAACTTCAATATCCAATTGTTTTTGTCATAGTATGTGATCTATTAATTCCTCCTATTAGCATTGTAGCGTCGAAGTCTGCTTTTAGTATATAGGTGACCAGATTTTATCTAAGTTTGATTCAAATAAGAATATTAGAAAGTTTAATGTGTATAAAGTATTGGTAAGACGCTGATCATCGAGTCCAAAATCAATATGTTATAATTACATCTAATTAGATGAAAATTATTTAAGTTCGTCACACTTTGTTATTTTCTTAATAATATTCAATTTTTTTAATATATATATATATATATACACACATAATCCCTGAAAGAACTATGGGTCGTAACAATTGAACATAAAATCTCTACCATTAGAGGCAATAAGCCTGAGGATAAGGATTGCTACATGAACCCTCTAAGAGAGGCTACAAACCATGAGGTCAACAAGGTGTTCGAAGATGTCGAAATGGCTAGTCCCTGAAAATGGATTGATGTGGAAATGGTAAACCAATCTATTAAAAATGCTGGAGATGGCTGAGGCCCCAAAGAAAAGGTGGTGGTATTCAACGAGTTGGACCCCCGCGTCCCCTAGTTCGACACTTAGGTAGCCCCGATAGAGGCTCCGTAAATCTTATCGATAGATCCTAAAAACCCCATATGATTGTTCCAGATTGAAATAAATCAATCAAAGAATGAAAGGTTGCCCTAAAGGAATTCTTATTCCAAATTTGGATGTCTTCGCATGGAAATACGAAGACATTTTAGGTATTGTTCTCTAGATCTACTGCAATTTCTTGAAGATTGACTCTAAATTTCACCCTTACAAGTTAAAGTGAAGGCCCCTCGAACTGATATGATACGAGGCATTAAGGAAAGAGTTGAATAACTTGGTAGCCAACGACTTCATTAGACAGGCCCATTTGACCAGATCTTGATGCTACCGCACGACACAAGTCACTTAGCTTCATGGATGTCTATTTTGACTACAACTAGATTCTTTTATACCTTCCTGATGAAAAGCACACCTCGTTCATCACTAATAGAGGTTTTTACTATACAAAGTGATGTATTTTAGGTTGAAAAATACTTAGCTCACCTACCAGAAATTGGTGAACAAAATGCTCATCGAGCAGAATTAACTAGAGAGTCATACATAGACACATTTTGAGGAGGTACATATCAACGTCGAATTCCTTGAAGTATGCCTTGGATGTTGCCTTCGAAAAGTTTCTAAGCTATATGGTCAACCAAAGAGATATTGAGGCTAAAATAGAGAAGATTAAGGCGTTGGTGGAGATGCGATCACCTTGGAAACCTAAAGAGGTGCAAAGATTCATAGGACAAATGGGAACCTTGAGCCATTTTATCTGTAAAGCCATCAAAGAAGTGCTTCCCTTCTTCGAGGTTCTTAAGTGAGGGGAGAGATTCCAGTAGATAGAGAAGTACAAAATGGCCTTCTAAACAATGAAGGATAATCTTGACTAGGCCCCTCCTTTCCAAGCCCGAGGCTTAAGAAACCTTATTATTATACATAGATGCTTTAGAAAGCCATTAGCTCTATGCTTTTAAGAAAAGAGGGCAACCAGCAATTGCCTATCTATTATATAAGTAATGCTCTTTAATTGGCAGATCTCTGATATCCTGATATGGAAAAGAATGCATTATAATTGGTCACTACTTCCAAAACGTTAAGGCCCTATTTCCAGGTCGTACCATACACGTGTGTTCAAATTTCACACTTAAACATGTACTACATAAGTTGGACGCCTCCGAAAGACTAATGAAATAGGCTATTCGACTGAGTCAATTTGACATCGTCTTCAAAAAAGGACCTCTGTCAAAGGACAAGCTCCCTAAAATAGAGGTGACGATGGAACCTCTTGGGCCTCCTACCTGTCTCTTCTTCATTGATGGATCATTAGAAGAGATAGGCTCTAGGGCAAGAGTTTTTTTTTATGAGTCGGATGGCCATAAGCTCAATTGTTCAGTCATGTTTACCTTCAAAGCCTCTAACAAAGTCATCAAATATAAAGCCTTCCTGATCGGGCTTAGGCTAGCCTTTGAAATACGAGTGAAGAGGTTGTTTGTGAGTAAAGACTCCAAACTTGGTGATGAGCTAGGTCAACGGCAACTTCATCACGAGAGAAAAAAACGTAGTGGCCAATGTCAAACAATGATGGATTTCTTGCCTCGTTTTGGAGAAAAAAAAAAAAAAAGCTCATGTAAATCCATCTGGCTGAAAAAGCAAATGCAAATGCGCTATCAAAATTGGCCAACAACAAAAATATGAACCTATTAAAGATAATGCGAATTGAGTGATAAGTGTGATTTTGCACACTTACTAGATACTTTAATAAAAAGGAGTGGATAATTTATTCATAATAGTGTAAATTGTGCTTTTATAGGTAACAAATCACCCATTGGAAGAGAACAAGCAAAAAGGAAAAGAAATGACTGAAATCGTACAAAAATCATGAAGTTGGGGACAAAATTGCATAAGGGCAAAAAGTTGGAGGACCTGGGATTTAATTTACTGAGGGCGTAATTGAATGAAAAGTCAAAATTTGAGGACCAAATTGTACAATATTGAAATTGAGGGACCTGATGTACAAATATTGGAGAACTTGAGCTGGAAAAATGGAAAAGAACTTTGGCTTTACAAGGCAAGACAAGGCTAAGACCCTCTTGCCTTGTTTTCCAAAATTGAGGGCTTTCATTGCAATTTATGGGATAGGGTTTTTTAAGGGAAGAAAGGGGAACAGCCTGTGATTTTATTCTTCCTCTTTTCTTGATCATTTCTTTTTCTTTTGTTTTCTTCTTTCCTCTTCATTTTTTTTTTCTTTTCTCTTTCTTTCTATAAGTTTCTGGGCATTTTGGGGGTACAAAATTAAGCGTATAAGAAGAATCAACCAAAGGAAATGGAGAGATTTTGGGAAAATCAAGTCAAGCCATTAACATTTTCAAAAATCCAATAAAAATGGGTTGTATCTTTAATCTTGTATTTTCCTCATTATTATCTACTATTTGCAATGTATTGTATGACATATTCTCCTTTTTATATCATTTGTATAAAATGAGTTAGTTATTTATGTTAGAATTTATGGTTGAAGTTTAACCTAACTTTAATTAATTTCAATGTTTGTTTTAATATTAAAAATTACTTATGTTTATGTGTTTTTACTATTGTTATTATTGTATTTTCATTTGGGTTCATTTCACAAATGGTAACTGAACTTATCTAAAAATTACAAAGCAATAATTGAAGTTACAAAGTTGCAAATACAGTCACTTAACTTATGAACGCTTTCACTAACTGTCACTGAAGTTTACAGACTTGCAGAAATGATCACCATTAGGATCGTTATGATTTTAATTCAAACTTAAAGGGCCAAAACACATGAACATAGAACCTTGAGGATCTCAAGTGCAAATTTAAAACCTTAAAAACCCCCAAACCCAAACGTAAACTTCAGAAACAATAGAGGAATAATAATGGCCGAAATTTGGGAGAAAATCATGCCCTAATCATCCAATAAATTGCTCCCAATCCCTATGTGAGCTTTCAATCAAGACCCCAAATCCTCAAATCCTCCCTTCAAACCGCACAAGACAGTACATATTTTTGTAATTTTTTCAGCGAAAATCGAAGAGTGTCCACAATCGTCTAAAATTTATTCGACATGTCAAATGTAGAGGAACAATATGAAGGTTAGCACTTCCTTTTTAGCATTTTTTTTGTCTGTATTGTTCGTATAAAGTAACTTTTGACAAATTTTGGGGCTACATTAATTGGATCTTTGTGTTGAAATGGCATAAAGTCTCCATTAATTTGATTGTCAATTCACGTGAGTTGGACATTAGTTGGGTCTTTTTTTTTTTTTTTTTTAACGTTTGTGCAGTAAATTTCAGAATTCAGTAAGTAGGGATAGCAATGGATCGAGTCGTATGGCTCGTTTTTAACGATTGCAGGCGAGCTCAGTCGAGCCAAGCTTTGGCTCAGGAGCTTGCCCTTTTTTTATTTTTTTTATTATTACAGAAAAAACAAATGAACACAAATGCATTTTTAAAAAAATAATTTAATGAAGACAAATTTTTTTTATTCTTAACTTATAGTAATATTTTCTATAAAGTGTTAAATATTTATGTAATGAAGAGGAACTTTTTTTGAAATATATTTTCAAAAGATACATTTTTTTCGTTTTTTTTAAAGTTGATAAAATGTAAACTCTCCTCGTTTATCCGGACTTGAGATTGGCTATATCAATTTTAAGTAGGCGGAGTTAAAAATTGTACACGAACAACTTGTTGTAACGTGTACAATTTTTTTTAAAAAAATTTAGATGTAACGATTAAAAAAAATAAGAAATTTTGATTAATATAATTAAATTAAATATCACTAACCTGACGACATATAATTTCTGCATATTTATCTTGTAGTAAAAAATGAGCGTTCTACCAATCCTTCACGTACATTAGCGCTTCAAAATATTTTCGTTCAGTCGGCTCCTGACATCGATCAAAACTCTTTTACCTGCATTAAAAGCAGACTCCTAAGCAACAGTGCTAATTGGAGGTGTCAGCAGATCTTTTGCAATTGCAGAAACATCTGACCAACGTCTTTCATACTTTCTCTAGAATTTAATTATTTCTTCTGAACATTTTTTAATTGTTTTGTCTGCGGGCATATTCTGATTGAAGTAGTAAATTAATTCGGCAGGCATCGTATTTTGAGTTGTTTGATGAGATGCAGATGACATAGCACTAAATGAACACATTGCAGTTGTATCATATATATATATATATATA
>NC_036242.1:18744431-18765741 GCF_002742605.1 Olea europaea var. sylvestris | reverse complement strand
TCTTCACTTCGAAGATTATATAGAAGTCTTTCACTTCGAAAATTATATAATTTTTGAAGTGAAAGACTTCTGACAATTGAAAGAGCAATCATTCGATTACCCTTTCAATTTTCAGAAGGAATTTATTTCGAAAATTATATGCAAAAGTACGCACAGTGTTGTTCGAGAAAAGAATTTAAAATGTAGATATATAGTAGTAATAGTACCAAGTACTAACAAAAATTTAACTAAATTGATGGAAATAATTTTCTTTTTCTTCTTTCTTTTAACTAAAAGAGATAGAAAAAATAAAAATGAAATCTTTATTTTTTTTATTTTTTTTAAAATAGATAAAATATAAACATTCATCCTTTATTTGGGTTTGGGACTGACTACTTAAATTTTCAATAGGCGAAATTAAAAATTGTACACAAACAATTTTTTGTAGTGTGTAGAATTTTTTAAAGAAAATTAAAAGTAACGATAAGAAAAGAAAAGTTTCATCAATATAATTAAATCAAATATCACTTACTTGACAACATGCAATTTCGACATATTTATCTTGTAGTCGAAAATGAGCGTCCTGCCAATACTTAATGCACATTAACGCTTCTAAAATATCTTCTTTCAGTCAACTCTTAACCTCGCTCAAAACTCTTTTATCTGCACTAAAAGCAGACTCCGAAGCAACAGTACTAACCGACGGTGTCAGCAGATCTTTTGCAATCGCAGATATAACTGGCTAACGTCGTTCATACCTTCGCTAGAATTCAATTACTTTGTCTAAACTTTTTTTAACTATTTTATCTGTTAGCATATTCTGGTTGAAATAATTAATTAATTCAGCAGACAGTGCATTATGGCTTGAGCCCCTAGATGTTTGATGAGAATGAGATACAGATGGTGACAACATGACAATGGTAGTAGATGAACACATTGCAGATGAATCATATCTATACGAATTAATGCCTTGAATTATTATATATATATTCGTGTTTTTACGAGCCCGAGCCGCTCACAAGCTCCGTTTTCGTGAGCCGACGAGCCGCTTGGCCCATTTGCCACCCCTAAAAGTGGGTCTATATAGTGTACGGTTGCAGTTATATAAGTTCTTTTATTAACCTCTTCCCATATATCTGAAGTTAAAGATATAACCACCCCATACTGTTTCAAAGTCATAATTTATTGTTGTTTTGAATCACTAAAATATTATATTATATCGACACGAAGAGTACTTCGACTTATTCCAGCGTACCTTGGTTGCAGATATTATTTCACAAATGAGACGAAGTGTTGGTTGTCGACAATAGCCAAAGACAACTTAGTGGCGGCAACAAATTTCACTATTCTGGTTCGAGCTTTCTCCTCCGAATACACCCACATGGATAGGGGTAAAGTCGTCGAACCGGCGCCTAGACTGCCAAATTGTAATTTTGTTTGACTGGCTAGAAGAAGTCCATGTCTGGCTGCACATGCTTTGTAATGGCGGTTGAGATGAGTGGTACCAATTCCTTTTTGTCATGCCAATATTTGTTGGCATAATTTACATACTGCTTTAGATTTTGCGAGGCCATCGACGACTTTTTCTGTTGAAATCAACTTAAAATGATTCCAACATTTTGCTTGTTTTTTCCTCTTTCGATTTTCCCTTGCATTTGGAATGTTTAATTCTGGCTCTTCGTCCTCATATTTCGCTTCGGAAACGTCAATATCATCCACATCAATTGAATTGTGGCTTCCATGACTGTGAGTATCAGCATCTTCAGGTATGGGTACATCATTTAAACCGACAAATTTATTCCGAAATTGACTTTGTGACGTCCTAGGCGATTTGTCATGTGGCTTACATCTCGTATCAAATATATATATATATATATATATATATAGTGAGAAACTAGAATTTGACGAAATTTCAATAAATGTAGTGAGAAATGAGAATTGGATGAACTGAAATTGAAACTGAATAAACTGCAAAAAATGAATCAATATTTGTTTAAGTGTGGATAATTGACTAAATAATCGAGCCTATTTTGCCCAAGACAGTTGAAACTTGATAGAATGAGAGTTGAGAGAGTTGAGAATTGAGATTTTAAAAAAATGGAGATTAATGGGGCTATTTATAGAAGTGCAAAAAAATAAAATAATAAAATAAAAAGTGATCGTTTTGGTCACTTAAAATTAACGAGGCTCGTGGCCCACGGCTTGCCATTGTGGGCTCGCCCAACGCACCAGTCTGCTCAACTTGCGCTCGGGCTCATATTTTTTCAAGCTTGAGCCGCCCATGAGCTTCGTTTTCGCGAGTGAGCCGACAAGCCACTCGGCTCGATTGCCATCCCTATCAGTTGGTTCTTACATATTATTATTTTTCACTATACTGTCAGCTAAACAAATTTATAATCTCCTATTATCTAGGTTATTTAAAAAGTGATTCAAATAAAGAAGATATCACCTTTAATGATTCCGATTATAGCTTTGGTGAAGAAGATGACATTCTCTTTGAGGAAAATGTTACCCAGCATATTAAACTTGATATGAATAATGAGATAGTGTCGTTAGAAGAAGCATATGAATCTAACAATTCTGACTATGCGCTATCAGATGACCTTCGAAGCATTAATTTTGATAGTGACTAAGAAGTTGTTATATACCTAGAATTTAATAGTAAAGTAGATATGGTGGATCCAGTGCTTGATGTGGGACTGAAGTTTAGGTCCAAAAAGGAGGTAAAGGCTGTGGTTAAAGACTTCAACATTCATAATAGGTCTGAGGTGGTCTTTCCATATAATGTTAGATAAAAATTAGAAGGTCGTCACAAAGGAAAAAAGTGTCCATAGCGTATTTGGCCTTTGTCGTTGAAAGAAGATCCGTCGCGGCAGATTGAATCGTTTGAATGGAATCACACCTGTAGTAGAGCATTGAAGAATATAAGTGTATCCAGTAGTTGGTTAGCCTGTAGACACATTGAGACCTTCACTATTGCAGCAAAGTAGGATGTGAAATTGTTTAAGGCAACTGTTTTGAAAGAGTATGGTGTAGAGATTAGTGACATAAAGGCATGGATAGCTAGGAGATACGGTAAGGAGTTGTTTAGAGGATCGCTAGTTGGGCAATTTGGTTTGTTGGGTCGTATGCACTTGAGGTTAGGAGAATAAACCCAAGATCAATTGTTATACTATCTTTAGACGAGCTTGTGTTTAAGGCAATTTATGTTTGCTTCAATGCTTGCAAAAAGGGCTTCTTGGGTAGTTGTAGACCCATTATTTTCGTACAAAGGTATTTCTTGAAAGGCAATTTTAGTGGTTAGTTACTTGCTATGGTGGGTATTGATGGGAATGATTGTATATTCCCAATTGCATATGCCATTGTTGAAACTGAAAGCAATGCTAGCTGGTCATGGTTTTTGAAACTGTTTGGGAAGATTTGATGCTCGAAAATGCATGTGGAGTCACAATTATGTCTGATAGACAAAAAGGGTTGGAGAATATGGTGTCCGAGTTGTTTCCAATGGTTGAACATTAGTTTTATGTAAGGCATGTGTACTCCAACTGCTTTCAGAAAGACTTTAAAGAGTTGAAACTTAAGGATTTGTTGTGGAGAGCAGCTAAGTCTACTTATTTGGCTAAGTTTGCATATTAGATGGACAAAATTAAGGAGGAGGAGGAGAAACCTGCCTGGGAGTGGTTATGTGCTAAACTAGCTAGACAATGGTCGAAGTACCATTTCATGACAGCTTCCAAATGTGACATTTTGTTAGACAATCTTTGCGAATGCTTTAACAACTACATAAAGGAAGCAAGTGAATGGATATTTTGACTCTATTTTAGTCAATTCAAAACAAGGTAATGTACGGATGTAGAAATGCTGTGATTTGATGGCAAGGCGTTCTAGTGATATGTCCAAAAATTTTAAAGAACTTGAAGTAGTACATGTGATTCTTTTTCGTGGAAAGCAATATTCAATGGAAAAATGCAATTTCAAGTTTATGATCTGTATTCTGATGGTTAGTTTGTGGTATATTTACAAATGAGGACATGCTCATGTTGAAAGTGGGATCTAAATGGTGTGCCTTTTCCACATGCAATAACTAGCGCCCGTGAGTGGGGTAAGGATCTTTTGCAATTTGTGGATAAGAGCTACAAAGTTGCAACTTACTTAAAAGCTTTCGAGAATTGCATAAACCATATAAATGGACCAAAAATATGGCCTTCAAGTGGCTTCGACCCAGTAAAAACCCCAACTTGGGTGACCAAAATAAGAGGCAAGAAATAGGCAAAGCGCCGAAGAGGGTTAAGGAAAATGTATTGTCCAAAGAGAAGATGAAGAAGATTGATAAGAGAGGTGATGGCTAGAAGAGATTGACATGTAGTATTTGCAGTCAAAAGGGGGCACAATAAAAGATACCACTCCAATAATGCTTCGCAGGCAAGCTACGCAACAAATAAAGTCATAGTCATTATGTCTATCCAGTTTTTGTTTTATTTATTATGTTGGTTGATGTCCTTTTTTCATAGATTCTAGGAGGACATAAATGATCTGAGAGAATGGGTAGCTGCAAGAGCAAATGTTGGACAACAGTTTACCTATTCACAGTCGACTACTGCTGCTGGAATTGAACAGCTTGTAGCACGACATTTTCTTTCCTAGCCTACTCATAGTGCTAGACAAGCAGGGTTTAGTGGTTGACTGTCCTTCATACCAAAACCAAGAAACTATTTCAATAGGAAGGAATCTATACCTCAGCGAAGGCCAAGAGCCAGTGGAAGTTTGAACTCAACGGAAACTCTTATCGGAGCATGGAACAACTTGATGACGAAATGACGCTGGTTGAAGTCTATTATATTTTTTTTTGTCAACGAACTCTATTTTGACGGCGACCATCTAGTTTTTGTTATTGTTATTTTTTGGTGAAATGTGGAAGATTGTGAGTTGTTGTATGTGATGAGTGATATTTCACTCATAATATCAATGCCATTAAGCCTGCTATTTAGTTAATTCTTACGAGTTTTAGCTGTCTTAGCATCTGGTTTTAGTGTTATGTGTTGAAGTGGGAAAAAGAAGAAACAAATGGAGCCAAGTGATTAAAGAAGAAAAAAGAAGAAACGAGTCGAGCCTAGTCAAAACAGTAAAGGAATCAGAATGCTGGGACGCCAAGCCACAGCAAAAAAATAGCAGAGACGTTGGCACTGTAGCGCCATCACATAGATCATCATGGCACTGTGGACCCAGTGATGGGCGCCAACGTGTGGCTGTATGGTTTTTAAGGTTTGAAATTTGCACTTGAGGTCCTCAAAATTCTATGTTCACGTGTTTTGGTTCTTGAAGTTTGAATTAAAATCATAAGGATCCTAATGGTGACCATTTCTGCAAGCTTGTAAACTTCAGTGACCGTTAGTAAAGGCGTTCATAAGTTAAATGACCGTTTCTGCAAATTTGTAACTTCAGTGATCGTTTTGTAATTTTTAGGTAAGTTCAGTGACCATTTGTGAAATTAACCCATTTTCATTGATATGGCCACTAGATAATTGTGTTTAGTGATTTGTAAATCATTTGAGAGAAAATTGTATATTTTATACCAAAAAGTAGAAACCATAGGTTCTTACACAGGATAGAAATATACCCCTAACCTTAGATGACCCATTGAGCTATTTTCATAAAGATTTTATGCAATTGTTTGATTTTAATCAACATAGAAATGTAGTAGCTTAAACCAATTAATTAAATTTAGTTTCGCTCGAAAAAAGTAATTAACTAAAATTGAAAAGTTAGGTCTACTATCGTAAATGAGTAATTTGTTAATTGGCTTATGAAAAAATTAATTAGGCAGCAGTTAAGCGAAACCATGAATCCCAACCACGTTTTTATTCGAAATTCTCAAGATTTATGTTTTCTTATTTTGTAAAGTTTTAGTTTATTTTTCCTTATTTTCAAATCAAAATCTTAAATGTGTGTGTTTTTTTGTTAGAATAAATTTAACTAGAGTAGTATAATTGAAAATAAACATTTCTCGAGTCATCGACAACTCGAACTCAAAAAATTTACTATATTAATTGAACACAACCCATGCATTTGTGGTTTGCACTTGTATAGTGGACATATTTTTGGCGCTATTGCCAGGACTGTTTTTACTTTGATTGTCATTTTAATTAATTTTAGTTTTAACAATTTTTTTATTTAATATTTATTGTTATTATTTGTCTCTTTAATCTTTGTATCATTGGCTAACCCTCACCTTTTTTTTATTTCTCTTGTATTTGGTATTCTTCCCATGTGCTTTTCAATTATATATGCATGATTCCAATGATGGTAAAGTAACAAAATTTTTTGTAGTGAGTAATCTCTACATTAACTATGAATATATGCTTAGGGGTGATCCAAGATGTGAATTTCTTATGTGATACATTGTACGGGGGTATGCTTGTATTCATGCACTAATGCATCAATATCAAAACTTTTTTGGTTTAGACAATATTTGAAATGTCGAAAACAAGCAATTGGCAATTTTGATGAAAATAACATGCTTGCGGAAGATTATGTAACTAACAACTGGGATAATGATATCAAGCTTTTGGAAGATGGTCCTCCCTATTGAATGAGAAGATATTTGAAAAATATTACCTTGAACTTGGCAATTTGGATGAAGATGACATGCTTATGGGAAATTTCGTAAACTTGGTTGAATTTAAAAATTAGGGAGAATTAGTCATTTGAATGAGTCGATGTGACGGGCTTCTTATTGTTAGTGGATCTAGATTGCAGATCGGTCATTCAATCCAAAGAAATAGTCACGATTGTAGAAGAGTTTAAAGTGAATTATAGTTTAATCATTAAGGAACCGATTGAAGATGTAGAAATCAATGAAGATGAAATCAACACACATTCGCTCAACTATAGAAATTGATTTTTTGTGATTAAGCTGAATGGGGTGATAGAAATCTACATAGTTAAAGTTGAGTTGGGTGAAAAAGACAAGTCCTATTATATGTAAAGGGGCAATGTTGAGTTTTGAGATCAAATGGAAAATGGAATAAAGTCAAATGAAGAAAAATGGGCAGGGCATCCAAAGCCTTCTTTAAATGCCCATGAGTCAATTGCTAAAGCTGAACTAAAGACTATTAAAAAACAAAACAAAAAAGCTTGTTGGGAGGCAATCCAATTTTCTAACTTTTAAGTTTACTTTTTTTCATTTCCATGTTTTTATTTGATTAGCTATCATTGTTTTTGTAGGTAATTTTTTAAAGTCCTATATATCTGTGGTTCATCAATTGTTTGGGAGTGAATTGTTATACAAGAAGGTCACTTGTTCAAGCTCATCAAAAGCATCACATGTATAATTCAAGCATTGGTACCTCTTCATAAATGTCCAATTGGGAAAATTCAATTTTTTTTCCTTCTATTTTTTCATGTTCTTTTACACATTGAGGGCAATGATTTATTTTAGTTTGGGGGTGATTGTGTGCTTATTTTGTTGTGATTGCATTGACATGTTAGATAGACTTGATGGCTTAGGATTGTTTGGATGTTTAAAATTGTAGTTGATACATGAGCTATGAATGACCATGTATGCTATTTATGCCTAATTTTTTTCAAAAATTTGCTTGTCCATGCAAGATCATGAGTTACTTTAAGTACAAAAGTCATGATCAATCTTTTCTAGACGTGAAAATTTTTTATTGATGAAGAGATTTTGATTTGGTGAGAACTAGGTTGTAAGTTGGTCATAAATTGTTATTAATTTTATATTTACTTCCTTTTCACTTAACCTTATTATGAGATAAGTCTGGGGGTAGTCAAGCCGGTTGAGGATGTTATCTACAAGTGTGTTGATTCCATGCATGTTGAAAATATTTGTATAGAGTGTCTTTTACTAAGCATAAGCTAGGTAATGATATATGTTAGGAATATAAGCCCCACGTGTTATGTTGTTCTTAAAAGAAGAACATTGCACTTGTTGAATTATTGCCTCACTCTGTAGCCTTTTTTTACTTGATCTATTAAGTTCATAAGGGCATTTCAAAACATGGTACCTTTGGTCTAAAAAATCGAAGAGTTATCGACCTAAAACTCGCTATGTGGATCAAAAAGAAAGTTTAAGGGTATGAAGTCAATCATGAGCTTTAATTGAAATATATATATTTTTTGTGCAATTGTATTTGATGTTGAATTACTTAGTATAAGCTTAAATGTAAAAGCACTTATTGGTGAAGAATCATCACATATTATTGACATTGTCGACAACACCTAATCGAATTAAGCGAAAGAAGAAAAGAGTGATTTGAGAACAATGTTTAGACTTACACCTCGAGAAATAAAATAAGCATATATTTGGGAAGAGCGAATCTCACGGGTGGTAAATGAAATATTGGACCAAAAAGGCTCGTGTTGATCTTATTTGAAAATTTTTCCGTCTTGACAACTTTTTCTTAGTTCAGATAATTATTGAAAGTAACTATGGACCCATACACATATTAAACGTTGGATAAGTTTAAATTATTTTTGCTAGCATTATTTGGAGTATATTTGTGAATTGACTTTACAATTTTAAACTTACTGATTTTTGCCAAGATATCCAATGTGTTGATCTTTATCTCAATTTGTGTGATTGTGTTGGTTGGTCCCGAGCAAGAGCTTAAGTTTGGGGTTGTTTAATAAGTGTGATTTTGCGCACTTATTAGACATTTTAATAAACTTAAAATTGACGAAATGAGTGGATTTTTATATACAATTGCGTAAATTGTGCTTTTATAGGTTAACAATAGCATATTGGAAGAGAACAAGCAAAAAAGGAAGAGAATTGGAGACCAAATTATATGAGAGCTAAAAGCTGGAGGACTTGGAATTTAATTTATCAAGGGCATAATCAAAATGAAAGTAAAAATTTGAGGATCAAATTGTACAAGATTAAAGAAGAAGGACCCGACTTACAAATATTGGAGGACTTGAGCCGCAAAATGGAAAAGAACTTTGGCTTTACAAGACTGCGACTCTTCCCCTTTTTTTGCCAAAATCGGGGGCTTTGGCTGCAATTTATGGGATAAGGTTCTTTTTAAGTGAAAAAATGAGGATTGTGTACGATTTCATTCTTCTGTTTTTTCTTCATCTTTTCATTTTCTTTCGTTTTCATTTTCTTCTTCATTTTCTTTTCTTCTCTTTTCTTTTTCTTTTCATAATTTTCTTGGTAATCAAGAGCATAAGGAGGATCAATCAAAGGAGGTGGAAAGATTTTGGGAAAATCAAGTCAAGCCATTAACATCTTCAAAAGTTTGCAATGTATCGTGTGAAATACTCTTATTTTTATCATTTATATAAAATGGGTAGTTATTTGCATTGGGATTTATGATGAAGATTAACATAGTGTTTCACGCGGGTAGTCGCTAACAATTAAAAAGGGATCAGATGATTGTGTAAGGAACAAACCTCTTGAGATAAAGTCCCAAAAAGGGGTGTCTTATTGGCGATGATTTACAATTGGAACTAAACAAAATGCCTCCAAGGGGCACAACCACACGAGAACTGAAAGAAATGTTTAAGTTTAAACTAAGAAAATTGATATTACATATTCTCTGCTTGAGAATGTTTGATTCGGGGTCCTTTTTTCTCTATGTCTTCTCTTTCTTTTATATTCCCTTGATGATTCCTTTGTGACAAATCGCTTAAAAACTGCTTGATTGCTTCATAACCACTCACTTTCTTTATGGTAGCTAACTTTTCGTGGAACTGCCGTCTCTAATTGCTGCCAGTACTCTTTATCGTTCAACCGCCTTCAACTAGGTTCCTTGAATCGTGAAATGTGATATGGTTACTCAATAACTGCATTTCTGGATAACCATAACATTTTATGTTTGCTAAGATCCTGGGCGATTCGAAGGCATGGGTGAGAGCAGGGCCATCGCTCTAGGCGACTGTAAGGCACTCCATTCGCTCAGATTTTAGGCGTCTTGCAAGTTTGAGCGATGATGTTACTGTGTTCGTGGGTTTCCACTGCATTCATTAATAACCCTGTATGGGCCTTTATCCTAAATTCCTCACTTGGGCTTCATTCCTTGGGCTATTCAATTTGAGCTGCACTTTTAGTGTGTCAACAATTACCCCCCAATATAGCAGAATTAATACTAATTATTAATTTTTTGCCATATTTATTTTGTGTTTTCCCGCAACACTTGAAATTCTCAAAAATTTCAATCATTATTTCCTTCCATAGCCTGAAAAAGGTGCAACGTTGCAAACCCTTATAAACCCCAAAGACACGCAATTTCATCGCACCATCAAATCACGCCTCATTACTTCGCGCTTCTTTCTTACAATATTAATGTTCATCTTCTTGCTTCCCTGCTACATTTCTCAAGCAAACTTAACAAAATTGTATTTCATTCCCAATGGCGGCTCCACAAACCCAATCTGGTGGCTCTTTTAGCTTCGAAGATTTCCAGAAAATCCTTACTCGGCCATATGTAAACCCGAACTTCCTTGCACCAGTCAATGCTGAGCTCAATGAGTTCTATCTAGGTCTATCATTCAACAACGCCGAAGCCGTCGAACAAGTGGTAGTGGGCCAGCTGTTCCCTTGCACTCAAGGCCCTCCGTTCCTGGACTCTTTGCCGTTGAAGCCGATTCGCGAAAAAGGTATTCGCTTTTGGCCTAAATTTGATGTTATTTTCCACAGATGGCATGCTCACTTTATGGGCCATGGTCCTACCATGGCAATTTTTGATCGTGCTAGGATTTCTGATTTATTAGAAATCGCTCTTCAACCCCCAATTTTTGACCCAGTGATTTTTCCTATTGCTTTAGTTTTTTGGTCTTCTGAATATAATACCTTTGTTTTCCCTTTTGGTCCTATGTCTATTACTTTAAGGGATGTTGGGGCCCTAGTAAATCTTCCACCTTTGGGCGATACCATTTTCCCTGGTATTTTGATTTCTGGTGTCGCCACGAAATTTGACAAGAAACTCACTAAGTCCTACTCAAGCCTGCAAACCTCTTATAATTACTCAAGCGCTAAACCTTCCCATGCTGAGCGTGTGGCCTTCCTTCAGATTTGGCTTTGTAAATATATTCTTTGCGTGCCAAGTATGAAACCTTCCATGAGCTACTTACCCATAGCACATAAATTGGCGCGTGGTAGGCCTTTGAATTTGTGTTCCTTCTTTTTGGCTGCCCTTTATAGAGGCATGGCTTCTTTTCAATTTCAATTGAAGAATGGTGCATCTCTCACTGGTAGTGGGTCTCTTTGGTTCATTCAACTATGGTTGAGAGCATATTTTCCACCACTTGGTGCTCCATCCATTTCCAGTCGTTCTGCTAGCTGCTATAGGCTAGCCATTGATCCACTGACCCCTGTACATATGTCCAGTAGGGACATTTTTTCATTCTTTTATTCCTTAAATTCAATTCCTTATTTCTTTCCTTTTCCTGCTCATTTGACTCCAGATTATGAGCAAACTCCATCCATCCTGGACAGTGCGAGAGCCTCTTTGCTCGTTTGGATTCAATTTTTTACTGTGAGGGAGTTGTTCCATGACATTTTAACTGGAACCAATGCCAAAGCTGGGGTTGAAATATATGCTCCCCAATTTTTTGCTCCCCAACTTGGTTTTGGCCAAACTTGGCCTGTTCCTCCTTATTACTCTAAAAAATTGATAAACCGCTTTCACACCATTAATAGGGTAGATGCACAAGCTATAGATGCTCGCAACCTTCTTTTGACGAGCAAGTTTTCATTAGCCCCCTTCAATTCTAGCCGTGCCATCCATCCCCTTTTTGAATAACTCTGGCCATCAGTGAAGCGCAGATTATTTGCAACTGATATCAATCATGCTTTCCATTCACTGGATCAGCCAAATACTTCTTCCATTTCTTTTATTTTGGTCACTCCTGTGTCCATCAGAAATCCTTCCTCCCCCACTCGTGCTAAACAATCTATTCATCCATCTACTTCTCTACCTGCCAAGGCTACTGCAGCTAAGAGTGCCTTGAGCCGCAAACGACCAGCTTTAGCATCTCCCACTTTGGAGGATGATGATGATGACGCTCCCCTCATCGTTAGGAGAAAGGTAATTGAATTCTGTTTACTCACAAACATACCTTTCTATGTGCTAATGGTTAACTTAAAACGTTTCTATGTGCTAATGGTTTACTTGAATTTCTCAGAAAAGTTCAGTCTCTCCTTTGAAGGCTTTAGTGTTGGCAGCTCCTACTCCATCATCCTCTGCTGAAGCTGTTTTGTCCAAATCAGCTGATGAAGGGACTATGCTTAAAGAGAAACCTTCAGTCCCAGAATCCTCATCACAACCAACGGAAGAGCAACCTTCTTCCCAGGGCGCCAACCCCCCAAACATCAAATCAGAAGGTAATACATTTTTTGATGTTTTACCTTTGCTTGTGCTATTAGTTTCTGATTTGTTGCTTCTTAAATTCTGCAGAGGCTCTCATGGGTTTGCCCGTTGTCGCAGAGTCTTCTCGCTCAGATAAGGGGAAGTCTCCAATGTTGGCATTTTTCTTTGCAGGGTGCTAATGACATTTTACATTCCATCCAGGACTTGTTCACTTCCTGGGGGCAAGTCAAGACGTCTTGCCCTGCTTCAACTGGTCGTCCTTCTGCTTCTTCAGAGGAAGATATGAAGTTCCTCAAACAGTCGATATTTGAGTATGTGTCTTTTATGGACATTGACATCGGTCAGGCTAGTGCTGCTAAACAAAAGAATAAGCTTGAGCTATTGAGTGCAAAGTTAGCGCAAGCACTGACACTTCCGTCGTTCAATATTTCTGCTGATTTTAAAGCGACGTTGAAGGTTATCCACTCTAACATCCTCTCCTTGTTGGCCAAAAATGTTGAACTGAAGGCCAGGAGTACTCAATATCTTCGCGCTACATCTGAAAGAGAGTCTTTGCTTCTAGAGGTTAACAAAGCCGAGGACGAATTGAAAGAAATCTCTTCCGAAGTTATGATCGAAGAATCTCTGATGACAAGTTTGGCTGCAGAGATGAAGGAGCTTCAAGCTAGGATGGATGACAGTAAGGCAAGAATGACTACTAAAAAGCGTAATGCTTCCCAAGGAATTGAGAGAACCAAGTCTTTGGTCGAGCAGTACAAAAAGCTGGAGGTTGATGACGATTTTGTCGCTGAATTAAATGTATCTTCTTCTCAGCAGAGCGAGGATTGGGGGAGACTTAGGGAAAGGATTCGATTGGCCTTTGGTGAATTGTAATTAAGACATCTAGTGCCTTAAATTTTTGTTTTGTAACTTCGTACTAACTGCCATCGCTAAATTTGAATGTAACAGCAGCCATTGTCATTAATGAATGACTATTTTGACTACTTGCGTGCTAATTGGCGTTGTCCTTAATCGTCAACCCCCCAAGCATTTAACTGTTTTATGCTAAGATTCATGTACATTCTCTCTTGGTATTTCTGTTTCTTTTCCCAAGACTTTGGGCCACTTGACTCCAATTACTAGGCACAAATGCGGCCGTTCATATTCTATCTCTTCACCTTCACGCCCCTATAAATGTACGTATATTTCGCACTTTTCATTTTCATTTCCATTCTTTTTTTCAAAAACTAATTTGCTGCCATCGTTTGGCATTTCAACAATTGATCCAAAATTTTCGCCTTCCACAGAAATGGATCATTTGATCCGCCCATTTTGCTACCTGTTTTGATGTCACCTTTGGTTTGGGAGATATAGGAAATGTTTTTGGCGAGCAAAGTTCTTCCCATCATCTCCATGTTCTTTACAAGGAATTCAATGATGAAAGGCAATTTTTGAGGACGCCTGTCAAGCCACCTTGCTTGCTGAGAGTGCTTCTCAATCTCCTTGCCAGTTATTGCAGCGATGCATTTAGATAGGCGATGTGAGGGTGCTTCTCTTCCCTTCTGCTTGCTGAGAGTTCTTCTCGGCTTCTCTACTTGCCTTTGCAACAGTGCGATCAGGATGACAATCAAGGCCAGTTCACCCTCTTACTTGGCGATCGACCGAGAAATTAGTTTCCTCTCAATTGTAGCTTATGGAGTATTTAGTATTTTGTATCTCGCAATTTGTAATAAATGTTTGATAATAAAGGAATTTATTTGAACGTATTTCATTCTGACCCTTTTTATATACGATCGTTCAATGCGATTTGATTACGCTTTTACTTGTTCACTTTCCCATAAGGAAGGAATATTTTTTTTTAAATATTTGCCATTAATGAACCTCATCTGCTTGGTGCCATCTAAATCTTTCAAATGATAGGCTCCATTAGGCAACACACTATTTACTTTATATGGCCCTTCCCAATTGGGCGACCACTTGCCATATTTTGGATCTTTGCTATCCAAAGGGAGTATTATTTTTCAAACCAATTCGCCCAAGCTAAATGACTTGGCTATAACTTTTTTATTATAAAACTTACTCATCCTTTGTTTTTGAACTTGCAATCTATCTAAGACGTCCAACTTTAATTCGTCCAACTCCAATAAGTTTTGAACTAGTGATTCGGTATACTCGTCATCACTTAACTTATGTTGCAAACACACTCTAATCGATTGCACGTTAATTTCCATAGGCAAAACGGCCTGCTGTCCATGAGTAAGTTGGAAAGGAGTAATTTTGGTACTTGATCGAGGCGACGTCCTATAAGCCCATAAGGTCTTGTTTAGACATTCGTGCCAATTTCTGGCATTTTCATCTATCATTTTCCTCATGATATTTTTTAGAATCTTATTAGAAGATTCTGCTTGTCCGTTGGATTGAGTGTAATACGGTGTGGAGTTCACTACTTTAACTCCAAACTCGCTCAAGAATTTATTCACTTGATCTCCATTTAAAGAAGTTCCATGATCTACCATCAAAGTTTGTGGAATCCCAAATCTATAAATAATATGATCACGGATAAATTCTATGACACTCTTTAGGGTGATTTCTTTTAAAGGTATCGCTTCTACCCACTTAGTAAAAAAAATCAGTTGCAACCATAACAAAGGTATGTTGCTTGGACGATGAGGATAAATCTTCCCTATTAGGTCTATCGCCCAACCTTTGAACGGCCAAGGTTTGATAATAGGTGTCATCTCTAATCTCAGGAAGTACATTAGGAGCAAAATGCCTAGGAGGTTGCTTATGAGGCTTAAAATTTAGCTTGGTTGGCAACCTATGTTCTACCAAATCCCTATCTAAACCAGGCATATGTTCATATTCTCAAGCAAAATAATCCTTATATTCCTTTAAGAAAACGATTAATTTATCACTAACCGCTTGATCGACCATCTGGCTAGCGAAGGTTGGGTGATCTTCCCCTTCATTGCCAATATTCACTTTAATCAGAGAGTCTTGTGCTTGAGCGTATCCAGGCTTGGTGATCCCCATTACTTCATCGTCCAATTCCCTTATAGGCACTTCTTCTTCTAAACAATCCACCTTGTTGACTTCTCGGCCAATATTTTGTTCCAACTCGAACACTGCCAATTTGTCTCTCAATGCTTCCAAAGCTGCTTCTTCTTTCATCTTATCCTTACATTCTTTATTGAAAGCCATTAATTTGGCTTTGAAGGCCTAAATATCGACCATTTGCCTTTGCTGGTTACAACTCATTTAAAACTCCTTGATTACTCTTTTGCCAATTACTGGCTCTTCTAGGACCACTATGTTTGGCCTCATTTGACTGAACATTTCAGTGAGTGCATCTACCAAAAATGGCTCTTCACTCTGTGAGACAATTTGAGTTTCTTCTCCATCTTGGACTACTCTGACAGGTCCATAATTTCCTTCGTACATGAACATTTGCACTGAGTTTGCTTCTGCGACAAAAGGCCTATGATCGGCCTGCACCACTTCTGCTTCACCCTTATCATTCCAAAAAATCAGGCATTGATGGAGCGATGAGGGTATACAATGACTTCCGTGTATCCAATCTCTTCCCAATAACACATTGTAACTAGTAGGACCATCTATTACAAAGAAGACTATAGTCCTAGTAGTTGTCCCTATAGTTATGTCCAATGGCATAACCCCTTTAGCTGATGTTGCTCCTCCATTGAAACTTGTAAGGATGACTTCTGTTAGAATCATATCACTTTCTGTCTTTACCAATTTCCTCATCATCCTAGATGGAATAGTGTTTATAGCTACTCCATTATCAACAAGTACTTTTGCCACAGATATGCCGTCAACTAAAGCTTTAACGTACAATGGGCTCAAGTGTTTAGTTAACTTCATGGCTGGTCTCTTAAAAATAACATTTTCGACAGCATCTATTTCCACTTCCTGTTTGTCCTCCGTCGAGTTATCCTTTTGTGATAAGTCAATCTGTAGTATGTCACACTGAGCTTCTATTTCCTGAACTTCCTTTTTACTGTTTTCTAATGCTTCTTCTTCGGTTACCCAACCAGTGGGAGGAGGCATTATTTTTAGAGGTGATCCATACTTTTCAGAGCGAGGAACTCTCTTTTTCCTTTTGGGCGTCCCGTACAGCACGTAATAATCGAAAGAATGCCCAGACGGTTCCCTCAACAAGTCCACTTCACGAACCCCCTCTTGATGTAGTTGCTTCAACAGAGTATTGTACGATACCTCTCTCTTTCTTCTTTCTGCTTCCAGATCAATTTCCTCTTCGATGTCCGTCATACCATCATCCCCTTCATCATCGCAAGCCCCTCTAGAAGTTTGGCCTTCCTGACATTCCAGCATACATGCCTCTTTTTCATTATCCTCCCTTTCTTCTTCTTCTTCTTCTTTCTCTTTGTTCTTGAACTCATTGGCTAGTAAGTAATTATTAGCCATGACAGGAGGTAACGTACCGAACTGAATAGTAAGGGACTGATCTGGATTTTCTCCATCCATTCTGTCTCGTTCAAACTTCGATCTCCCAGTAAAACTTTCTAGCAATTCTTCCATCGATTTGCCTGTACCAGTCTCTTTACAGTCTTGTGGCCTGAATGTCATACATTTGGTTGGCGAGGTTGTGGCCTGAATGTTCTCCCATTATTTACTAGCCTGAACTGCCTCTCAGAAGGTAGTCCTCTATAGAATGATATACCTCCCCCTCTACTAGGCTGAGCGTTTGGGAAGAAACTAGGGCGATGGTGATACTGTCATATCCCTGGTTTGTATGTATTTGCACTCACTTCTCTTTTATATCTTGCACATAGGACGTCTTCATCCTTTTTGGGGCTCCTTCCCTTTGATACTGTTTTTTATTTAAAAATGTGGCCCAGGGTCCTCTTCCCCGTCATCTATAACCAACTTAAATTTTGGCAACTTGTTTTTGAAACCAGTCGTCACCATGTTCACCCCAAGTGGCTGTGGAAAAAGGTTTTCATCCACTGCCATCTTCTTCTTATCTTCGAACGTAATTCGTCTTGATTCAATGGCGTCCTGTAACACATGACAAAAAATCAAACAGTTGTTAGTCAAATGTGACCAGGCATTATGCCACTTACAATATTTTTTACCCTTAACTTGTTCAGGGCTTGGCAATTTATATTTATCGCTCAATTTTATCTGTTTATCCTTATATAGTTTATCAAATATAAGGTCAACTTTGGTTACATCGAACGAGAACGTTCTAACCTTTTTGTTTTCATCTTTTATAGGCTCATCCTTGCCTGACGGTCTAAGCTTAGCCATTATAGGACAAGTATACGTATCTCCTTTATTTAATTCGGCCAAACACATTTCGGCTTGATCGTAATATTTGTCATTAATGGTATGGACATCAAAGTTTGGGTCTCTATAATAAGTCCCCTTGCTAGAGTTTTTCATTTGCTCTTCTTCTCTTATTAATCGTTCATACCTAATCACGTTTGCGCTCAATTGAAAAAGATCAGGAAATTTCTTGTCTTGGAATTTCTTTTTCAAATCAAAGTTTAGACAATTTTGAGCGATTTTGACAAACTCCTTTTCAGGCAAAAGTACAAAACATTTACTTCTTGCTGTCTTGAGCCTTTGAAGGAAACCTTCTGCCCATTCGTTTGGCATTTGACGCAGACTCGCCAAATCGGTCAAAGTAACTTCAGACTCAGTCTTATAAAAATGAGCACGGAACAACTGCTCCAATTGTTGTCACGTTTGAACAGATTTCACTGGCAAATTGATGTACCAGGAAAAAGCTACTCCTGTTAATGAACTAGGGAACAACCTCATTTTATAGTAGTCCGTTACTTCACCACTTTGCAGTGTGAATCGCCCTATGTGTTTTAGAGCAGACATCTCTCCTAAACCGGTAAATAATGAGAATTCTGGCACTTTATACCCTCTAGGCCATGGATATGCTTGGTCTACCCAATCAGGGTATGGCTTTGTGTAAGTCGGCCTAATGACAGGACGTACCCCAAAGGCCACTTGATCCTGTACTATTTCCATAATTTGGTTTCTCAACATGATGTTGAGATCATATGGAATTCCTATAGGTTGGTTGGTCGGTTGATTTGCCTGAAGCCTGATGTTTGGTCCTTGGTTGGCAACAAAATTGCCATGATTTGGATCATTGTTGCCATTAGCCTAAATATTTATTCCATCACTGACACGTGGGGTATTCTGTCCATTATTTAGGACATTGTCTCTTATATTTAGGTTACCCCCCAAGTTAGATGTACCATTACCACTATTCTGATTTGGCCTTACACCATCTCCTTGGTTTGAAGTAGAGGGACCAAAAGGTGGTTCTATCCCTTGATTTGGACTTAGGACTGGGGGATTATGTCCCACGATTGTCCTAACTTGAAAGTGATTTGCCAGAGGCACAAATTTGGCCTACTAACTTATTCATTATTTCATTTAATGTATTAAGTTGTTTGGCCATGTTGTCATAATGTGCATTCCCATTCTGGGTAAATCTTTCCATATTATGAACATTTTGTAGATTTACCTGTTCAACGACATCCTGTGTGAGTTCTCCAAGCAATGCACGCATGGTTAGAGGACTCAACTCTGTCATTGGTTCATAACGACTGTGACTGCTCTAACTCTGTCCCTTTGTTCGTGGAGAGCTATGCTGCTCCTCATATCGCTCGATCATAGACTGGACTCCTCCCTGACTTGCTACTTCCTTATCAGATTTGTGAGGCATATTGTTTCACCTTTCGTATTTTCAACACTAAACACTAATGTCCCACTGGGCGTGCCAAATTGTTTCGCGCGGTAATCGCTAACAATTAAAAAGGGATCAGATGATTATGTAAGGAACAAATCTCTTGAGACAAAGTCCCAAAAAGGGGGTGTTTTATTGGTGATGATTTACAATTGGAACTAAACAGAATGCCTCCAAGGGGCGCAACCACATGAGTACTGAAAGAAATGTTTAAGTTTAAACTAAGAAAATTGAAATTACATATTCTCTGCTTGAGAATGTTTGATTCGAGGTCTTTTTTTCTCTATGTCTTCTCTTCCTTTTATATTCCCTTGATGATTCCTTTGTGACAAATCGCTTAAAAACTGCTTGATTGCTTCATAACCACCCACTTTCTTTATGGTGGCTAACTTGTCGTAGAACTGCCGTTTCTAACTGCTGCCACTACTCTTTATCGTTCAACCGCCTTCAACTAGGTTCCTTGAATCGTGAAATGTGATATGGTTACTCAATAATTTCTTCAATAACTGCATTTCTGGATAACCATAACATTTTATGTTTGCTAAGATCCTGGGCGATTCAAAGGTATGGGTGAGAACAGGGTCATCGCTCTGAGCGATTGTAAGGCACTCCATTCGCTCAGATTTTGGGCGTCTTGCAAGTTTGGGCGATGATGTTACTGTGTTCGTGGGCTTCCACTGCATTCATTAATAACTCTGTCTGGGTCTTTATCCTGAATCCCTCGCTTGGGCTTCATTCCTTGAGCTATTTAATTTGGGAATTCCTCAATTGAGCTTTATTCCTTGAGGTATTCAATTTGGGCTGCACTTTTAGTGTATCAACACATAGCTTCAATTAATTTCATTATTTGTTATTTAATATTAAAATTACTAATGTTCATGTGATATTATTATTATTATTATTATTATTATTATTATTATTATTATTATTATTAGTATTATTATTATTATTATTATTATTATAGAGTCAATAAATTATTCTATTTAGTAATTTCTACGTCATTTTAGAGAAGAGCATTTAAGACTAGATAGCAAAAACCTCATGATCTTGTAAGGGATAGAGATATATCTCCAACTATATGTGACCCATTGAACAATTTTCCAATGTTTTGAAAACCGACTCGACTTTAAACTTGGAAAAGCTAAAGTGTCAAGGGTAGAAGGTCGAAGCGAGGTTGAATCGCGGTTGAATATAACAATCACTTAATAAACTTGATTGCAATTAATTTTTTATTTTTATTATGTCCCACTTCTAATATCAATAGAAATTGAGATAACAGAATAGACAAAAATATTATATTTAAGATGATTAAATATTTTTAATGCGATTTTAGTTTGTTATAATAAATAAATGAGAAAATAAGAAAATTTTTGAACAAAAGGATGTTAAAAAAAAAAAAGGAAAGCATATTCCACCTTGTAAAACTAAAACCCTCCCCAATCCCACATCGATTTTTCAGTTCAACTACAATACTAGAGAAAGGATGTAAAAAAGGCCGGCCTCTATTCCCAAAACCTTCCCAATCCCACATTGGTTGCATGTTCAACTTCAATACCAGAGAAGTGGATATAAAAACAGCTTGGCTCTACCATGAATGGAACATCATTTGGCCCTTAAACGGCCTAGTAATTTGATTTGATAAGAAAAAATTAATGTTTAAGCCATTTAACCGGTTGCGGGTCAACCGGTTTTTACAGTAAGACTGCCAGCTTGTTGATATTTGTCCGGGTTTTAAGAGTTCAGTTTTTAGGCATAAACTGAACCGGTTTTTGTAACAGTTCAAAGTTTTCCCAGTTGGCCGGTTTGGTTCTGAAAACAATGCTATTTTAATGGGAAATATAGCTTTATAGCTTAAATAGAAGGTTGATTTTCCAAATTAGCCTAAGAAATAAAAACATTTGAAAACTAGTCTCCAAACAACTAATTTTCCAAAAATACCCTTAATAGAGAAATTGCAACCAAAGCCATTACAATGTCTAAAAATCTTCAAATAAGTCCTCAAGAAAATATAGATCATAAATTTTTAATAAATCTAGATCCAAATATTATACAAAATTTTATTGATCTAAAAATCTATACAGAAAACGAATTAATCTATCTAGAAGAAGATCTGAAAGACTTCTTTATAGAATATTTAGACCCAAAAATAAAAAATAAAAATGATTCCATAGATAACGAAGCAATCAAAATGGAAAAAGACATATATAAATTAATTCTTAATTTAAGAAGGAGAATTGAAAAATTAAACATAATTATTCAAGAAAAA
>NC_036242.1:18705292-18744340 GCF_002742605.1 Olea europaea var. sylvestris | reverse complement strand
AAGAAGATGTTTCTTTTCTGCTTAAATTAGATGTAAAATCTGATGTTATATTCCCTATTGGTAAAGAAAAGATTGAAGAAATATATAGAGATATAGATTATAGTTGTAAGAATAATATAGGTTTTGATCCTGTAAGAACTCATAAAGAAATAAGGAAAGTAGAAGATATTATAACTAAACATACGGATATCCAAGAAGAAATTTCAGTAGGATTATTTAATGGATATATAACTAAGAAAGGTCAACCTATAATCTTTGAAGAATTATTAAAATATAAAGAATATTTAAAGGTGTTCAAAAGACTGAAAAATATAGATATAGGACCTGATTGACAATTCCTTAAAAATATAAGATAAATCTTGCAAATAATTTCATTAAGGGCAATATAGTACTTTTGATAAGAAAGGCTATTGTGAAAAATAAGAAGAATCTACTAGCCATTTTCAAAGTTGTCCCTATTTTAATAAAGATTTAATTTAGTTGTTTAATTTTAATTAATATAGAGATATATTAGTAGGTTAAACCAATTAATTAGAGTATTTTTGTTCAAGAGAGATAATTAATTAAAATTGAAAAATTATGTCTAATATCATGAATGTGTAATTTATTAATTGACTTGCGGAGAAATTAATTAGATGACAATTAAGCAAATCCATGAATTCCAATCACGTTTTCATACGAAATTCTCAAGTTTTTAAGTTTTCTTATCTTGTAAAGTTTTAGTTTTTTTTCCTCATTTTTAAATCAAAATCTTAAAATGTGTGTGCTTTATTGTTGGAATTAATTTTACTAGAGTAATATAATAGAATGTAAACATTCCTCGAGGGATCAATAACTTGAACTCAAAAAGTCCACTTTATTACTTGAACGTGACATATACTGACCTATGCACCTATGATTTACACTTTCATAGTGAACACTGAGCATCTTCAACAACCATCCGTAAACGAAAGGACCAAAGTGTTGTAGGTTAATGAAGCCTCAACTTGAATGAAGCCAATTATGTTTCTTAAAGATTAGACATATATGTGCAAATGCATCTAACTTCACCCATTCAAGGCTAGATGAATTGAAGCCAATAAATACGACCTAGAGATGAGACAAAAGAATGGATGCAAAGGTAGATGCAGCGCAAAGAATGGCATCGCTCATAGCCATGCAACTTGGCCTCGAATAACAAGCCCTCTCACGTTCCTTAGGCAATAGCATCTCTATCAAAGTAGGGATCCTAAAGATTTTCACATGTAGTTTATAATCATCTCATTCATCACCAAGGCACATCGGTAACTCCATGTGCCACTAAAGTGCATGATCTTGCTAAAGTGGCTCTCTTGACCTCACCGCCTCTACCATCTCTACTAGGGATGGCAATTCGAACTGTCAAAATTGAGAATCGTGGTTAACCGAATCGATGATATAATGGAATGGATATGGTATTTGATTTTAGTGCTCGGTTCGATGCAGGACGGGTATGGTATTTACGCCGTCGCCCCGTCTTGAACCGATTACCCGTTAAAAAAAATTAATTGGGTAATTAGACTTTCCACTATTCTTTTAATGATTACGTCCAACCCAAAATTCTGGCTCATTATCGACCCGCTAAGTCCAACTAACCTAACCTAGTAACCCTACATCCTACTACACAAATATTAAACATATATGATTAAATTCGAATTTTGCATTTGGGAATTGGGATATTGTTTGCTAAATTGGCTCAGTATTGTGTTTTTGTTTTCATTGACTCTTTTTCATAAATTGTTTTTTTTTTTTTCAATTTGACGGCTGGACCTATAAAAAATAATTTATTTTTGTGGTTATTAACCGCTCAAACCGAACTGAACCAACTTACGTGGTTATGGTGCAGTTATGGTATGGCCAAAAAATTTGTAGTTCGGTGATGGTTTTGGCCGAACCAACCTCGAACCGAACCCTTGCCAACCTTAGTACCTATCCTAGAAATCAGATTTGGTATGTCTGGCCTCTAGTTGACAAAGTTCAAGGTTAGAAGTGGGTTCGTTAATCCTTTGATCAGAATATTTGCTAGAGTTGTTATTTTTTGGCGGAGGTATGTGTATCTAAGGAAATGAAATGAAAAAGATAAAGAAGAACGTGAAAAAGGGTAAAAAACAGTGTCTAGAAAAAGTTTGGTTGCTAGAGTTTTTCGTTGGAATTGAATAAAGCTTCGTCGGAGTTATAGTTTTTCGTCGAAATTCTCTCAAACTTTCAAATGTTTAATAAAATTTGAGAAGCGAGGCTTGATCCCATGTATAACAGAGGTACCTCGATCATATCCAATAGATCAGAAAGATCAATAAATCCAGGCTTTCCATCCATCTTCAAATGTGGGTCGTGGAGTGGAATCAATAATGCTAAGTGTACAGAGATTCTGTTCATAGAACTCCTACAGACACTCACAGCAGATGGGTCCCATGCAGGACCCGCCTGTATAAAAAAAATGCCCAAAATCCCACCCACCCCACCCATGTTGTGAGTGCTCGGTAGAGGTTCAGAATCTCTACCCTGTACCTCAAGCATGACTGGAAGTGGAAGAACTAAACCTCTAAAATGGGATTTCGCTTCGCAAAAGAGCTTCATCATTAAAGTAACACCACCCCAATAGAAGAGCCTCACTCCTAAAATGGGACTTCCCTTCGACAGAAAAGTCATACCCATGAGAAGGTATGACTTCGGATTTATCATCTCAGCGACCTAGCTTAGTTTATTAGTCAAAGTTCATATCTTACATAAATATTCATATTTAGACCTCGACCTACAAAGCAGGTTCTATGACTACTAGCTAGGCAAAAGGCCACACTAGGTTAGCACTCCGCTTCACATCACTTTTTCCTCAAGTGCCTTCCGAGGTGATGAAGCCAACACCTCACCCAAAACAATGTTGTCCAAGGTAAGGCTTCACCTCTGTACTAAGGCTTCACCTCTGTACTACAACATGATTCCAAGGTGAATGGCATATTCTATGATGGGCTTTTTTCATAGACCTCTAGTTGACTAAGATATATCGTACATCAAACAAATTTGATGTAGCAACTATGCAGCACCGCTAGTCAAACAACTTTTTAGTCTATACAGGCCTATTACGGCCACATGCCTAGGTGGCTACTTCTCATACTATGTTCAGGCCTATGATGGGTACACATATGACATCTAGGAATTGACGCAATGGAGCTTAACCAATGAACCATTGAGATGAGATTACTATCAAACATCCAATGGACCTTAGCTCATCTCTATTGGTTATAAATCACAATAGTGACATTCAAAAGTAATGCAAGTTTGAATTTGAATTTGAATACAAGATTACACTCAATCTTGGTAATTTTTCTCCAACCTTGTTTCTCTTCCACACCTAAATATTTTTCTTCATCTGACTTGAGCATTGAAGTCACAGGACCGTCAGACTGCACGATCCTCCTGTTGGAGCTTCGGTCTTGTGCAGTCTAACCTAGTTTCCAAATGTGTAAATAACATACTTGTGGAAGGAAGAGGAGTTGGAATCTATTGACTTTGAGTACAACAAAATGAATTACAATGAGCTTAGCCACAAGGCTGGAAAGATATGGGAACGTGTGTATAACCCATTAAGATGAATAAACATGCGTTAATGTCTAATTAATCTACAAATACAACATTTAACAACTTAAAGCATAAATTAAACTACTAGTCACTAATGGAATAACGTTAAGCAAGTGAGATCCCATCTGACACACACATTAATTCATGTATTAAGCATAAATGCAAATAGATGATACTCAAGTTGGGGTAAAGCAAAGAAACAGTTAGCTGCATTAACATTAAAACGTGGTTTATGGAGCAATTAATATCCACCTGGCGGTCCACTTCAATAATTATATAAATCCCTTTTTCGTGTCCTAAATTCTCATTAATCAGGTCCTATCTTTTACATGCAAGTTGAGATGACTTCCAAATTTGTTCTCTTATTTAGGTGTTCTAGTTTGCACAACCACTGCAAGAAAGCCGGTTCTCATTGGAGTTTAGGAGGCGGAGGGCCAGGTGGTGGAGGTGGTTTCGCGGTGGTGGTAGTGGTGGAGGGATAGGTGGAGGTTTTGGTTATGGTGGTGGCGCTGGCTTTGGTGCGGGTGTTGAGGCAGGAGGTGGACTTGGTGGAGGGTTTGGAAGAGGAGGAGGTGGAGGATTAGGGAGTGGTCCTGAAGGAGGATTTGGTAGTGGGTTTGAAGGTGGTGCTGGAGGAGGAGGTTTTGGTGGCGGATCGATGGTGGAGGCAGATTGGGTGGAGGGTCTTGTGGTGGATTTGGTGGAGGAGCTAGTGGTGGATTCCCTTGAGAACGTGCATTACCATCTTTTAATTCTCATTCCATACCAAGGTTAAAAAAAATAAAAAATGAAAATGAAAAATGAAAGGTCATGAGCCGTTGAAGTCCTATACTGCAGATGTGTGTATGCTTAACGATCGTCTTTCCTTTTCTCATGCTTCATTTCTTCCATGCAATCTTTATATGTTACAAGGTTAATTTTGGTTTGTTCATATAATTTTTGCCCAAATTTATAAAGTTCGTTCTGGGGCACATTTCAGAAATTGAAATTTAATATTTTTTAAAGTCAATAATTTTTTAGCACTTCAATACAATATTTTTCTACGTAAATAAACCCGTTCAATGCTTTGTCCCAAATTACCAAACTCATCGAAATGGACGCCGATGCTTATTTTTCCTTTTGGCTGGACACAAATTGAATAGAACCAAAAAATTGTTTGAGCATATATACAATGTTAACTCTTGGCTATATCAATACTTTCGAAATAATAAATTATACTAGAGACTCATTAAAGATGCCCAAGTAAATAGAGGAAGTGAAAAAAATGAAAACAAAAAGAAATATGATCTTCACTTTTATTCTTTTTGGACAAGACTACATTTATGAATAGTATTGTCTCATATTAGTATTATTTCTCGACCTTTTCATGGTCAAATTCATATAATTCTTACTGCTGGTACCTATACTTGAATAAGTGAATGTTCAGCTTAGCTTCGGCTCGAAATGTATTTTATGACTTAAATAATAAGAACGCTTACAGATTCTGGTAAATAAAAGTGCAATTGGAGTAATTACAATTGACAACGCTCAATGTAAAAATTCTCATATGGTATAGACACGTAACTAGTAAGGTTTACACATAATGAGCAATTGTAAGGGATCATGTCATTATTCTCATCGCACAGAGAGAAGCAAGAAGACGCGGTTCTTCATGTTATTATCGTGCAAGCCAATATTATGATACATAGTATAAAGAAAACGTCGTTAAGAAGTAGAAACTGGCCACCCTCTTCTGATGCTTGCAATAACCACTGTTTTATATACCTTTCACATACTGATATCAACCTGAGTAAACAAAAGTACAGTGTTACCTTGATGATGATGATGAAAAAACAGCCCTATTCCAAGCCTCGACCAACAGAGCTGCACAAGTAGCTGAAGTGTTTCAAAAGGCATCTTGTGTGCAAGGGCACGAAGAGTATGGCTTGTTAAAACTTGGCGGCATGTTTGGCACCGAGTACTGGAAAATAAATAAGAAAAAGAAGCCAAATTTTTGTGTAGTGTAATATCCACCAAGTGTGTGTTGTCTTGCTAACCGTTAAAAGGGACATTTGCACGGTTCAATTCCCCAGGTTTGTTCAGCATATTCTTCAATTGTTCTATCACTGCTAAACCTTCCAGAACCAGAAGTACTAAGAATGCTCATGCGAGTCCACTTCTCTTGATTAACAAATGCCAAATCAGCAGCAGCCTGGATATGAATTCACTCAGTTCAAATTCTAACACTGTTACAAGTGCAGGAATAGTTCGTGAATCTGAAAAATTACCTGAGCCTCAAGATAACTAGCAAAATCAGCTCCCAACAAATAGAAATCTTTGCCATTCTCTACAGTGTTGCATAATGACTCGAAGTAGTCCTTGAAACCAAAATAGCCATCCCGGACCATTCTACACATAAGTTTTACATAATGCTTTAGGGAGATCAAATTGCCGACAATTATATACGGAATTAAGCATATTATAAATGATTATAGTGTGCAAGTCACTGCCATCTACATACCTTACAACTCGCACAAATTGAAGAGGCACTCTAACAGAAGCTCCTTGATCTCGTAATGCTGGAACTTCACTTACTCTTGCACCTAACAGAAACTGATGAGGTGTAAAAACTGAAGTTAAATAGGGATAGACTCGAGATTTTGGAGAATAGTATGTATGAAAAACTGAAAGAGAAGCCGGAAAAATATATCAACTTCGTGTGATTTACACTGAATAAAATCTCTTTGTTCTAAGAATAAGCCTATGCTCGTTTAAGTTAAACATGTGGAGTAAAAGGCTAGAAAGTGTCAAGAAGTAAAAGGGGAGGGGTAAAATACCCCTCAGCACTTCCCCCCCTCCAAAATTGACATGAAGCTACAAAAAGGCTGAAATCCTCAATTAAAATATGTAGACAGCAAACTGTACAAAATGAACAAAAGACTACAAGGCACAATGAGTACACCACCAACAAATTTCACAAGAGGCAATTGTATAGTAAGAAATCATAGCCCAAAAGAAAGAAAAATAACTTGGAAGAATTGTGCAAGGGGGGAGCACATGTGTTGGTTTTATGACGTGATTTTTTTTGGAAATAAATAATACAGATTGGATAAAGCAACGTGAACTCATATATACATTGATGTTACTTCATGCACGTTGATATGTGATATTAGATCATACTAAACAATAAAATAGACATAGTTGTAACTTTTTTTCTAATTTAAATTATACAGTATCATTTAACCCACCTTACCAAACATGTCACTATGGGATTGCAGGGAGCACATGCATTGGTTAGTATAGACATTGATGATTTTTTTTTTTTTTAATAAATAGATAAAGTAGAATGTACAAACGAATGTAGAACTAGTATATCAATTACCATGTTATCTGCTCCTATTTCTTCAATTATTTCAACAGTCGATCCATCGGCAGTAGCTAAGAGTAAGCATCCATTCATCAGAAATTTCATACTACCAGTCCCTGATGCCTCATGTCCTGCAGTGCTGCATTTGAAGAAAGGTAGTAGTTTGACAATCAATATAATTTTGACAAGAATAATGCTATGTAGCAGTACTAGAGTCAGGGACGGATCCACGATTGGATCCAAGACCGGGCTACTCGCGGGGAAAAAAAAAAATTTATACATAAAAAACTGGTTTTTTACCAAAAATAAAAAATAAAAAATACCTTAAAAAAAGCTATTGGGCCTGAGTGGAAGGGGGGGGGGGGGCTCTGACTGGAGTCTACGTGGGTGCTAAACACGAATTCTGCTACATGGCATTATTGATGGGGAATAAAGATGATTTAATTTTAGTTTAGTTTATTCTAGTTTATTATCTTTTTTTAGTTTGACTAGAATTAAGGTATTGTTTGGGCCTGCTTGGTTTTATGAAAAAAATCAGATTTTTAGTATTTTTGATAAAAGTTGATGAAATGTGTGTTGAAAAGTGTATAAAAATTGTAGGTGTCACAAAATGTGAGGTTGAAAATGAATCTGAAGAAAATTTCTAAAGTGGGGGCCAAATAGGGACTTGACAAGTCTTCTAGTTTGACTAAATTAGAGTTTATTTACTTTATTCCATTTTCAAGTTAGGTTATTTTAGATTCTATATAAAGAGGGCTTACAACTTTGATATGAAATAAACTTGATAATTGCCCCCTCTCCTCTCTCTCTCCTCTATCTCTCAGAGTATCTCTCTCTTCTTTTTCCTCCTCTTTTCCTCTTTCTGTCTCAATTTTATTCTTTTTTCATTACATCCAACATCAATTTGGTATTAGAGCTTGACACTCTCCTTTGACCTAATTTTGGTTCACCATGCGAGTATTTCGAAGCAGCCATCTAACACAACACCACCAACAATTCCCTTTTCACCATTACCTAACTCCAAATATCAACTACATTTTCATCCACCAACAAAACTCCCTTGCACCCAACATCCAAATCCACAACAAAGACTAAATACTAGAATAGGGCAGCAACTTAAAGGTACAAATTACTCCCACATTTAAAATAATTAATGTCCGATGTTTAAAATGTAAATTTGTCGTTTATACAGAGAATATCAATAGAGGTATCTTAATGATTGTCTTCACAAAGTCAAGAAAAAATGTATTTGTAGTGACAAAATTGAAGATGATAAATACTTCAGGAAAGAATCAAAATTTAGGTTTACTAATAATGAAAGAAAGTCGCACGGAAAAACACTAATATTGTTTTCTTGTTTAAAGAATCGTTCTTCAGAATAAGGCTACCAAATCTTGATTGGAAATAGAATAAGTCAACGAGTTAAATTAGCAAAAGTTTATAATATGATATTTTATGTGAATTAGTTTCCTGATTTTTAGGTTAGGAATCTTCTTGTTTATGGACAACTATATTTTTTATTTCTAGGTTAGGAATCTTCTTGTTATAGACAGTATATGCTTATATAGATGATAAAATTCACACCATATTCGTTCAAAAGTATACATATCAGAGCTAAACTAACATTAAACGCTAGCCCTACCCATCGATTGCCCTTTGCTTCCACCATGTCTGACTTCAAATCAAAATCAACCCTCTTGCTCAATCATCAACCTTCACCGAACCAAAAGCCTCCTACATCGACTCACACTACATCCATATCACCGCAAGTCAAATTGAATTGATAAAATTTCCAGCAGTAGTCTCAATACGTGAGCATGTATATCTGTAGAAGAGGAAAGCTAAGTTACTTGACGAGTGAAGCAAAGGAACACGGACACAATGATCAGCTAATGCAGCCTCGAATGTCAAGAATTCCATGGTCATAACATGGATTGTCAACTCCATGGAAGAATAGATCAACTCCAACTACATGTGCTACAATAAGGTAAAGGAACTATGGGATAACGTTAAACATATGTACTCTAATATGGGAAAACAATCTCAAATTATGAGTTGTCACCAAGAATTTCAACTCATTAAGATGAATTTGGCAAGATATGGACTTGTTCAGCGACTATATGTGGAAATCCATTGAGGACTATAATCATTACAAGAATGTGGTCAAGGATAATTGCATCTATAAATTTCTTACACAACTCAATTAGGGACAAAATGAAGTCAAAGGCCTAATTATATGGATAATGGCCTTTTTCCCAATATTGTGAGGTATTTTTTATGTTAGGAGAAAAGAAGCACACATAAACATGTTAGAAGAAAATATGATAGGAAGAAACATGTGGAAGGTCAGGGAAAAGATTGAAAGTAGACTAATTTGCATACTATAAGTTCCAACCGATGATTCGATTGCGAATATACATAAAAAAAGGACAACCTAAGAAGATATTCCACATTCTAGTTGGCAAGCTGACTATGGAAGATATCTTCAAGCCAGCTTGAGGGGGAGTGTTGACAGAATCAATGAGGTAGCCAAATCCTTCGAAATAAGGCTATCGAATCTTTGGTATAAATAGAATTAAGCTATGATGCTCGGACTCGGGTATGGGTATCAGGTACGGGAACATGTCTAAGTATCGGATCTTTTATTTTCTAAAATGTAAGATATGAGAACATGGCTAAAAAGAGTCCAAAATTTGGACACGGGTACATTTTTCAAACTTCAATTTTTTTACTAATCCAAAATCTCCTTTTAAACAGATTTTGGACACGGGTACATTTTTCAAACTTCAATTTTTTTACTAATCCAAAATCTCCTTATAAACAGATCAAAATAAATTATTAACAAATAAGAAAATGAGTATTGAATAAGGGGTTAAGACAAATAAAATAGAATTTTGGGGTTTAATTTTCAATCATGAAAATTACTAAATGTTATATAAAATAGAAAATGAGGAATTTGATTGCAATTTCGACTTAGTGGAACACTAAGTAGTACTATATGGAACTCATTTTCATTTTATACAAACGAAACCCTAAACCATCGTTACAGATAGAGAAAGAAGGAAAAAAAGAATAAAATGGAAAGAAGAAGAAAAAGAAGGGAAAACCTAGCACCGCTGTCCTTCACCACCCTCTCCGTGGCGACGCTAAGTTTATAGAGAGCAAAAACAATAAAGAAGAAAAGGGTAAGTAAAGGAAATGAAAGAAAGAAAAAAGAAGAGGCAAAAACGACGAAGTATCCAGATGAAATTTGGAGGATTCGACACATATCTTATACCCATATTCATGTCGTGTTCGACATGGGTACTTCGACTATTTCGAAGAGTCAAAGCATAAGAGGAATTAAGTCAACTAGGTAAATTGGCTAAAGTTGGTAGTATTATATTGTGCAAAGTTTCCTGATTTCTAGGTTAGGAATCTTCTTATTTTAGACAATAATTTCACTCCATTCTTTGTATAGAAATATACATTTTTTTGTCAATTCTACACTCCGAATTAAATAAAGACATCGAATTACTTTTTTATTCAATAAAGCAAAGACTACACCTTGGATATCTAATGAAACACAGGTATTTAATGTCCTTTGACTATATATATTTAAATTATCAGAATTGAGAAGAGGATTATCCATTGCATGACAATCTACAGATACAAACAAGGCAGTAAAACAGACCTTACATGCTGTGAGAGATCACTGCCTGGGATTACTAATTCAGCAACAGAGACATTGTAATCTGGGATAAAAATCTGCAATACCAGTAGTTGAATAAACACTTTCAGCAAGCCTCAGTTATACTTCAAGCAAAAAAAAGTTGCACTAATACATGCCAAATTTGTCCTTCATCATTTAACAATACTATTCATAATTTCCTTTCTCAGTTTTCTCACTGTTTGGGTTTTATTCTTTTTCCTTCTTTTTTGGCTGCGGCAGTGGTGGTGGTGGTGTGTGGAAGGGGGGAACTTGTGCTTCTGCATCCAATCATCGATCTATTTACCTGTTTAAACATGCATGCATAACTGAAGATATGTGTGCACATGTGGTTTTGCATCCAATCATCAATCTATTTACCTGTGTAAACATGCATGCATAACTGAAGATATGTGTGCATGTGTACACAGAAGGTTTCAATATTTCTTTCTTTTTCAATTTAGAATCAAACTTTGATGCTTTCTGCCATCGTGCTTCTCCTCAATACTGTCAGCTTAAGGCAAAGGGTTGACAAAACCACCGGAAAGACAACTCAACCCCACGCCCGAAGAGAAAAAAAAATCAAGTGATAATTAGAATCAGAGATGACATGCATAAATTTTTTACTTCAGTGATATCTGGTAACAAATAACTAGTAAAAGGCATGCTCCAGTAACCAATTTTTCTAGAATCAGTTTTTATTTATTTATTTTTTTTTTTTTTTCCCCCCTCTGTGAGATGAAAGAGCAAATATAGTGATATCTGGCAGAAAATATCTCATAAAACTAATAAGGAAAACAAATAAACCCCTGTTGTACCAGTTTGAGCAGATCTCCCACACCAGGGTCATTGTTTACTTTTTCTGCAACCGCATGACAGAGTTTTATAATCTTCTTAGCAATTTCATAGCCAGGAGCAGCTTTCCCACCAATTATGCAGACACGAGGTACAACCTTCCTTCTGTCACTCTCGTTCATACTCTTGAATAAACAGAAAGAGAAGATAGTAAATTGACATATATAGACATATTTGTCGAAAAGAAGATAGCTAAAGCCTCTGTTATTTTAACTTCAAAAGCATGATACCTTAATGCAGTCGTATCGATGTATGATGCCTAATACATTCAGAAGTTGCCTTTTATACTCGTGTATCCGCTTTATCTGCACGTCAAACATTGCATCTAAACTGACCTGCAATTATTGGTGTTAAAAGATCAAATTAAGATAATGGAATGAAGAGATTTGACATTTCAACTATTAACATTCCAAACCTTCACTCCGCTCAGAGTTTCAATATACTCTGCCAGCCTCATTTTATTTATCTTCTTCACCTACACATTGAAAATTAGAGTTTGTTTTCAGGCCATTATTGAAACAGTACACAAGTAATGATTCTATCTGGAGTATCTGCATATGGTATCATTTACGTACCATCCTCCATTCTTGTTGTAGATCAGCATCTGATGCATAATCCCGTAAACCTGCTAAGAGATCAATATTACGAACCCATGCTTCTGTTCCAAGCCATTTCGAGATGACAGCGCATAAACTAGGATTGCTCACCACTATCCACCGCCGCTGATAATCGAAGATATTAAAAAGTCAAAACAAAATCATATATCAGAAATTTAATCCTTGTCAATTATAATAAGCCACAAAACTAATATTTTCTCAGAAAAAGAATTGATATATTTGCAATCAGATACTCTTGGTCATGGATTTAAATATAATTTTCTGGAATAGGCCATACATAGTTGGAAAGGCTAATTCAATGCTGCCAAATTTTCTAAAAGAAGCAGAACAAATAGGCAAGACATGTTCAAGAAGATATCAGATAAAGCTATAGAAAGTGATTCCAATACACACAGATATGCAAAAATGTACTTGAATTTTGAAGCCAAAATGCCATATAAACTGTATACCTGTGTTACTCCGTTTGTCTTATATTGGAACTTCAGTGGCCACAGGTCATAGAAATCCTGTTTAAAACAAAAATGATATGAAAATGGTGCACACGTCAGGCCATCAATGAAAAAAGAATCCAGCCTCAACGTGAGGGGACATCTTAAAGACTAAATATAAATAAATAAATGTGTCATCTCTCTAGCAGTTTAAGCTTTTAGATGTATAAGAGCATGCAATACTTATTCCATTACACAGATATTTTTGGCAAAAGGAAAATCTGATTTGCTATTTGGTAGATTACCTTGAATACTCTTGTTTTCAGTAATTCGAAATGTACTCTGGAAACACCATTCACCTTATGACAACAAACAATCGACAAATTTGCCATACGAATACTCTGCCAGCGCAAAAGAGAGAACTGTATCAACTATTGTTACTTTGCAAGGCACAACCAAGTAACTATAAACAAATAGAAAAATGAAGCCTGAGATCAAATTCCAATTCACAACACAAATTTTTCAGCAGTCATCCGAGGGAAGCTGGTGCAATCTACATGTGCAAGACCCCAAAATAACTTGGAAGTATCTAGCATCTAGACTATATCTAACATTCATTTAGCCAACAATGGCAAGATGATCATAAAGTGTAAGGCTAAGATATCCACGGACACGGACTGAACAGTAACAGAAACACAAAACGAATGCAAAAGAGAGTATACACAATGAAACGTGGTTTGGCTAACCACCAACAACCACGGAAGGAGGAGAATTACATCACTATTCGAAATGTCAATTACAAAACTTCTCTCACCTTCTTAACTTTTCCCTAAACAAAACTAGATTACTCAACATACCCCCCCCCAACATACATGCGTACCGTTTTTTCTAGTTTTTCTCCTCAATTTTTATCTACACCCCGGCGGTCTCTTTGTGCTCTCTGCCGTGTTTTCCCCTCTTCCTATGCAAAACTAATACACTCATTGCATGTCAGAACACAAGTGTTAATCAATGTCCCAATTTCACATTGGCAGATATATACAAAATGTTTGGCTTCCAACCTTCTCTGTGAATTCGTCAAAGTTATCATGGACATCTTTAAACCGCCGAATTATGTCTTGTATAGATGCCGAAACAAAGAAGTATTGTTGCTTTAATCGCAATTCCTTACCCTGAAAGAGAAGAGGAACAAGAACGAAGTAAGATAACGATAGCTTCCAGACAAAGAGGCAAAAGCATAAAATAATCAGGTGAACTTAAAGTTTCAGTTGATGCCAATCCGTTAGGCCCGCAATATGGAAAAAAATATCAGAGGCGCAACAAATTGGGCGAGGGCAGTTCGGGAATTACAAAAGAGGAGGTTGGCACATGCACGGTTATGAATTCTGTTAAGGCAGCTGGGGGCAAAACCTCTTATAAATAATGGGTTCTGTGCTCTGGTGAAGGCAGGCAAGAATTGGTGGTCAGTTTAGGAGAGAATTGGCTCTCTCGAAAAGCCAAATACCCCTTGTTTAGTTCTTTAATTTTCAGTTCTTCTTCATTCGTTCATTTAGTAGAATTACTTGTAATCACAGTTCTTTAGTGGAAATTCAGTCCTGTTTGCTAGAATTCTGACTTCCTGTTGACAGAATTATTCCAAGTATCAATTGAAATTTTCCAGGAACTTAACACAATCATAACCAATTATTGTTATCCAGTGTCATTTAGAGATGTTTGATGCGAAAATAAGCCCTTAATTTCCCTTCCTTCAGACTCCATATCAAAGCTAAGGATGCATTTTATGGCAGCACCGAGAAATTCATTACATCCATAACACCAAACAAATAAATACAAAAGAAATATCAGATGTATGGGAAGTGCTGGTTTTGAACCACTGCAGTTTCATAAAAAATGAGGCGAAAAATTGGGGCAGTTGTAGAGAAACATAATTGGTCATCTGGAAGAATGATGACAAAAGCAGCATTTCTCAACCAAATCAAGATATACTACAGTTTCGTCAAAAAGAAAGTTGCAGTTGAAGATCAAAGCCACAGCTGAGTGTCACAAGTCTATACATCTTAAGGAGGGTGGGGTGTGACCTAGAGACTAACAAAAGTTCACCAATCTTTTTGTAGCAAATGAAAATTTTTCAAAAGCTGTTTCCCTGAGACTTTCTAGTTGACACTAACGAAATTGTGTTTGCATTTTCAGCTCAAAAATTTAATCACCTCGCCCATGGATCTGATAGAGATGGCCTACCATCTATGTATATAACCGAAATAAGAAAAATAGATACTGCAGTCTTAAAATCCTTCTCATCTTTCCCAAAAGCATTCGACATATTAGACGGATATTATTCATTATTCACAATTATTATGAGAAAGCAAGCGAAACCGATGAGAACATCGGACGACGTTTACTTATTTTATTTAAGCTTTATTTATTTTCTTGGACTATTATTTAAATTTGGACTTGTATGGGCTCGGGCCCAAGCTCGTTAGGGTTGCTTTACTATTTAAACCTATTTTGCATTGTAATTTTCAGTTGATGATGAATGAATAATTATTTTGGTGGCTTATGGCGCATCCCTCCCCTTATTCTACCCTCTTCTGTTAAATTCTTCTTCTTCCCCCCTTTTAATTCCCCATTCTTCTCTTTAATTCCATCTCTCTATAGATCTGTTCTATTTCTCAATTAATCGTCTCGTTGGTGCTGCATCAAATTTGGTATCAGAGCCTAAACTTGGGTAATCTCACATCTCCAATCCAAAAATCTCTTCATATTTCTTTTCCAAGAACTTGTGGAACAGCACAAACAAATAAACTTTTAGTATGAGCAACCAAGTTATTATTTTTCTAACTTCTTCATAGTTGTTCCCAAAAAAAAAAATTGTCTTTTTTCCTACTGCTGCTCATAAATAAAAAAAAATTATGGTGGTGTTCCACAAATCCCAAACCCTAGCATTCAAGCCCATTTAGCCCAACTAACCCAACCTACTCTCTACGACCCAGACCCACTCCCCAAACACTAACTCCAGCTGGCCCATCTCTATAACAGGATCCAAACCCCTTCCCATCTGGCCCTGTCCTAAATATCCAACCAAGCCCGATTATAACCAATCCATTAACATCAAATACCCCACAATTTCACCTAATTCCTCTCACAGCCACTCTCTTGCCGCTGCCGTCTCTAATCACCATCACGCCACCACTTCATTATCTATTATACCCAAGCATCCAGAGCACTACCGCTTCATCGTCATAGGCCACCACCACCAACCCAAGAACATACACTTCCACCACAATTACCACACTCATATATTTTCTCGTCCATCTCAACAATCTAAAAGCCACAGTCACCACACACAGTTTTACGTCCACACCAAAACCAGCAAAAGTTACAATCAAGAGGGGCTAAAACCATTGGACACGAAGAGAAGAACAGAATCATAGTTGGGGCTCATAAGTCGGCGATTCAGATCAATCGGCATACAAATAATCAAAACTAAACAACAGGGAGTCCTTGATCTCTATTTAGTATTGGTTTATACTACTACTTCATTTTTAAAATTGCATCAATTAAAATCTTGTGCTACTGTTATCGTGATAATTTTAGCCTTAAACCCCATTTGATCGAAACCATTAATCGAATTGACACCAGTGACCGAATTGACTTCCATTGTTCCCCACTTAAATTGATTGGAGAATTTGACTTGTGTGTTGACCCTTGCTTTGACATTTTACATGTACCAGCAATATTAGCTTGTTTTGGATTTAATTAATCCCAATATTTAAAATTAAATAATAAAAAAAAATTGATACAAGTTATTTTCCATTGCTTGCACGTATTGTTCACTGATCTCATCATAGCACATCATTTAGCTGGTATTACATTGCATGTAGTTGCGTAGTGGTCGTCTTGTCATCTCTATTTTCAATGCATTGACCATGGATCCATCCCAATTTGATGCACTCACTAGACAATTAGCGCAACTTGCTACTAGCCTATCAACTGTCCAATCAGATATAACTGCTACTCATGAGGAGAGAAAGAACCTAACTGATAAGTTGAGCAATTTTAAGCAAACCCCTCGTTTGATTGACACTAATTCTGAAGCTTCTCATAATAGACAATATTATCGTGGACAAAGTGATCAAAAATATTTTCGACACGATCGTAGGAATAGGGATCATGTTCATGAGCAAGAACAAGGCCATCATGATGAGCGTTTCTTTAGAGACATTGACTTAGATACTCCTACTTTCGATGGTTGCTTAGATCATGAAATTATTACCCAATCGAACACCTTTACACAAGAGAATCGGCTAGTAACTGAATACATTGCTCAATTTGAGGAATTTCGAGTGAAATGTCATGTCGTTGAGGATGAGGCCCTGACTTTAAGTAGGTTTATACAAGGTCTACGAGATGAACTTAGGCGTGAGCTTTTCTTTCGAGGCATCACTACTCTTGATCAAGCTTACTCTTTAGCTCGGGACTATGAGTTACTTATTAGTATTACATATGAAAAGCGTGATCACCATCGTTCACCCATCTCATTAGCGTCATCTCATCATGAGTCTATCATAGAACCTCCCAGTCTAGTGCTCCTTCCCTTTGGAAAAACAAGTGTAAAGGTTGTGATAGCCCAAGGTCGTCTTCTTCATGTAGAAAGCGTAACGACAATCATCCTTCAGTTTCATTGGCTCCACTTCCTCTTGTTAAGTCCCTTCTAGGACATCCCTCGTCTAGTGTTCCTCCCATTTGGAAAAATAAGTGCAAAGGTCGTAATAGTCCAAGGGCCCCTTCTCCTTATAGAAGGCGTATTGACAACCATTCTTCCGTCTTATTGGCTCCACCTCCACCTGTTAAGTCTCTTCTAAGACCTCCCCCGTCTAATGTTCCTCAAATCTTGAAAAATAAGTATAAAATTTTTGAAACTCCATAGACTTCTTCTCACCTGCTATGCATCAGCTATAAGGACTTTGGTCACATCTCTTCCAAATGTCCTAACCGAACCTTAGTCATAGAAGAACGAAAGGATGTAATAAAAGAGTCGTTAGAAGATCTAGTCTATGAGTATAAACTTGAAGATTTTGATGACTTGGATGATAGTAAAGACACTTCCTTAAGTGGAATCCCGACCCTTCTCGAGACTTTAGAAACTATATCCCTTATTTCCGACAACTCTCGATCACATGTTATATGTCATACCCTTACCCAACTCAAAGAGTTTGATGATTTCACTAGTCACTCTTGGAGAATCCAGTCGCCTGTTTTTAGCACTAAATCGAAATTCTCCACTACTGACCAACCTCAAACTGATGGTCAAAACGAAATTGCTAACCGAAGTCTTGGCAATTTATTACAATCTATAGTCCAGAAAAATCTTGGGAATTGGGGCTCAATCCCTCCAACTATTCACATCGCATATAACAATTCTATGAATCAGTCTCTAGATCTAAATCCATTTGAAGTTGTTCATAGTTATAAGTCTAGGCGACCGTTAGATCTTATTCCCATGTCCTCGCATGCTAGTATGTCGTTGTCAGTTGAAGCATTTGTATATCATCTTTATGACTTGCATATTGAGATCAATAAACAACATGACGCAAGTAATGCATTATATAAACTTCAAGCTGATTCGCATAAACGATATTTTCAATTTAATATTGAGGATTATGTCATATTGCAAGCTTGTAGTGCTGGTCCTTTAAAAATTTTAAAGCATGTTGGTTCAAATGCACATGTCATTGCCCTTTCATCACATTTTGGCTACCACTCTGCTTTAAATATTGAGGACTTCATTACTTACAAACACCGTATTACTTCCTTTGATGATCCATTTCTACCTAACTTTGTGGACCCCCAATTTGATTATATTGATATTTCTACTTTAATACCATCTATCACAGCACACAAAGATAAAATTGATGTTATTTTAGATGAACGTATTGTATTGACCAATGATGGCAAAATTCAGTACTTCCCTATTTGTTGGGTAGATCGACGTGTTTCTTATGCTCTCCATTATGTACAATCATGTGGAAATTTTGAAGATGAGATGCATGGGTATTGGTTATTTGGAGTCCAGTATCAGTACTTGGTTAGAAAGAAAGATCGCCCTCCTTGGTCAAATCATATTCTTGGGAATAAGCTACAATTTTCAGTACTATCAAGTATGGAATTTTGTTACTTGGTTCGTCAGAAAGATCATCCCCCGTAGCTTGACTTGAAGCATTTGGAGTATGAGATTGACTGCAGCCTATACTGTCTATCAACTCGACAGGGTCGAGTTTTTCTCCCACCCCGAGAGAGTTGATGAGGACATCGGACGACGTTTACTTATTTTATTTAAACTTTATTTATTTTCTTGGACTATTATTTAAATTTGGACTTGTATGGGCTCGGGTCCAAGCTCGTTTGGGTTGCTTTACTATTTAAACCTATTTTGCATTGTAATTTTCGGTTGATGATGAATGAATAATTATTTTGGTGGCTTATGGCACATCCCTCCCCTTATTCTACCCTCTTCTGTTAAATTCTTCTTCTTCCCCCCGCCCCCCCTTTAATTCTCCATTCTTCTCTTTAATTCCCTCTCCCTATAGATCTGTTCTATTTCTCAATTAATCGTCCCGTTGGTGCTGCATCAAAAACACTCATGGATGTGTAGACACACATGCAAGCACGAGCCTCCATTTTAGAAATATATACCTGATAAGAACGATCATCAGGATACAAGACATTGCTTATGATTTCAGCCTTCTGTCTGTTTACCACAGCATTGATATAGTCACCAGTATTGTAAGATTCCTGCAATGTATTTTCCACATAAAAAGATATCAGAAAATGCATAATAATGACATACGAGATCATAAAATCTTCAAAACAAAATTTGTTACTGTCAAAATCAGTTCTTCTTAATTCTATCTCTAAGATCATCCGTGATGCTTAAAAAGAAAACTAACTTCTTAGCACATGATCTAGATTAATATAACAAAAACCATTTTGTACATGCTAATTGAAAACAACCAAGATTTTACCTTTTCTTGCAAAGACATAATTAACATAATTTTACATCACAGGTGACTAGGCACCATTCCAAATTCCCAAAAGCTCATTTTATCTTTGGTCTTATAGATAGAGAAGAAAGAATAAACAATGGGCTCACGTTCAGGCTGCTTCATTGTAAAAGTAGAAGAAAGTCCATAGGACCTTGTCATCCTTCAGAAGGCATATTAAAATTGCATGATATAATACAAGTAGGAGTGAAATCCAGTCAAATTACCAGGTCATACTGACCACTTGGTTTAGCAGCCCATAGCCGAAGATTAATAGCATTTCGTGTTCCATATCCAGGAATAGGATTGTCGTATGCAACAGCTTCAACCTACAAGGAAGAAGAAAAAGAAGAAGAAATCTAAGGAAAACCAATTATCAAATTGCTTGGAAAAACTTATCCATCAAGCAATAACAGATACTGGAGAAAGTTATAAACAAATTCAAATTATTTGATGCTGTTGTTGATGGTTGAGTAAACTTTCGAATTAGTCAAAAAATACACTCACTGTTTCTCCAGGTATCCAAACTTTATAATTTGATCCATTTGAAACTTCCTCTTCAACTGTCCCATAGAACTATCCACGAAACATTCACCAAGAAACATAGAAGTTCAGATGCAAGATTCAAGAAGATGATTTAAGTACTAAATAGAAAGAAAGCAGAAAAGTGATTGAACAGGGCAGTACTTTCAGACCTTCACAGCATATGACACTTGAACCCTCTCTATTTCCCAGGGATTTCCAAAGTTCAGCCAATAATCTGGCTGTTCGTGTTGAAACCCATCTACTATAATTTGCCTGAATAGCCCATATTGATAACGGAGTCCATAACTAAAGAAATAGAAATGCTGTCAATCTATGCATAGTTGAACTTTCTTGTCCAAAAAGAAGACTTTTCTGCTTAAATAGAGTAACAATATACTTTTTTGAGTCTGATTACAAGCTTCAGAGCAAGCTCATCATAGGAATGTACCATGCATTATTGCTTCAACTATACACATGCTTAATCATAATAACACTGATTTAACTTAACAGAACAGTATGCTCCAACTATACCCAATATGCTTCATGGTAAGCACTTCAATGGTCTCCTTGGGCTAAGATGAGACAAGCCTAAATGAGTTTGATATTTCTAAAACATCAAAGTATGTAAACAATGAAGCACAGAATATAGCATACCCCCATGCTGGAAAATCCAACGTTGCTAAAGAATCCATCTGGCAAGCTGAAAGCCGAGCTAAGCCACCATTACCTAGGGCTGCATCTCCTTCCTTGAAAGGAAGTGAAAATACGAGGCAGCTCATGGATCAATATACTGGATAGTCAGTTTCAAATCAAATGTAAACCAAGAGATTAAATGATAACAAGAGATCAAGGGTAATATGATTACCAAAAGTTCCCTCATTGGCAATCATAAAATGCATACATGTTTCAATATCAGACATAGCTGGCATATCCACAACTACTTTGATTCCCATTCCCCTCATTGAATTATTTTTGTAGTGAAAGTGCAAGGCCACTTCTAACTCTTCATATACATGGAGGAGACTTCTTAGCTTACCCTTCTCGGGAACCCTAGGAGCCCTATTTCCAGTAATTAAGAATTCCCCAAAATGGAGAACAAGGGGAAAAGGACAAAGAAGTATGGAAAATAGTAGACCACCACCAACTGCAAACACAAACAATAAAATCCACCCCAAAAATAACCCGCACCGCCAACATCACCACCACACGAGCACTGTCAACAGCACCACCACCACCACCACCACCACCACCACAATGGTTCAACATCTTTGCTGCATGCTACTCACAATCTCCGCTACACAATGGTTCAACTCTCCAGTGTCATCTCAGGTGAGCGTTGCTGCAATGGTCTCCAACGATAGTTTTCGATGGTTGCAATAGAGAGAGAGAGAGAGAGAGAGATATTAGGGTTTTGTTGGGTGGTTGGATATGTGTATTAATTTAGCGTCTTTTGAGCTCTCTCTCTCTCTCTCTCTCTCTTGTTTAACACACGCTTTGCTGCAGAATTCTTCTCTCTCCAAACTTCCAGCTGTGTGTGTTCCTCTTCTGTTCACACACCTATTGCTTGTAGAAGCACATGCCATTCTCAACTCTAAAAGGTAAGTTCTTTTCAAACCCTATATTTTATTTCCTATTTCTTCCTTCACAATCTTCTCATATCCTATGTGTCTACATACATTTTGCACTAATGCATGATTATCTTATCTAACAGTCTTTTTTATTTCAAACCAAACGTAAAGTTGTGTCTATAAAATGCCAAGTTTAATTTGCCATCAATGATACACCAAAAAATATCTAGGATACATCTCTTACCTTCACAGCGCCTTCCTCCACAATTGACATCCGAGCATGTCGACTGTAGTCCTGACCAAACTTCTTTTTCAACTCTTCCATAAATTTATAATTTATGTCATATATAATCTGAAAGAAAAGTGATCATAAATCAGATAACAATCAGGAAAATATTCAAAATCAACCATCCAATGAAATGGTCAGTGATGGAACTCTCCTAAATTGTTAGTTCAGTAAAACTTGTTCGGTGATATGTTAATGGAAAATCAAGAGGCCCCTACAAATACAAAAGATAAGATCTCAAAGTTTATGTGAACCATCAAATTCTATAATATTCAGTCTTTGATTAAATTTTAAAAAAAAAAAATTTAAAAATAAATAAAAAAGACTATTCATTTGTGTTGTAAAAGAGAACATACTTGTAGGTGACGTGGGAGAAGACTGCCCATAAGATCAACAGGAATTTTCTCTAGTCCTTCAGGTTGTACTGTGTGAGTTGTGAATGAGAAAATTTTGCAGACAATATCCCATGCTTTATCCCAGCCCAAGTGTTCTTCATCAAAGAGAACTCTCATGACCTCAATTATTGCAAGTGACGGATGAGTATCATTTATCTGAAGAGCGATCTGAAAAAGATGTCCTGAAAAATAATCACTGGAGAACCGAGAAAGAGCAACAAGAGCATTTTTTTACTGCACTCGATAGAGAATCAGCAATTAATATCATCTAAGGCAAATATAAAGTTTACATTAACCTTTTCAAATTGGAAAAATGTGATCAGGAGGACTGGAAATATCAAATTGTTTACCGCTACCCCCACCCCTATCCCAACCCTCTACTACAACAGAAAATGACAGCGAGGGGTCAATAATTAGCATACAGATAATGATGTTACATAAGATATAAAGTTTGAATAACTCAATTATTTCATTTACAATGCGTGCATGTCAGAACACAAGTGTTAATCAATGTCCCAATTTCACATTGGCAGATATATACAAAATGTTTGGCTTCCAACCTTCTCTGTGAATTCGTCAAAGTTATCATGGACATCTTTAAACCGCCGAATTATGTCTTGTATAGATGCCGAAACAAAGAAGTATTGTTGCTTTAATCGCAATTCCTTACCCTGAAAGAGAAGAGGAACAAGAACGAAGTAAGATAACGATAGCTTCCAGACAAAGAGGCAAAAGCATAAAATAATCAGGTGAACTTAAAGTTTCAGTTGATGCCAATCTGTTAGGCCCGCAATATGGAAAAAAATACCAGAGGCGCAACAAATTGGGCGAGGGCAGTTCGGGAATTACAAAAGAGGAGGTTGGCACATGCACGGTTATGAATTCTGTTAAGGCAGCTGGGGACAAAACCTCTTATAAATAATGGGTTCTGTGCTCTGGTGAAGGCAGGCAAGAATTGGTGGTCAGTTTAGGAGAGAATTGGCTCTCTCGAAAAGCCAAATACCCCTTGTTTAGTTCTTTAATTTTCAGTTCTTCTTCATTCGTTCATTTAGTAGAATTACTTGTAATCACAGTTCTTTAGTGGAAATTCAGTCCTGTTTGCTAGAATTCTGACTTCCTGTTGACAGAATTATTCCAAGTATCAATTGAAATTTTCCAGGAACTTAACACAATCATAACCAATTATTGTTATCCAGTGTCATTTAGAGATGTTTGATGCGAAAATAAGCCCTTAATTTCCCTTCCTTCAGACTCCATATCAAAGCTAAGGATGCATTTTATGGCAGCACCGAGAAATTCATTACATCCATAACACCAAACAAATAAATACAAAAGAAATATCAGATGTATGGGAAGTGCTGGTTTTGAACCACTGCAGTTTCATAAAAAATGAGGCGAAAAATTGGGGCAGTTGTAGAGAAACATAATTGGTCATCTGGAAGAATGATGACAAAAGCAGCATTTCTCAACCAAATCAAGATATACTACAGTTTTGTCAAAAAGAAAGTTGCAGTTGAAGATCAAAGCCACAGCTGAGTGTCACAAGTCTATACATCTTATGGAGGGTGGGGTGTGACCTAGAGACTAACAAAAGTTCACCAATCTTTTTGTAGCAAATGAAAATTTTTCAAAAGCTGTTTCCCTGAGACTTTCTAGTTGACACTAACGAAATTGTGTTTGCATTTTCAGCTCAAAAATTTAATCACCTCGCCCATGGATCTGATAGAGATGGCCTACCATCTATGTATATAACCGAAATAAGAAAAAATAGATACTGCAGTCTTAAAATCCTTCTCATCTTTCCCAAAAGCATTCGACATATTAGACGGATATTATTCATTATTCACAATTATTATGAGAAAGCAAGCGAAACCGATGAGAACATCGGACGACGTTTACTTATTTTATTTAAGCTTTATTTATTTTCTTGGACTATTATTTAAATTTGGACTTGTATGGGCTCGGGCCCAAGCTCGTTAGGGTTGCTTTACTATTTAAACCTATTTTGCATTGTAATTTTCAGTTGATGATGAATGAATAATTATTTTGGTGGCTTATGGCGCATCCCTCCCCTTATTCTACCCTCTTCTGTTAAATTCTTCTTCTTCCCCCCTTTTAATTCCCCATTCTTCTCTTTAATTCCCTCTCTCTATAGATCTGTTCTATTTCTCAATTAATCGTCTCGTTGGTGCTGCATCAAATTTGGTATCAGAGCCTAAACTTGGGTAATCTCACATCTCCAATCCAAAAATCTCTTCATATTTCTTTCCCAAGAACTTGTGAAACAGCACAAACAAATAAACTTTTAGTATGAGCAGCCAAGTTATTATTTTTCTAACTTCTTCATAGTTGTTCCAAAAAAAAAAATTACTGTTCACCCAAAAAAAAAAAAATTGTCTTTTTTCCTACTGCTGCTCATAAATAAAAAAAAATTATGGTGGTGTTCCACAAATCCCAAACCCTAGCATTCAAGCCCATTTAGCCCAACTAACCCAGCCTACTCTCTACGACCCAGACCCACTCCCCAAACACTAACTCCAGCTGGCCCATCTCTATAACAGGATCCAAACCCCTTCCCATATGGCCCTGTCCCAAATATCCAACCAAGCCCGATTATAACCAATCCATTAACATCAAATACCCCACAATTTCACCTAATTCCTCTCACAGCCACTCTCTTGCCGCTGCCGTCTCTAATCACCATCACGCCACCACTTCATTATCTATTGTACCCAAGCATCCAGAGCACTACCGCTTCATCGTCATAGGCCACCACTACCAACCCAAGAACATACACTTCCACCACAATTACCACACTTATATATTTTCTCGTCCATCTCAACAATCTAAAAGCCACAGTCACCACACACAGTTTTACGTCCACACCAAAACCAACAAAAGTTACAATCAAGAGGGGCTAAAACCATTGGACACGAAGAGAAGAACAGAATCATAGTTGGGGCTCATAAGTCGGCGATTCAGATCAATCGGCATACAAATAATCAAAACTAAACAACAGGGAGTCCTTGATCTCTATTTAGTTTTGGTTTATACTACTACTTCATTTTTAAAATTGCATCAATTAAAATCTTGTGCTACTGTTATCGTGATAATTTTAGCCTTAAACCCCATTTGATCGAAACCATTAATCGAATTGACACCAATGACCGAATTGACTTCCATTGTTCCCCACTTAAATTGATTGGAGAATTTGACTAGTGTGTTGACCCTTGCTTTGACATTTTACATGTACCAGCAATATTAGCTTGTTTTGGATTTAATTAATCCCAATATTTAAAATTAAATAATAATAAAAAATTGATACAAGTTATTTTCCATTGCTTGCACGTATTGTTCACTGATCTCATCATAGCACATCATTTAGCTGGTATTACATTGCATGTAGTTGCGTAGTGGTCGTCTTGTCGTCTCTATTTTCAATGCATTGACCATGGATCCATCCCAATTTGATGCACTCACTAGACAATTAGCGCAACTTGCTACTAGCCTATCAACTGTCCAATCAGATATAACTGCTACTCATGAGGAGAGAAAGACCCTAACTGATAAGTTGAGCAATTTTAAGCAAACCCCTCGTTTGATTGACACTAATTCTGAAGCTTCTCATAATAGACAATATTATCGTGGACAAAGTGATCAAAAATATTTTCGACACGATCGTAGGAATAGGGATCATGTTCATGAGCGAGAACAAGGCCATCATGATGAGCGTTTCTTTAGAGACATTGACTTAGATACTCCTACTTTCGATGGTTGCTTAGATCATGAAATTATTACCCAATCGAACACCCTTACACAAGAGAATTGGCTAGTAACTGAATACATTGCTCAATTTGAGGAATTTCGAGTGAAATGTCATGTCGTTGAGGATGAGGTCCTGACTTTAAGTAGGTTTATACAAGGTCTACGAGATGAACTTAGGCGTGAGCTTTTCTTTCGAGGCATCACTACTCTTGATCAAGCTTACTCTTTAGCTCGGGACTACGAGTTACTTATTAGTATTGCATATGAAAAGCGTGATCACCATCGTTCACCCATCTCATTAGCGTCATCTCATCATGAGTCTATCATAGAACCTCCCAGTCTAGTGCTCCTTCCCTTTGGAAAAACAAGTGTAAAGGTTGTGATAGCCCAAGGTCGTCTTCTTCATGTAGAAAGCGTAACGACAATCATCCTTCAGTTTCATTGGCTCCACTTCCTCTTGTTAAGTCCCTTCTAGGACATCCCTCGTCTAGTGTTCCTCCCATTTGGAAAAATAAGTGCAAAGGTCGTAATAGTCCAAGGGCCCCTTCTCTTTATAGAAGGCGTATTGACAACCATTCTTCCGTCTTATTGGCTCCACCTCCACCTGTTAAGTCTCTTCTAAGACCTCCCCCGTCTAATGTTCCTCAAATCTTGGAAAATAAGTGTAAAATTTTTGAAACTCCATAGACTTCTTCTCACCTGCTATGCATCAGCTATAAGGACTTTGGCCACATCTCTTCCAAATGTCCTAACCGAACCTTAGTCATAAAAGAACGAAAGGATGTAATAAAAGAGTCGTTAGAAGATCTAGTCTATGAGTATAAACTTGAAGATTTTGATGACTTGGATGATAGTGAAGACACTTCCTTAAGTGGAATCCCGACCCTTCTCGAGACTTTAGAAACTATATCCCTTGTTTCCGACAACTCTCGATCACATATTATATGTCATACCCTTACCCAACTCAAAGAGTTTGATGATTTCACTAGTCACTCTTGGAGAATCCAGTCGCCTGTTTTTAGCACTAAATCGAAATTCTCCACTACTGACCAACCTCAAACTGATGGTCAAAACGAAATTGCTAACCGAAGTCTTGGCAATTTATTACAATCTACAGTCCAGAAAAATCTTAGGAATTGGGGCTCAATCCCTCCAACTATTCACATCGCATATAACAATTCTATGAATCAGTCTCTAGATCTAAATCCATTTGAAGTTGTTCATAGTCATAAGTCTAGGCGACCGTTAGATCTTATTCCCATGTCCTCGCATGCTAGTGTGTCGTTGTCAGTTGAAGCATTTGTATATCATCTTTATGACTTGCATATTGAGATCAATAAATAACATGACGCAAGTAATGCATTATATAAACTTCAAGCTGATTCGCATAAACGATATTTTCAATTTAATATTGAGGATTATGTCATATTGCAAGCTTGTAATGCTGGTCCTTTAAAAATTTTAAAGCATGTTGGTTCAAATGCACATGTCATTGCCCTTTCATCACATTTTGGCTACCACTCTGCTTTAAATATTGAGGACTTCATTACTTACAAACACCGTATTACTTCCTTTGATGATCCATTTCTACCTAACTTTGTGGACCCCCAATTTGATTATATTGATATTTCTACTTTAATACCATCTATCACAGCACACAAAGATAAAATTGATGTTATTTTAGATGAACGTATTGTATTGACCAATGATGGCAAAATTCAGTACTTCCCTATTTGTTGGGTAGATCGACGTGTTTCTTATGCTCTCCATTATGTACAATCATGTGGAAATTTTGAAGATGAGATGCATGGGTATTGGTTATTTGGAGTCCAGTATCAGTACTTGGTTAGAAAGAAAGATCGCCCTCCTTGGTCAAATCATATTCTTGGGAATAAGCTACAATTTTCAGTACTATCAAGTATGGAATTTTGTTACTTGGTTCGTCAGAAAGATCATCCCCCGTGGCTTGACTTGAAGCATTTGGAGTATGAGATTGACTGCAGCCTATACTGTCTATCAACTCGACAGGGTCGAGTTTTTCTCCCACCCCGAGAGAGTTGATGAGGACATCGGACGACGTTTACTTATTTTATTTAAGCTTTATTTATTTTCTTGGACTATTATTTAAATTTGGACTTGTATGGGCTCGGGTCCAAGCTCGTTAGGGTTACTTTACTATTTAAACATATTTTGCATTGTAATTTTCGGTTGATGATGAATGAATAATTATTTTGGTGGCTTATGGCACATCCCTCCCCTTATTCTACCCTCTTCTGTTAAATTCTTCTTCTTCCCCCCCTTTAATTCTCCATTCTTCTCTTTAATTCCCTCTCCCTATAGATCTGTTCTATTTCTCAATTAATCGTCCCGTTAGTGCTGCATCAAAAACACTCATGGATGTGAAGACACACATGCAAGCACGAGCCTCCATTTTAGAAATATATACCTGATAAGAACGATCATCAGGATACAAGACATTGCTTATGATTTCAGCCTTCTGTCTGTTTACCACAGCATTGATATAGTCACCAGTATTGTAAGATTCCTGCAATGTATTTTCCACATAAAAAGATATCAGAAAATGCATAATAATGACATACGAGATCATAAAATCTTCAAAACAAAATTTGTTACTGTCAAAATCAGTTCTTCTTAATTCTATCTCTAAGATCATCCGTGATGCTTAAAAAGAAAACTAACTTCTTAGCACATGATCTAGATTAATATAACAAAAACCATTTTGTACATGCTAATTGAAAACAACCAAGATTTTACCTTTTCTTGCAAAGACATAATTAACATAATTTTACATCACAGGTGACTAGGCACCATTCCCAATTCCCAAAAGCTCATTTTATCTTTGGTCTTATAGATAGAGAAGAAAGAATAAACAATGGGCTCACGTTCAGGCCGCTTCATTGTAAAAGTAGAAGAAAGTCCATAGGACCTTGTCATCCTTCAGAAGGCATATTAAAATTGCATGATATAATACAAGTAGGAGTGAAATCCAGTCAAATTACCAGGTCATACTGACCACTTGGTTTAGCAGCCCATAGCCGAAGATTAATAGCATTTCGTGTTCCATATCCAGGAATAGGATTGTCGTATGCAACAGCTTCAACCTACAAGGAAGAAGAAAAAGAAGAAGAAATCTAAGGAAAACCAATTATCAAATTGCTTGGAAAAACTTATCCATCAAGCAATAACAGATACTGGAGAAAGTTATAAACAAATTCAAATTATTTGATGCTGTTGTTGATGGTTGAGTAAACTTTCGAATTAGTCAAAAAATACACTCACTGTTTCTCCAGGTATCCAAACTTTATAATTTGATCCATTTGAAACTTCCTCTTCAACTGTCCCATAGAACTATCCACGAAACATTCACCAAGAAACATAGAAGTTCAGATGCAAGATTCAAGAAGATGATTTAAGTACTAAATAGAAAGAAAGCAGAAAAGTGATTGAACAGGGCAGTACTTTCAGACCTTCACAGCATATGACACTTGAACCCTCTCTATTTCCCAGGGATTTCCAAAGTTCAGCCAATAATCTGGCTGTTCGTGTTGAAACCCATCTACTATAATTTGCCTGAATAGCCCATATTGATAACGGAGTCCATAACTAAAGAAATAGAAATGCTGTCAATCTATGCATAGTTGAACTTTCTTGTCCAAAAAGAAGACTTTTCTGCTTAAATAGAGTAACAATATACTTTTTTGAGTCTGATTACAAGCTTCAGAGCAAGCTCATCATAGGAATGTACCATGCATTATTGCTTCAACTATACACATGCTTAATCATAATAACACTGATTTAACTTAACAGAACAGTATGCTCCAACTATACCCAATATGCTTCATGGTAAGCACTTCAATGGTCTCCTTGGGCTAAGATGAGACAAGCCTAAATGAGTTTGATATTTCTAAAACATCAAAGTATGTAAACAATGAAGCACAGAATATAGCATACCCCCATGCTGGAAAATCCAACGTTGCTAAAGAATCCATCTGGCAAGCTGAAAGCCGAGCTAAGCCACCATTACCTAGGGCTGCATCTCCTTCCTTGAAAGGAAGTGAAAATACGAGGCAGCTCATGGATCAATATACTGGATAGTCAGTTTCAAATCAAATGTAAACCAAGAGATTAAATGATAACAAGAGATCAAGGGTAATATGATTACCAAAAGTTCCCTCATTGGCAATCATAAAATGCATACATGTTTCAATATCAGACATAGCTGGCATATCCACAACTACTTTGATTCCCATTCCCCTCATTGAATTATTTTTGTAGTGAAAGTGCAAGGCCACTTCTAACTCTTCATATACATGGAGGAGACTTCTTAGCTTACCCTTCTCGGGAACCCTAGGAGCCCTATTTCCAGTAATTAAGAATTCCCCAAAATGGAGAACAAGGGGAAAAGGACAAAGAAGTATGGAAAATAGTAGGCCGGTTGTAAATGTTCACTGACTAACAAGACAAAGATCATACTTTATTCGGATACTGAAAAGATAGCATGTATTGTTTCATTCATTTTCATGCTCCATAAGGTAGTAAAGACATTTATATCTGAACTGGGCTTACTGCTTAAGAGCATGCAAGTAAGGTAACATAAATTGGAGAACTTGCTAACCTGCTCAGCTAAAACTTCAAACTCAAACCCAAGTTGGCCCAAAGCATCTACATACTGGTCTCGAATGCCAAGGTTTATGACACTGTTTGACAATGAGCAACCTGACAAACAAATGCCACATTCATCTTCTTTGCAAGGAACAGAATAAATATTTTACAGAAATTGTAGTACTATAGCAGTAGAAGTGGAAGGAAAAAGATTAAAAAGAAACAGAGAAATAGGAGAAGGGCCAAACTAGCAGCAAGCAACTTTAATATCTAGACAAGCATGCTGCTTGATTATGCTTGATGTAGGAAGAAATTGATTAAAACAAATATAAGAAAGGGCCACAAACCAGCTAAGTCCTATAATTTTCCAATCCTGAAAACAGGGGAAAAAAAAGATAATGCAGAATACCTAAGCAAATTCGTATAATTAATTAGTACCCATAAGAAACTCAAGTGAAAGAAAGTATAGGCGTTTTGGATCTTTTTTCTTAAAATATTGGTGAGTGTCGTGCCACCGCTCGATAAGCCGATCTCTTACGCTGTGGGATAATGCCTGCATACATTATTTGAAGAAATTAAAATATAAACATCCATTGGCTGCTCACATAAGAGCAATAGCTAAGCAAAAAGTGTTACCTTCTTTTATGCTTTTTGTGTGAACATCAGGGAAAATACAGTAATTTGTTCTCTATTACTTCAATTACTTATGGGATTGTCAGCATATCTATTCATAAAGATTAAGAAGTGCAAACTTTATTCAACATTAACTTTTGAAGAAAGTGATCTACTAAGCTTCCCATGATAAAATGTAATCAAGCATTTATTTGCAGGTTAGTAGTATCCTTAAATATGATTATGCACATTGCCGAAAGTGGAAGAGAGCAGCTATAATGTCATCTAGTCGAATGTAGAAACATATTTAAATTCATGTGGTGTATTTAAGAATATGATCGAAAGGTAAGTTACCCAATCCACTACGCTTCCAACTAAAGTCTACATGATTTACAGGCCAAGATCATTATAAGAACGAAACATAACCTGATAAGCTTCAAAATCATCAAAACTGAACCTTGACCTGGCCACCGTGTACTCAACATGATAGACAATATCCTTCTGCAAACTTACTGGATCATTCTTCAAAAACCCATCCATCAATCCAAACATCTTCTCTGCCTTTGCTCTGTGATCTCCCAGCGATTCAAATCCGAGCCCAGCTTTCCTCACCACCAACCCTCTTCCACCCAACCCCACTTCCGCGCCACTAGAAGCATCACCGGGCTCAATTGCCTCCATCAATGCCTTCTTAATAATCTCCAAATTTTCAACATTCTCGATTTTCCTGCCCTCCGAAGTTTTTACATAGAACTTTTTAATAAAAAAATCCCCTTCAAATTCGACAGTGGCTCTTTCAACAAAGAGGCCGAGGACTTTGAAAACCCGAGTGATAACTTGAAGCAGCCCGATTTTGTTCCGGGCTCGGATTATGAAGAGCGTGGAGTCTAACGCGTCGACGTTTTGGACTGTAACGGTTGACAAGCTGCCAGAGGCAGTAACATTAGTAATAGAATCATTATTATCGGTTGTTGAGGCTTGTAATGGGCTGGAGAAGCCATTAGATAATTTAAATAAATGGGTACTGCGGTGGAGCTTTGTGGGGCTTAATGAAGTCGACAGTAGACGGTTGAAATTGCAAGGTGAGAGAACCGAAGGATTTGAGAAGGATGATCTAACGGTGAGAAGAGAAACTGTAATGGCAGACATTGTGTGTAACAAGCAGAAGTTTTCAAGTGCGCTTATCTGAATTCCGTAGTTGGGAGTGAAGGGTCGAGAAAAAATGCAGAGACACCGTAACGCGGTGGATCATGGCAGCGAAGGCTGAGGTGGAGCTCAGGAATGTGAGTATCGGTAACTGTAAGATAATTAGCCAGAAAAGTATTTGGGGAAAATGCACAAGTAGGAAAAAGGTCGCTCACCTTATAAAGAAAAAAGAATTAATAATAAAAATCATATTTCACATTTTTTTCCCATTTTGGGAGGAAAAAAAGTATTTTGAAATAGTAATTTAATAGTGAATGTGTGATTAAAAAATAAGAAAAAATTTTAAATTTATGTGCGATATTATTTAATTAAAAATGTGATTAAAAATAAGAAAAAAATGCATTTTAAAAAAAACGAGAATCAAATAAGGCCACAGAAAACCTATCACTCTTCCCTCCCTCACCTTTCTCTTCTCCTGCTGTTGGAGCTTCCCTTCACCCCACCCATCAAAGCCACAGTAGGCCTATTCTTTCTTCTTCTTTTTCTCTTCACACCCACCCACAAGAGGAGTAGCGACATTGTGGCAATGTTGGAGCACTGCGCGTCGAATACAGATTCGAAACCTAACTAAAAATATTCTTCAAAGATGGTTAACTCTGTGTGCGGCAGCATTGGAGTGCTGCGTGTCAAATCTAGATTGAAACCAAGAGATGGTTTCAGATTTGAAAATCTTTGTCAAATATGGTTAGCTCGGTGGCTGTGGCCAACAACGGGGCGAAAAGATGTTAGTGGTGAGATGGTGCTTGGGTGGTTGAAGGTGACTGCACATCTTGGGGGTGATAGCAGGCATCGATATGGGCTCCAAAGGATTTTAAGAGGCATTTGAAATTCTTGCATTGATTCTACTTGAAAAAATCATATCTATGCTTTTTGTTCCCTTTCTTTTGATGAACTATGACTCTTTTTGTTTTAAGTTGCTCGATTTTCACGATGATTATGAGGTTTCAAGTACTCTTTCCAAGGGTGAGTTAGTATCATTGTGGAAAGTCTCAAAAGGTTTGGCCTATCTTAAAGAATATTACAGTGTATCTAAGTCAAGAAATGACTACAACACAGTCTCTAATTAGACTTTGTAGTTATAGTTTAACACGAAGGGTTCGTTTGATTGCAAAAATAGAAAAAAACAAACGAATTCAAAGAAAAAACCAACAAGGCCATAGGAATTCGATTCCTATGAAGTTGGCCAAAAACATGTTTTACGTGTTTGTATCTTGAAATTTCAACTTCATTTTCACTTTTGTATCAAACAGCCAAAGTAGAAAACGAATTCTTCGAATGTAACATTTTTCAAGGAATTGTAGGAGAAAAGTAGAATTGTAGAGGAAAAGGAAAAGGAACCTTGACTATGAAATGGAGTTGGGGTGATTGTGGCACTGGCGGACCCACATGGGGTCAAATGACCTCACAATTTTTTGGATTTTCTTCACCCCCCCTCCCCCGCGCTTAAAACGTAATTTTTTGTCAAAGTAGTGAGCCAACCCAATTAATTTGCTTAGCCCAATGCCCAAAAAACTCAAACCCAAATCCTATTATAGTAACTTATGTTCTTATTTTCGTTAATGATACGTTGTTCGAAAAAAATTTCATTTTTTACCCCACAGTTCGAACAGTCTGGATCCGCCCTTGAATTGTGGTAAAGGAAATGGTGGTGAGATTTGTTTCATGTTGCAGCATCCGTGATAGTGGTGATAATTTTGTTGTTGGTTGGTGGTTTGCTTGTTTCTAGTTTGGTGGTATGGCATTTTGGTTAGGATGGATCAAGGTTGGGTGGATTGGGAAGAGTGTTTGCTACCGATTATTTGAGTGTTTGTGACAATAAATATTATGTAACTGATAAAATTAATAATTGTGACTAATAAATTATATGTGATCTAAAAAATGTTAAATTACGACTAAACTTGTAATTGTGACTCACAATTTTGTTAAATTGTGGTCAATTAATTTAATAATTTGTGATCGAAAAATAATTCGTGATCAATTAATTTGATAATTTGTAATCGTTAAATAAGTCGTGATCAATAAAATTTGTAATTTGTGATCCAAAAATAATATCTGACATATTAATTTGATAATTCATAACCAATAAAGAAATTGTGATCTATAAAAATTGTAATTTGTGATAAAAAAAAAATACTACATGATTTATTAATTTTATAATTTGTGATCAAGAAATAAGTTGTGACATATAAAATCTATGATTTGGGAAAATTTCATATATTAGGTGGAATACACACAAAACAATCAAAATTAAGATATACCCGATCACAAACAACCACAATGAAGACAAATTTGATCACAATCAATCGTAGTTAACACAAATTTGGTCATAATTAACATATAGATGGTCACAAACTTCAAATGTAAACATGGTTTGTCAAAAAACATTCACAGTTAACAAACGTCTGATTATACATGTCACTGTTGATAGAGACTTGATCGCATACAGTCAGAATTAAGACAAATATGGTCTTAGACGTTTACAATAAAGATAGACTTAGTTACAATAGACCACAATTAACACAAACATAATCACAGTAGGTCACTGTTGACATATAAATGGTCATAAATTTAAATGTAAACATGTTATGTACAAAAAACATTCACTATTAATATATGCCTAATTACGCATGTCATTGTTAACACAAACTTGATCACATATAATCATGATTAGGACAAACCTAATGACAAACAGTCATTATGAAGACAAAGTTGATAAAAAAAAAAAAAANTGTGTCCTAGCTTTGAACAAGAAGTCATTTCTCAATGCGTGGGGTAATTAAACTACCAAGTCTGAAATACATTTTTGTTTATGATAGTTTAAATTCTAGTAAAGTTTGAATCATAACACTCGTTGATTTTATTTCGGCAAAAAGAGTTTGATTTCTTCCGTTCTAAGTTCACTACAATCGTCTTAGCCTCTGTTCTAACCGACCACTACTCAATCAAAGAACTCCATTACTGATTGAGACAAAACTTTTGAATTTGCTCTCATTTTCATCGAAGATGAATCTTTTAGAAATGAAACAAATTAAATGAACCATGTGAATTCTAGTCAAGGAGCACATGGCAAACATCGATCCAAATTCAGGCTTGCTCGTAGTCATTCATGTAGTTCCTAATTGAATTTTCAATTTGCACACAAGGAGTTGGGAGTTTCTCCAAGTCAATCCCCAATTGCCCGATGGAATTCTATTGAGAGGTCAATATGTCGCTGGTTCTATTATTGGCATCCATGATTCTGGTAAGAATGAAAATGCACCCAAACTGATGGAAAATTAAAAAACTGGTCTAATCTTTTCTCCATTTTTTTGTTTAGCGCAATGATATGGCCTGAATCTGAAAGCTTCAAAGATGATGATATGGAAGTTGTTCCTTATCGTTGGAAGGGAATATGCCAGGAAGGCGAGGAATTTAATCAGGGACGGTGAAGACGCTGCTACACAGCGACGCAGCACCGCTCACAGCACTACTGGAGACAAAGACAGAGACGTCCCTACATAGCGGCATCGCATCGCTCTTGGCGCCACTTCGTAGCGTGAAAGTTGATTCAAAGCGACGCCATTGCGGTGGTGATGTTGTGAGCGCCAACGACTGTATCTTCGGTACTGGTTTGTGACAGAGAGAAGGGAGAAGAGATATAGAGAGAGAGATGGGAACAATGATTAGAGTTTGGAAACGAAACGGCATTAAACATTTGTTAGGTTTAATTAATTTTAATAATTATAATTATTAAAATCTAATTACTATATGATTTGTGAAATTTAAAATAATCCCCCCTATTTACGAAATTAATCTTTAAAAGTAAGTTTCTAGTTAATTTTTCCATAATTTATTTATGTTAGTAAGCGGCTCAATTGTATTGTGGAGCCGACACGTACCCAAAGATAACACTATGTAGCCGAGTTTCATGAAAATAGTAATAAGCACTTAATAAATGAGATAAATAATTCTCAAATAATACTTTTTTCTTGTTCGATTTAGCTAAAATTCAAAATTTTCCTATATTCTAATAAAAATTAATCAAATGTGCGATTGAAAAGTTGAAAAAAGTTAAAAATAAGTTCTGAAAATAGGAATTAAATATGGACTTTATTCAAGTTATCTTCCAAAAATAAATAAAATTCATTTATGATTTATCTCAATTAGCATCTTATATCTGGATAATATGTACCATCAATCAGAAGCACATTCTTTTCAAACGTAACCAGAACTTTTAATCATAATTTAAAACATCAAGTTACTAAAAAATTTGACTAAAAAAATTTCAGCTTATTTTTATGAGTTGTTTACAATGAGTTTAAATTATAATTACATAAAATTAATTGGTAAATAAATAAATTTCATATTCTTTTTATCATATATTTCATCAATTTTTATTAAAAAAATTTTTAAAAATGAACTTCTGGTGGCATAAAATAGGAGCTTAATATTATTATTAGTTTGTATTGCATTTTTTGTTCAAGTTGATGATATTTGATTTTAAAATATCAAATATATATATTGTATACCCTTGGGATCTACCAACCTTTTTATTATTTCAAGGAGAAAATGAATTTGGAATGGAAAATCAAATCCCTGCTTCACGGAACAAGATGGCTCATAACAAAAGGACCCAAAAATTGAAAATTTACTTTTGCATTTTGGATTCTTTTTTCGTGAAACCCGCAAGCGTACATGATCATTGTACAAATAATAAAAATAGTGAGTTTCGAATTTATCATTCCCACGAGAAATAATGTTTAAAATATAGTTTAATATTTGTATTAAATTCGAATGAGTAGTGACTAGAAAAATAGTGATTTTGTGGTTGTTTATACTACTTCTAGTCTATACTAATAAAACATGTAAATTTTGATATTATCGAATGTGAACGCTTGTATTGGATTCATGATTTCCCCTATTTCCATCTATTTCAATTATCAATTAATAGTCTAGTTAATTTCATGTATTTTTTACAATCGATAATTCTAATATGTTAAATGCTCTTTTCCAAGATACATCAACCTATGATTAACCTGATCCGATCCTATTCTTAGTCCAAATTCATACGAAAATCTTGCATTTATATTAGGTTATCTACATTATTACACATGTCATAGATATTATTCCTAATACATATTGTCCATGTATTAATTTACCGCATTCTAAACTTACTGTGAGTATTTTTATATTACAACAAGTAACTAACTATTCAATTGATAGCTAAACAATTAAATAATGCAATGAGAATACAAAATCAATCAAGAAATATCTAAATTAAAGTCTTAAATTGAAATAAACAAAAATAGGGTTCCTCAATGATCTAATACAATTGAAAAATTAGTCTAACGTGTTTAAAATTAAATTACAAAAAAGCAATTGAAAAATCATCACATGGGGAGAAGAAATAATGAAGAAATAAGAATTTTCCATGTTCTTGATGTGAATTTGAATGAAGAATCTTTAATATCCTTGCAACTCGCCTTGATTCTACACTGTTGGCCTTGTTTTTTCACCTCCAAAATTCATAAAATATGGGATTTTTTAGGTCAAATGGATTTTTTTTAACGTTTTGGACGGTTATGGTATATATAGAGTGTCGAAAAATTGCATACCAAAAATTTCCAAAATAAAATAAGGAAATAAAATTTTTCCCAGAATTGATCGTTTGGTGCGTACATGTAGTACACGTGATTTGGTCTCTAGAGTGAACTTTTATAACCTTGTTTAAGCACGGCTTGTAGGATAGACTTAATGCATTGTACGATTTTTTGTCGTACTGTCTTGCACTTGTATTTTGATCGTTTTCAAAAAATTCTCATCCTGTTGACTTATCTTCAACTCCATTTGACCCTTGACATTCTTGAATCATTGTTTTGCAATCAGACTCAACTTTTAAAATATTGCATTTTGGTCCCCAAACTTTGTATTTGATTCGATCAAGCCATTTTATCTTATAATCTTATTCCTTTATCTTCTAATTGTATCCAATTAAATCCTTGATATCTTTGATCTTCATTTTCTTTCCCATTTCATATATGAATTGTTTACAATTTAGTCCTCGACTTTTAGATTTCACCATTTTTCACTATTTTTGCATTCTTTTCTCTAATTCTTCATCAAACATCGAGTTTTACCTGTTTAACACCATATAACACGAATTGGACTATATTGCATCAGAAGAACTGCAAAGTAACATTATATAAAGCCCCGAATAAATGTATAAAATATACTTATCAATTTCCTAAAAAAACAATAGATTGAAAACTATATCAAATCAAATTCATTGCCAGTATTTAAAGCTCGTTTAATATGGCTTTTAATTTTATTTTTTGCATCATATAAAAGAGTTATTGGAGAAATTTATCTTAATTTTTATTCGAAAATAAATTTTTAAAAGCACTTCGGCCCGATTTGGCATAGGTTTTGCATCTTATATAAGAGTTTCAGAAAGAAACTATCTTAATTTTTGTTTGAAAACTAATATTTAGAAGCACTTCATATTCCATAAATATTTTAGA
>NC_036242.1:18700104-18701957 GCF_002742605.1 Olea europaea var. sylvestris | reverse complement strand
AAAATCAGATAGATACTTTTAAAATTCAAAAACCAGGTTTATATTTAATTAATTAAAAATATTTATTAAATGAAGATAATAAAATCACAATTACACGATTAATGATCACACATTCATAATTATAGGTCACAGATTTATTTATTAGTCACATATCATCAAATTAATTGGTCAGAAAATTATTTCGTGGTCACAGATCAAAAATTTTGTAGATCACATATTATTTGAGATCACAGATCATTCAAATTACAAGTCACATTACATCTATGGATCACATATGTCACAATTTATCGTTCACAAATTATCTTTAAGTCACGACATATGATTTTTGGTCACGGACGCTTAAATATTTGGTTACAGATACCTAATTGTCGGTCACAGATGCCCCACTCGTCACCGCCACCGCAACAATCACCACCAACAACACAATAATGGTTCGACACCATCGCCTCCAAAACCACCATCACATAACCAATACGAGCATCACTGTCCCTGCCACCACCATCCTGAGCAGTACCATATCGATGACACCATCACGCCCACAGCACACCACCACCGCCATTTTCTCTATCTCTATTTATACCACACCCAACCACCACCCCCACGAAATAATCCACAAGCCCACCACCATCACCTAAAAAACGCAATAAAACATGCTAAAAAATAACACCAACATGGCAACACCACACCATCTACATAACAACACCACAACACGGCAACACCACACCATATCTAAACCCATCGTGAAGCGACGCCATTCACAGAGCTTTCATCACAAAACAACACCTCTTTAACCCAATCAGTGCCTGGAGGCATCGTGGCAAGCGCAGTCACAGGCGCTGCTCTGAGCTGTGGCTTACAAAAATCCGAATAAGACATATCTCTGACGGCGTCTTTTTCCAGCTCATCTTTGCGCAGTAGTGGCACTCTTGGGGAGAGGTCACCGTCGCGCCCCTTGCAGCCTCCGCTAATCTTCTTTGTAGTGGTGCCTAACTCACATCGGAACCAGTGCTGTTGGTGACTGATCTTCTGTGGCAATTTGTTATAGAGAGAAGGAAGAGATTGTAGAGTGAGAAAGGAAGTGACAAGATTGATTTGGGGAATTAATTAGGGTTTTTAATTGAATTGGTTGAATTAACTATATATAATACCTGATGTTTGCATAGATAAACTTCATCCCTGAATTTTGAATTTGAACTTTTAAATGCCTGATTTTATGTAATTTCCTCTAAATATAAATGGGCAAATTAGGCCCTACATGCCTTTTTCGATTTTGAAAAGTCCATCCAAATTTAAATTTGAACATAGGATAGGATACAATTTTTACTACATATTCTATAAGAACCACTTTTATCAATCTCAACGAACTTCGCAAACCACATTTCATTTTTTCTCTTCTCTAGTTTTATTCAAAACATCCCATTTAAATAACTATGTATATTTTCAATTTTTTGATTAATTTTTCAGTTGTTTTGGAAACATCACAAGAACAATTAATTTTTGTTTTTTTGTTTTTTGGAATTTTCTATTATGCCTCACCATCGAGGCCTCACAAGAAGTCTATGTAGCATCTCATGTGGAATGTCATTACACATGATGCTAGACCCCAAATGTGGCGAAGTCTAAATACCAAAGCTCGCTCGTTGAAGCATTTGTAGTTCGGAGGTTAGGTTCGAAGCTTGTTCGTGACCCACTTCCTTTGAAGATCTCCTATTTATAGAATCCTATTCGAATTATTGATGTGACCCCTATAATGATAAATATATCAAAATCTTGTCGGTATATGTTTAGGGTGGCTGTTTCTTTACATTGAAAACTAGACTTTATGCTTTTTATGCTTTGTCATTTTCTGCTAT
>NC_036242.1:18654281-18700004 GCF_002742605.1 Olea europaea var. sylvestris | reverse complement strand
ACTCATCATCCCTTTGTCCTAAATGACAATAGATTCATGTTCATTATTTTTCATATGTAACACTCGTTCGTCTATTTCAAGACGAACAATGTCATTTTTTTTACAAAGCCTAGGAAACTCCTAAGATTATCATTTAACGGAATATCACCAAGGCTAAACACTTCTGCATATCCTTCTTATCGCCCGCCTGAGATGTCAGAAGTTCGTATATTGTCGAGGAAATCTCCCCCAATGATCACTGAACTTTGCAGAAAATCCCCTAGGAGGTCAACGAACTTCAATACGTCCCTGAATGGTCACTGAACTTTTTCAAAGTCCCTCAAGAGGTTATCGAACTTCAAAACATCCCTGAATAGTCACTAAACTTTGCAAAAAGTCTCTAAGAGGTCACTAAATTAGTTATTTATAGGGTCCAAATTTGTAACGCTGAGTGACCTTTCTGGGGGATTTCAACAAAGTTCAGTGACCTCTTGGGGGGATTTCGACAAAGTTCAGTGACTATTTAGGGATGTATTGAAGTTCGGTGACCTCCTAGAGATTTTCTGCAAAGTTTAGTTACCATTTGGGGGGGGGAGGGGTTTCCTCTATATAGTCCATGCCACCAAAGAAACCCAGTAATACCATCTCCAACATATTGGGATTTTTCCTAAAATATCTAGCATTTAAGACTAATACGAATTCTTTGGTAAAGAAATTTGCCAAGAGCATTTCACATCTTCAAGGCATGTTTTAGAAACAAGAAAAGAAAAGAAAGAAACAAGCATTTGTATACTCTATTACTTTATTATACACATATTTATTATCATATTGTCACTTTTTTGTACGCAATGTTGCTTTTTATTTGAAGCAAAAGTGACACTATGTCACTTTTTTTTTCTACCATTTTCAATTCCTTACATGTTACAAATATGAAAATATCCTATAATTCCTAAGAAATTGCTTGAGTTTTAGCAAAAGCAGCTCTTCAGAGTTGGATTGATTGGTCGAAAGTTCTGAAAGAATACTTTTAAAAAAGCAATATAATTCACGTTGTGCTTCGATTGAATTGAGACACAATTATTAATTTCTTAAGCACGTTGTGCTTCGATTGAATTGATTTGAAGTTAAATTTTTCATATATATTAACCTAATCCCTTTGCTCTTAAATCAACAACATTATTTTCAAATATTTTCAAGTCACAGTAACAAAAGCATCAAATGAGAAAACATTATAAATGTCAATTATTTACATTATAAGGCTCAAACTAAACCTAATCAATAAATTCACATAAAAGTGACATAGACAATGCACCAAGATGATTAGACCTTTTGATAAGTGTATTTATTAACTTATCTCAATCGTAAACGATAGCAATTATTGTTATTTAAAATGAATTGATGCTTAATTTTGTATATATTTCTTTTATTAGGTGCATCTCGATGAAAAACTATGGAAGTAGACAAAATGAGCGGCAATTTGGCTAAAAGAGATTGAATCCAAAGTTTGGGGACTAAATTGTGAAGCGCTAATAGTTGATTTGGACTCAATAACGATGATTGGAGGTGTGGACTTAATTAGATGGAATTGAAAGCTCAAGGACCAAGAAGACATCAAAAAGAGTAAAAATAAATGAAGACCGAAATTGAGGGATCAAAGTGCAACAATTGAAAAAATTCTATGATGGTGCAGGTGCACAAGCTTAAAGTGGCGCGTGCAAGACACCTTTTGTCCCATTTACCGAGAGTAAAAATTTCATACGGTGTGTGTACTGGCCAGTGTCCTGTTTTGACTTAAACTTGTATGGAATTCAATTTTAACTTACTATTTAAGTTACAAAGGACAGCAAGAAGAGGAGCATTTATCATACATATTTTTCACCACAAGAAAGAGGTTAGTATGAGTTCTAACGCTATTAACACGAGAGAGTGAAAATTCAAAATTTGGGTTGAAGATTAATGAAGAAAAAAAATTGATTTTTCCCTTTCGGTCATTGTTTTCAATTTCATGTATTTTTTTCCGAATCTTTTTAAGCGATTTATTAAATAACATGCTAAACTAATTCCTTTTATGTATTGAATGAGATAAACCCTATTGTTTATTTATTTCAAATTCAAGACTAATATTTTAGTTTAATTCTTATGTTTACTGATTAATTTTGTATACCCATTGCATTATTTAATTGGTTAGCCACCAATTATATAATTAGTTAGTTGTTGTAGTGTTGGAAAACTCACAATAAGTTTAGAATGCGAGAAAATTAACATATGTGTAATAAATGTTAGGATTAACATTTTATCATGTGTGCAACGTATAGATAATTTAAATTTCAATGCATCTGAACCATTCGAATTCGGGTTAGGAATATATTCGAGCCATGGTTCGGATAGAATTAATTTGTTTTACAAAAGAAAATTAAATATATTAGCTTTATCGATTGTCAAGAATGCATAAATAGAACTAGAATACTAATCAAGAATTGAAATAGATAGAAATAGACGGATTCTAAATCTAATACAATCATCCATAATTTGATAAAAACCAAACTTTTATTACTTTGTTTGATTAATTTGGCAAAATAAAATCAAAATCTATCTTTTGTTTCACATAATTCGAATTCCATATGAAATTAGTAAACTTGATTTGAAATTTATTCCTTGTGGGAGGATACTCTCGACTTATCAATTCTATTATTTGTCAACAACACCTATGCTTGTGAGTTTCGCACAAACAAGTTTTTTACGCCATTATTGGGTATAAAGTATTTAATTTGAGTTTATTATTTTGTATAGGATTCGATTTTTTTTTTTTTTTTTTGCTTTTGATAATTTTGACTACCTGCCCTAATCTCTCTTGTAATTAGTATGCTTTTAGGTACTATTCAATAATATATGCAGGAGTTTGATAATGGGAAAAGAGCAAAGTTTTTATGTCCAAGCTTTTGCGATTTAAGCAGTATTTAAGATGTCAAAAATAAGAAATTGACAAATCTGATGAATGCTACATGCTTGAGAGTGAATATGTATAGACACATCCAAACGATGACATTATTTTTAAGGGAATTGGTCCTTCTCTGTTGAACGAGGAGGCCTTGCAAGATATTATAATGAACTTGCTATGTTGGATGAAAGCAAAATACGTATAAGATATTCCATATTCCGGGACGAATTTAAAATGTGGGGATATAATCCACTTGAAAAGGCTAAAAGGAAAGAATTATCATTGTCGGAGAATTTAGACTATGAACCGACCATTCAACTCAGTGAGATGTCAATTATCAAAGAAAAGTATAAAGAAGATGACAAACTAATTACAAAGGAACCAAGTAAAGAAGTAGCAATTAATGATGATGAAATTAATATACATTCTTTTGACGTCATCGATTGCCCAAAATTGAATTTGTGATCAAGCTCGAGGAAGAAGAAGTCTACATAGTTGATTTCGAATCGAATAGAATATGCAAATCATATTGCATTAAAAGAGGCAAGATCAAGATTTGGAGAATCAACGAAAAGTGGATTAAAGTCAAAAGAAGCAAACTAAGCAAGTCATCAAAAGCTTTCTTTAAAATTCCATAATCCAGAACATATTATGAAGTGTTCCACGTTATTATTGATTTTCTAATTATTTTTGAAGAAACATGACACCTAAACATATTGTACAAGGGAAGATACATAGCAACTCATCTAGCACTTTCATACCAGTCCGCCCACCATCTGTAGATTTATATCAGGAGGATACTTAGTTCCCTTCTTTAACCTTAATTTTTGTATATTACTTGTTATATTTTTAGATATTGAGGATAATGTTTGTTATAAGTTTGGGGGTAGAAAAATGTTGAGTTTTTATTGATTTGACTGCTCGTTCAAGTGAAAAAAATAAAATCTGAAAATTTAAAAAAAAAATATTTATTTTCAATTTTTTTTTATTTTTATTTTGTGTGCTTGTGTGGGTTAGATACAATTTGCCTACTATGATGAATACATCTAAAACACCATGTTAGGATATAAATTGTGAAAAAATTACATGTTATAGTTGATTTTATGCTTATTTGTGTAAAGCTTGATATTTTTGGGCACAAGATTTATATTTTGCATCATGAAGAAATAATTAAATTCAAAGTTTGAATAGATTAAAAAAATATATTCGACCTTAGATGTTAAATTCAAACAACCACTAAATTATATATCATTAAACCAAATTTAGAATAGTTGGGGAGATATTTGACTGTTGTAAGGAGACATGGGGATAAAGTGGATTCCATATGAGTTCAACTTTGTGTGGATTGTCTAACAACAATAAGATGAAAATTAAGTAAAAATCTTAAGTTAGGGGTCGATTTTTTAAAATGGGTGTTTTGATAAGGGGAATTGCACTAATCATTGCATAAAAAATAAAAGAAAAAAGTTGTCTCATTGTGAAATATCTTTTCGTAGCCTTTATGGCTTGAGTAATTAAGTCTACAATGGTGTTTAAAATCTGGTGTCCTAAAGTCATCTAATTTAGCAGTAATTGGCTAAAAGCTCGCTATAAAAGTCATTTAGAAAGCTTGATATAGAGAAGTCCGCACATAAGATGTTAGAAATGAAAAAATATCCACACACAACACTTATTTGAGAGAAATAGACTTTTAACAATAGGATATTAGCTTAGTTGATTTTAGAGGTTGAAGCAATCAAAAAATAAAGGGGAATCCGCATTTGTCGATGTATTGAATCGAACAAAACTAGAGAGGGTGGTGAGTAGTATTTTATTAAATTTCAAGCTTAGAGCACACCTTGGGAAGAGTGGAAAGAATAAAATTTTGGAGTGTGTATCTTACGACTGAAGGAAAAAAATACTTGGCTACAAAAGGTCAGGAATTAAATCAATTTATGACTTTGTGATACTTTACAAGAATCTTCACACACAGTTCATTTTTGCATTGAATATGTAGAGATTAATTTGACATTATGATTTTGAAATACTTTATAGTTTCAACTATGAAAATCTAATCTTGAGGCTAATAGCAGATTATCCAACCAAGTTGTTTGCGGAAGTTTTTCTGTAGTTGTTAAGCTTTATTTTGTTTGAGAGAAAAAAATTGTTGAAGTTTGGGTTGTTTGATAAGTGTAATAAATTCACTTATCTCAATCGTTAGACTAGAGCAATTATTGTGATTTTAAATGAATTGAGGCTTAATTTTGTATATATTTCGTTTGTTAGGTACATCTCAATGAAAAACTACGGAAATAGACAAAAGGAACGAAAATTTGGCTATAAGAGTTGAATCCAAAGTTTGGGAACCAAATTACAAAGTTAAAATAGTTGATTCGGACCCAATAACGATGATTGGAGAATGTGTGGACTCAATTAAATGGAATTTCAAGCTCAAGGACCAAGAAGACATCAAAAAGAGTTAAAATGAATAAAGATCGAAATTGAGTGATCAAAATGTAACAATTGGAAAAATTCTATAATGGCCGTGCCAGCGTGGCACCCTTTGTCCCATTTATCGAGAGTAAAAATTTTATACAGTGTGTTCACAATGAAATGTATGGTGCGCGGACCATTTCTAGGCTTGAATGGCCCAACATCCTATTTTGACATAAACATGTATGAAAATCAGTTTTAACTTACTATTTAAGCTATATATGACGGCGAGAATAAGAGCACATATCACACGTAATTTTCACTACATGAGAGAGGCTAGCATGAGAATCTAAGGCGATTAACACGAGAGATTAAAGATTCAAAGTTCGAGTTGAAGATTAACGAAAAAGAAATTGATTTTTCACTTTTCAATCATTGTTTTCAATTTCGGGTGATTTTTCCAGATCTTTTTATGTAATTTATTAAATAACATGTTTGGTTAAATCTTTTTATGTATTGAATGAGATGAACACTATTGTTTAATTGTTTTAAATTCAAGACTAATATTTTAGTTCAATTATTGTCTTTTTTTTTTTTTACTAATTTTGTGTACCCATTGCATTATTTAATTGATTGACTACCAATAAGATAATTAGTTCTTTGTTATAGTATTGAAAAACTCACAATATGTTTAGAACGTGACAAAATTAACATATGTGTAATAGTTGTTACAAATAACATTTATCACGTGTGCAATCATATAGATAATCTAAAATTTAATACATTCTAACCATTTGAATTCGAGCTAAGAATAGATTCGAGTTGTGGTTTGGATAGAATTAATTTATTTTGGAAAATAAAATTAAAGACATTAGTTTTATCGATTGTCAAGAACGCATGAACGGAATTAGATTACTAATTAATAATTGAAATAGATAGCAAAGACGGATTCTAAATCCAATGCAATCATCCATAATTTAATTTAAAACCAAACTTTCATTGCTTTGCTAGAATATTTTAGCAAAAATAAAATCAAAATCTATCTTTTGTTTTACATAATTTGAATTCTATACGAAACTAATAAACTTGAATTAAAATTTATTTCCTGTGGGACAATACTCTCAATTTATCAATTCTATTACTAAACAATGATCCCGTACGCTTGAGGGTTTCGCACGACCACTTTTTAAGTGGGAGTTTATTCAACTTGAAATTCCTAATTTTGACTGTTGCTTTTAAAATCTTTGCAAAAGGAGCATTAAACGATCTCAATATTGAAGAAGAGGAAATAAAATTTATTATAATACCTTAAATTAGTTAAGAAACTTCCCAACTTTTTGTCAAAATTGAATAAGAACTCACTTGAATTGAATTAATTTTGAATTTAAAGAAAGATTTAAAGAAGATAGAGAGTTGGTAGATTAGGCTTCGATAATTAATACGGTTTTTAAACATTTTAACCGTATTTATGTTGTATGCCGTCTTTTAGAATGATTTTTCAAGACCCTCCAACTTTTTAGTGTATTTATGAAATTACCTCTATTATTTTACTGGAAAATTTCATATGTAAGTATGGCACATTTTAAAACTAAGATATAAGATTTAAAACTTCAAAAATCGGATATTGATTAAATTTTATTTATACAATAATTAATTAAAATTATATTTTATCAATTAAATAGATTTTATTAAATAATTACATTAATTCTATACTATTTCATCTCAAATTATCAAATTAATTGGTTAAAAATTATGTCGCAGTTATGAATAAATTTTTTTATAGATCACCAATTATTTTACGGCCTCAATTTATTCATCGATAATAAACTAAAAAAATTATAGATCACGTTTATTTATCGATCACAAATGACAAATTTTGTAAGTCACAATTCAAAATTTTAAGTCATATATTATTTATTAGCCACGAGTTATAGGCTACATATTATTTATTTATTGATCACAAAATATCCAATTGATTGATCACAACTTCAAATAATTGGTCATATATTATTTATTGTTCACAAATTAACCAATTTATTTTTACAATCAACAAAATAATTTGTGATCATTACCTCACCACCGCACACAACATTGCTGTCAAACACTACCATTGCCAAAGCCACCCTCAACACCTTACGTCAACTGTTGGAAATTTAAAGCAATGAAGAGAAGAAAAATTGGTAATAAAAGAATATAGATATAATTAGATGCTTGAACACGAAAATGATAACGTTATTCTCAAATGTTATTTGCCCCCTTTCCAATGCTTTTGAGGAGTTCTGGCAAATAGTTTGTAGGATTAAAGAAGCCTTTGTGTGAAGAACACCAAAAGTAAAGTGTATCTTTCACAAGGAACAAGTGAAAAATAGAGATAAGATTGATTATGTGATAATTTAGGAGAATAATTTTGTGGTGGATTTCTTAATTTTCTCAAGAGTGTTTTTCTTTACAATTGGAACACCTATTTATAGGCTTTGAAGGGTTCCCACGAAATGGTGCAAAATTATGTTGAAAAGGCACCAAATTCAAAAGAAAAACGGTAAAACAAGAATCCCCAACGGTTACTTTGTATAACCATGCAACCGCATGGGCTATAACCCTGCGGTCGCATGGTTATACTGCAAGTGGCCCTCGCATTTTCGAGAGGGCCTCATGCGGCCGCATGGTTAAGCTCAAATTTTTTTTTTACTACTATTTTGAACAACTAAAATTCTAATAATCCCCCACTTGTTCAAAATCAGTGTCTATCATATAATCAAATAATCAACACTTATGCATAAAAATTAGATATCTTTTCGATTTGAATCTATTCATAGTGTAAATCTCATAAAGTATTATCAGAATTCCAAGTAGCTAAAGTGCTTTGAACCAGTTATTCTTTGTGACAATACAGATGAAATCACACACACAAGTGTTAAACTTTTCACAAGTTCCTCTAACTCGCTTAGTGCTAATATGGCCTTACACTAATCATATTTCGTTGAACTTTTATAGAGAAAAACTTCAATTCTCGAATGAGGCGGCACTACCTCGAAGTTCACATAGGTGAAGTTCTTCCAATATTTTTGTTACTTTTACAGATACTTGTACTCCGTACTGAACTTCATTAAGAATTTAATTAACTCATCCCTCCAACAGTAACAATCAACACTAGTTTCAAAGATATAATTTCAATATATCTAATAATGTTGAAATCCATCCACTTATCAAATAACTTGTTATTACCCTTTGAACCTATATATATACTGGTTTAGTATATTTTGGTAGGGTTGCCGTTATTGGTGAATCTATTTAAGAAGTTTTAAACCCATTTTACTTGATGTTAATTTCACTAACTCTCTTGTGAGAGGTTTGGTAAATGGATCTGCTAAGTTTTCACTTGACTTAGCAAATGTAAGAGAAATTACTCAATGCTTGATTAATTTCCTTACATATTCGTGTCTTAGACTCATACGTCTAGACTTTCCATTATATACTTCGTTATATGCTCGAGCTAAAATAGCTTGATTATCACACAAAATAGGTATGGAGGAAATATCCTTTATGTCTAAAGGTATTTCATATAATAAGTCCTTCAGCCATTCTGCTTCTTTCCCTGTTTTAGCCAAAGCTACAAACTTTGATTCCATTGTTGAATGTGTAATGCAAGTTTGTTTCTTAGACTTCCAAGGCACTGCACTACCTCCAAGAATGAAAATCCATCCAGATGTGGATTTATTTTCTCCTACACTTGATATCCAACTTGCATCGGTATATCCTTCCAATATTTTAAAAATACTTGGTATATTGTAGCCCAAGATTTTTGGTTTTCTTTAGGTAACCAAGAATCCTACCAATGGCTTTCCAATGTTCCGAACTTGGATTACTAGTAAACTTACTTACTTTACTTACAACAAATGCGTCATTAGGTCTTGTACATTGTGATGCGTAGATAAGACTTCCAATTGCACTTGCATATTCTATTTGTGCAATTGCTCTACCTTCGTTTTTGATTAATTTTATATTTGGATCTATAGGGGTATTCGCTTCTTTAACGTTCAAATGTTTAAATTTATTTATCAAATTATCAACATAACGCGATTGATTTAATGTAAAATCCCCACTATCCTTCTTTACTTAGATTCCAAGGATAGTATCTACTTCTCCAAGATCTTTCATTTTGAAAGTGGAGGATAGAAATCGTTTTGTTTCTTTGATTCCGTCTATATTGTTACTAATGATTAGCATATCATCGACATATAGACACACTAATGTGATTATATCACCATTCACTTTTGTATAGAGACATTTATCTACTGAATTGTGATTAAATCCATTTGACATTATTTTAGAGTCAAAATTCTCATGTCACTTTTTGGGAGCTTGCTTTAATCCATATAAAGATTTAATTAATTTGCACACCTTATGTTCATTTCCCGATAGAACAAACCCTTCCGGTTGTTCCATATAGACCTCCTCTTCGAGATCTTCATTTAAAAATGTTGTTTTTACGTCCATTTGATGAACATATAAATCATATATAGATGCTAGTGCAAATAAAGTCCTTATTGAGGTTATCCTTGCCACGGGTGCATATGTGTCAAACTAATCAATTCTTTCCCTTTAATGATACCCTTTAACTACCAATCTAGCCTTATAAGTATTAAGCAATCCATCAGAATTATATTTCTTTCTAAATACCCATTTACAACCAATAGCTTTCGAACCTGCTGGTAGGTCAACTATTTTCCAAGTGTTATTTGAAATAATAGAATCCATTTCATTATTTATAGCTTCTTTCCAGAATATATAATCTCTTGATTGCATTGCTTCCTTATAAGTCTTAGGATCACTTTTCCACTTGAAGAACAAAAGGAATTATTTTTACAACATCCTTCCTATCTCCTTCTACTAGGTAAAAGGAAATAAGTTGGGAATCTATTTCATTTGATCCTAAGTTCTTTTCCTTTCTCGTTCTTTTGCTTCTTCGAGGTTCAAAGTCAACATCCTTTATGAATGTCTCTTTTGGTGAGCTTTTAAAGGTTAGAATATCCTTATTATTTTCAGATTTCCTAGCTACCATCACATTCTCAAAGAATTCCACATCTCTTGATTCTATTATAACATTTGATTCAAGATTTAATAACCTATAGGCTTTGCTATTAAGGGCATATCCTACAAAGGCACATTTGATACCTCTAGGACCTAACTTGGTTCTCTTTGAATCCATATTTTTATAATACGCAAGGCACCCCTACAGTTTAAAATAATTAATATTTAGTTTTCTACCTCTCCAAAGTTCATATGGGGAAATTTTATTCTTTTTTATAGGAATTCTATTTGTTATATAACAAGCACAAAGTAATGTTTTACCCCATAAGTTAAAAGGTAATTCAGAATTTAATAACATAACATTTATAATTTCCAAATAAGTCCTATTCTTTCTTTCTGCTAATCCATTTTGTTCCGGTGTTCTAGGTGCAGAAGATTGATGTATTATTCCATTTTGTTCACAAAATATGTTAAATTCATTTGAAAAATACTCTCAACCTCTATCACTTCTTAAAGTCTTTAATTTTCTTCCTAATTGATTTTCAACTTCATTCTTATAAGTTTTAAAGGCACTAAAGGCTTCATCCTTATGTTTAAGTAAGTATACGTAAGTATACCTAGAACAATCATCAATAAAAGTAATAAAATATCTATTACCGCCTCTAATTAATATTCCATTTAATTCACAAATGTCGGAATAAACAAGTTCAAGTAATTTTGTTGTTTTTTCTATGCTATGAAATTGCTTCTTAATCATTTTTGATTTAACACATATTTCACATTTTTCTAAGTTATCAATATCACATTGTATTAATCCACATTTAATCATTATTTTCATAGTGCTAACTCCTATATGTGCTAATTTATTATGCCATAAATTAAATGAATCAATAACATACGCAAAAGATTTAATTTTATTTGAGTTATCCTCAACAGTACATAACTTGACCATTCCTTCGGTGGAATAGCCCTTTCCAACAAAATGCCCATTATGGGTTGATACAAGTTTTCCAGATTCAAAGACAGATTTAATCCCGGGTTTTCCTTAAAGGACACCACTTGCTAAGTTCCTATTCATTTTCGGTACATGACATTTATCAAAGTGATCTTCTTTCCCGAAGTGAAAAGGAGTTCAACATTTCCTTTACCGATCACCTTTGATCTTCCTTCATTTCCCATTTGTATTTCTTGGTTGTTTTCAATGTCATGATAAGTTTTGAAAAGAGACTTATCATAACATACATGGATTGTAACGCATGTATCGTACCACCAGCCCAGAACTTGGCCTTGGATTGCATTGATTTCACTCACTGTTGCAATAATTTCATCAACAGAGTTCACTTGTCCTTCCTTCTTATGTTGTTTCCTATGCCTGCAATCTTTAGCATAGTGTCTCGGTTTCCCACAAACATAGCACGGTCCTTTAACTTTGTTTTTGAATTTTCTTTGATCCTTTCTAGAACCAAGAAATTTCTCTTTCCTTTTGAACTTGTTGGAGTTGTCCACATTGTCCATGGCATTGGCTTTCGAAGAACCATCATAAAAATTTTCAATCTTATCTCTTGCCCTTGATTCTTCCTCAATGCAAAGATGTTTCTGTATGTCTTCTAAAGAAAAATTTTCGGAATTGTGAAGAATTTTCTTCCTATATCCTCTCCAAGAACCAGGGAGTTTAGCAATAATTGCTCCCACTTGGAAAGTTTCGGGAAGTTCGATTTTTACCACTTTCAATTTGTTCACAATTATTTGTAACTCATGTACTTGAGGCAATAAAGGTATATTGTCTAAAATTTTAAAATTAAAATATTTAGATATTAAAAACTTTTTAGTACCTTCTTCCTTGGCTTTGTATTTATTTTCTAATACATACCAGATTTCTTTAACTGAAGTAGTGTTTGTGTAGAGATCATATAGTCGATCGGACAATGCATTTAGAATGTACTCACGGCATTTCAATTCATCTTCTTCTCGTTTCTTCCTTTCTATGCGAATTTCTTCGGTGTCCTTATCAATTGCATCGGGAATGGGTTCCAATTTTGAATCAAGCACGTAGAAGATCTTCAACACCGTTAGAAGAAATTTGAGTTTGTCTTGCCATCTTGTAAAGTTTGCACCATCAAATCTATCCAAACGCACCAGATCTTGATTCATCATTTTGATAGTAGCAATAGTAGATTTCGACTCCATTGCAGTAAATGCAGAGTAACGTTTGAGTTTGTTAAAAATTTAAAGTAATGAAGAGAAGAAAAATTGGTAATAAAAGAATATAGATATAATAAATACCAGTCACAATTACAGAATATCGCAATACAACGAAATACAAATTTTTTAGATCACAACTTTTTTATTAGTCACAAATTATCAAATTAATTGGTCAAGACTTATTTCCTGATCACAAATCATGAAATTTATTGGTCACAACTTATTTACTGATCACAAATTATCAAATTAATTGTTCACAACTTATTTATCAATCATAAATTACCAAATTAAATAATCATAATTACTCAAATAAATGGTTGCAAATTACTCCTCATCTTCCCTACTTTACCCTACCCGTCCACCATTGTCGATGCGCCCAAAATTTCGTCGTCGCCACAAATCCACAACCCACCACCACTTCGTACACACCACCACTATCACCTCAAACGAACCACCACCACAAGAGATGTGGCCTATGTGGTGGATGGCATGGCTTGTTTGGAATGGCCAATAAGTGGCATGAAAGTGAAATCAAGACAAATGGCATACGTTAGCCAACGAGAGGACTAGAAGATCAATTGTGGAAAAACCTGATTGCATAACTTATTTAGCCCTCGTTTGATAATAATTCTTCATTCAAAAAATCAATTTTTTTATCGTTATTTTACTATTTCAGCCGTCCTTTTTTATTTCTTCACTCACACGTGAAATCCACTTTTCTTTCTAGCGATCAAAAAATCAATTCTTATAATCCCCATCGAACAGACCCTTAATTTAATAATATTATTATTAATATTAAAAAGTGGAATTATGACATAATTTTTGAATAAATAAATTTTAAACTTTAGTTTTTTAAGTTGAAAGTTAAAAATCATGACGATGTGTTATTTCTTTTTAATCACTATGCTGCAGTCATGAAAATCGACTTAAATTCAATAAAAATATCATATTCAAAGATTCAAGAGTGACTATTCATATAAATTAACTCGACGTCAAAGATGCTTACAAATTTATGACTAACAAATTAAAACCCCCGCACCCCCACGCCCACCCCACTCCGAAACCCCATTTCATTAGAGAAAATTTGTCTAGGGGTCTTTAACATTTCATAAGTGTGTATAATCTCCCTAATCTTCTATTTGTAAGACTCATATTCCCAATATTTCGACATCTGCAAACAGTATCCTTACGTTACAAATATCGTCTATCCACACAACATGGATATAATGTCTATTTGAAAATGTCAATTATCTAATAAAGATCAACATTTAGCCCTTATTTAGTGTAGATTAGGATTAGTTTTTTTAAGTAAATCTTAATAAAATTAATTGCTGATTTTAAATTAATTTTTTTAAAAAAAATTTAATCTAAACTAAATATGAACTTAATGTAAGCGGCAAAATTATCGTTTAATTTTGGAATAAATTCAATTTATCCTTCTAAAAACACACCATGTACATATGTCGTATGCACGCTAAAAAGTCTAAATGGAGATTTTTCACCATGTGGGAAGGGATACAACTCTCTCTCTCTATGTTGAAATGTTAGAAATTAATTTTTTGGGTTGACTAATTGTCAAATGGACGTATTTATCGTTTTACTGCAATCGAGATTAAAAGTTTTAGATTGTGGGTACAAAAATAAAAAAATTGGTATAATATGTAACAATATGAAAGATTTGGAACCTCAATTGCAATTCTCCCCAAAAGTATGACAATAATGCAGTCGGAAAAGGGACACTTGTACACAATCCATCTGTATCTACTCAAGAGATATTATCCATGGGCCCCACATCTATCTAGTCTTTATCCTTATCCTCCCAATTCCCTCTATTTCCACCATTATTTTTCCACATACCACTCTTGCCACCTATAATTCAGTACAGAATACAGAAAGCCCTCCTTTTTTGTGTAGTGGAAATAGAAATAAACGGTAGGGAAATATTGAAATCGATTTCTCTCGACTCTATGGGACCGTAGTGGTAGTAGATATTTTACTACCATCAACCCTTTATATATTCTAAGCAGAGTAAACTTCACTGAATCAATCAATCAATCAGTGGAGAAAAAGGGAAAGGAAAGAAATAATGGTTTTGCTAGATCAACTCTGGGACGACGTCGTTGCCGGGCCTCAGCCTGATCGCGGCCTCAAACACCTCAAGAAAACCTTTACCAAACCCTTGAACATCAAAGGTTAGGCTCTCTCTCTCTTTTCTTTCTTAATTAGCCGACCTCTATATTCAAGCAACTGATGTTTGTATGTATATTTTTTTTGATTAGACGTCGGAGGAGAGGGTAGTAGTAAGTACCAGAGATCCATGTCGATGCCGGCAAGCCCAGGGACGCCGTCGACGCCTTTGACTCCGTCGCCTACAGCGGCGCGTAAAGATAACGTGTGGAGGAGTGTGTTTCATCCTGGTAGCAACCTTGCGACAAGGAGTGTTGGGGCTGACTACTTTGACAGGCCACAGGCTAACTCTCCAACTGTTTATGACTGGTACGTAAGTATTTTTTCGTTCCCTTTCGTTTCCTTTGTGGAAGTTTCAAGTTTAGATGCTTAGATTTAGAAGAAGACTATCTTTATATGATTTTGAATACTATACAGGCTTTACAGTGGGGAGACTAGGAGCAAACACCGTTGAAGAGAGAGGAGTATGGTTGATCTGTTAATAGTGTCTTTCTACTTGCTTGCTTCCATGGAATCATGAGTTTATGATAATTAATTACAGGGTTTGCTTGAATTCGACTGTTTTGATCATCTTGTAAAAATTTGAGTTTTTTTATATGGTGTAAGATGGATCGGATCGGCTGCTATGTTTATATATATTTGCTATGATTTGAACTTCTTAATTCACTGTTGAAGTCAGCGGTGTGGTTGATGTGATGATGGTTTGTTTATAGGGGTTCCAATTGACCTTAAAATTAAGCTACTTGTGCAGATGGGTTTTGTAGGGATTATTTAAGTGTCAACACTGTATTTTGGCTGGTTGAAGTATATATTTAGTCCGATATTTAATTAAAAATCTTAACTGCGGGTAATCTGTCCCAAAATTTTTTCATGCGTGTACATGTTGGATTTAACTACTACTACGTACTCTTAACAAATTTGATTTAGCTCGTCAGAGACATGGTTATTGATTTTGAATGTACGGCAAGACTTTGGTACTTACGAGATGATAGAACTTAACAATAAAGATATATGTCTAGGGTCACATGAGCTCGGGACGGAGAGGGGGCACGAATGTGATCCTGGACGGACGGGCGCCAAATATAGGTGCGGGGCCTGGAGGGCGTGAAATTTGGTCCTGGACGTCAAGCGATTCTCTATAAATAGATCTGCAACTTGATCAATGAATCCGGAATGGTTAATTAATGGTAGTCGTTGCTGGGCTGCGTCATTATTTGGGACGGGTCCAGTGACGGGAATAAGAGATTTTGGTAATGGATCTGGGAAAGGAGTTGCTTGAGAAGAGTTTTTGCCGGGCTGCGTCAATATTTGGGACGGGTCCATTGACCAGAATAAGAGATTTTGATAAAATTTAGGTTTTGGGTTTGGATTGAAAATTAAATATAGAAAAATTAAGATAAATGTAAATTAAAAATAAATGAAGAATTGATTTTTTTGTTGTTGATCTAGAATAGAATTGTGTCTCACACATCAATTTTTTATTTAGATACTCGTGAGTATTTAATTTAAGAAGCAGCGTTCGGTTCGGTTCGGTTCGATTCGATTCAATTATTTGAGTTGGGATAATTGAATCGGGTCAGATTCGTAATGGAAGATATGTCCAATTTTAATTTAGAAGTTTTCTTTGGAAGGACAAGAAAAGTGATCCAATCCTACGGTCTGCGTGTGTGTGTGTGTGTTTTTTTTATTATAAGTAATGTTGTGTGTTTTTAAGATTGATTAACTTTATGCCAAGCTAAAATTATGAAGAAACTTCTCGAAATCTTTTCAGGATGATGGTACAAGTACTAGTTATACCATATGTACATAGCTTACATGATACTTTACTGGCTAACGATATGAAAAGATTTAATTGGATCAAAATTTTATAAATTAATTAACTTCTCCGTTTGCATTGTAACATCTCATTTTTATGTAAAATATTATGTAAATAGTTATGTACGAAAAACATTTTCCATGTAAGTACTTAAATTTCATTTGAAGGAGATGAAAAAGAAGTTGAGTGAAAAGCCATAGGTGGTGATGTGGTCACTTTTTGCATATCCTCAAGGTGGTGTTCTTGAGGATTCAAACGTGTGCGCTCATTACATGTTGGTCATAATCTCTTCGGGCTAAGGGTTTCCTAGGTATGAAATCCCTAAGGACTAGTATCACGCCTTCACGAGATTTGATTGTCAAGGTCCTCAAAATCCTCGGGAAGGTCCTCTTGACTTTCAAGGCATGCGATTGCTCGAGTACTTTCTTTCACTTAGTTTCAGATACATTTCTGCTTAAACTGAAAAGAAGTCCTGCTCATTAAGGACTTTAATTTGACTCACAAACACCTCAACCGAACACTCCTACATATTGGAGGACTCTATCCCAATTATATTACCTAAATTATTAGTGGTCTTGTAATTGTAGTACGAATAAAATACCCCTCCTAAGAAGGACTATTTCAGATAAGAATATTCAATTGATTTAGTCTTAACGGGTGTGCACTACTTAATTCTACTAGGAGTGCACTATCTACTTCTATAAATATAAATATTTAGATCATTATTCAGGTACGTCTTTACATTCAATTTCAATATACATATTTTCGCATAAATTCCCTTTCTGACTCAAGCATTGGAGGGGCGATAAGGACACATCTTGTTGTCTTTGTTTTAGGTACAAAAGAACTTGTTCGTGCTCTTTCTTAGTCCTCATCCTCAGGAAATCGACATGTACGACTTTTGATAGTATTGGGTGGGATATAAGCATGAAGTAAAATCAACTACAACTGTACGTTATAAGATTTGCAACTGAATCCATAGTACTAGATTCTTTGAAGAGTTTGCAAACCAACATACTACAATAGATATGAGTTTATTCTGCTTGTACAGGGAAAAAAACTCATGGAATCCATACGACACTTGTATGACCATCTTTTTATTATTATTTATTTTTACCATCTTCCAGTAAAAGTTGCCAAGTGTCTCCCTAGCCGTGTAGCACGGCTCCAACAGAGATAGCCCTATTTGGGCTTCATTTTTACAAAATTTATTTTTAGTAACACATTTTTACGTAAAATAATATTACATGTTAATCCAAAATTTCTTTTCTTATTTTTTAACTACTAGTGTGACAACGTGCGTTGCACAATAGTTGGTTTAGTTGGGTGTACGTTAGTTGGTTTAATTGGGGGTGAATGTGAAGTATAAGTGTGTAGTGGTTGTCGAATGAATACATAGAACAGATGTGTTGGTGCAAAGATGTAGTGGAATAATTTGAATAAATACATATGCTTATATTTCAACTCCTATGAGAAGAAAAGGAAGGAAAAGTTGACATTTGTCATTTGGATCATTTGCCAATTTCCCAGAAACTATTTGAGAGGTCAATAGTTTAGTTTTCAATCTTTTCCCCTTTTACAAAGAATTTGAGTATGGTGCAAAAAGACATTTTATTCACTTCACTTTTCCCTATGAAATAATTAATTAATTTTGAAAATCACGTTGACAAAAAATAATTTAAAAGTAAGACTTATAGAACAACAAATTACGCTCTATATCACAGTCAGTAATGTAAAGATTGAAATGGATATTCTTGTGATAGAATAGGAACAAATAGTCAATCTCGGTTGGTAAGAATGTCGGAAAATAATTATTTGTTTCGCAAGACTAAAATCTTGAGTTGATAAATATAATAATCATTCAAGCTGCTACAATTTTCCACACAAAAGCTAATAAAATTAAATGTAATATAGACAATCAAAATTATATTAACAAAATATGAGTTTTGACTATCAATATCAGCTGCATCAACATTAAAACTATATTCACAAAATATGAGTATATTCAGCATCAACCTATTTCGTCTTTTCCTCTGTCCATGTTAAATTATATTCTCCCTTAAATTCTATAAATATTTAATAAAGAGTTAATTTGTCTAACTGATTGATAATATGATACAACCCACCTATTGTTAGTCTATTATATCCATGAAAAAAATATGTTAAGAGAATTAAAATGGGCAAGTTTGCAGCACATTAAACAAAAGAAAAACTATTAATTCATCCAGGCATCTCATCAAATTAAGCAAACTAAATCCTACCAAAAGATAGTTCTTATTTAAACAAATGAAATTGTAAATAAAAAATAATAAAAAAAATTGTGTGTTAAAAGAATTTGATTTTGAGAGGAAAATGGAAAAATAGGATGGAAGTAGATTTTTTGTTACTGTAAGAATGGTTGCGTGAGAAAGAAAAAAATTATATTTAACAAAGCATATAAAAAAAATTGCTCCGTGAATGGACGGAACAAAAGTTCTAAAGCTCCAAGCACACATGGAGCTAATTTTTTGTAAGTAGATTAGATGGTTAGATAGTGTTAAATGTTAATTAAGGAAGAAAATGAGTTTAAAATGTTTTTTTGACTTGAATAAAAATATTTCTTTAAACAAAAAAAGAATTTGGAGCTAAAGCTTTATGCTCCATGTGTGCACGGACGTGCACGGAGCTTTAGCTTCAATATTTTATTTTATTTTATTTTATTTAAAGAAATGTTGTTATTATTATTATTATTATTGAATACTTCAGACCACATGTCTATGCATTCTAGCATATCGTTAATAATTGTAATTCAAAGAATTTTGCTCCTTGTATATAATGGATGACAATGCACAAGTGCCCGATGCAATGTTAGCAGCACTGTATTGATTGCCACACTACATTTTTTGGATAATGTTCAATGATACGATGTCATGTCAAGCTGTATTTACAGATTTTCAATACATATAATCATCCTTTGGGAGACCATTAATATTTGACACTACGCTGTACTAAAAATTTGACAAAGAATTCTCAAAAACCCATCGAGGATGATGATATAACTCAAAAGCACCATCATAGAACTCACTACAAGATAATACACATTTAAAAGGAAAATATTTGATAACTTCGAAATTCACCTAGAACACGTCTGTATAAATTGATTAAACAGATCGAGTTTCAGGACAATGTAGTTGACGCCTTCATCAACTCCTGTTGCGTCTAGTTGCTCATGTGCGTATAGTTTTCAACTTCTAAAACCATTTAACTTAAACATCAATACACAGAAAGCACATTAATTTCATGAAATGTAAATGGATAGAACTTCCTCCAGCGTCATATTTGCAACACTTCCTTTACAAAGAAAAGATGCCACCTTCATCATGTCATTGTCAGTTTCCTGCACTTTCCACCTTTTGTTTGTATGCCAAAACCTATGAATATAACATCGCATTTGGATGAATTGAAAAAAGAAATATGTAAAATAAAACATTAGGAGGCACAAATACAGTCAGTTTATCAGCTTTAGGTTTGGATTACCCAGAGTAATAACAATGCGATATAGGACCTATATATTCAGCTACTACCCTACATACACAGAATGAAATCTTACCAGATTTCGCTGGGTAAAACTGGCATGAATTTCCTCCAAGGTCTGATGCTCTGTCAACATTTGTAACTCATTGTTGCAGAGATTTTTATTATTGGATTCTTTTTGGCAGATTGAATAGCTGGTTGTAGGATGAAAGTCTTTTATTAAAAACATCTCAATTTCACTAGCTACCATGGATGTCTGCCTAGCGACATACTGCAAGATATACAGTTTCAAAACCAATTTAAGGACTCGAACTTAGCTCATAAAACACAATGAAATGCTGTAAAAGAGTAAGGGTTAGGATGAAGGCGGATTTACCTGGCATAAGTGTCCAACTGACAATGTATGGCTACAGCAAAGGTAAGGCCGCTGCAGGCTCGGAATTTTCTCCTCATACAATGAAACAAGCATAAGATTGATATTTAACTGAAAAGAGAAGAAAAACCTGTAATAAGTGAAAGTTAATAACAAAGTGCAGAGAAACTCATAATGGATGATCTTCAAAACTAAACTTTTAAGCACCAACAGATGATTTGAATTAGAAAACGATTTCAGTAGATTGAGGGGAAACAAAATATGGCCATTGCTTCTTTGTCTTTCATTACTTTTTTTCTTTGATATCAATAAAGAAGAAATCAGAACTCATGAAGGGTGGTACAAGATTGCCAAGGCATGGATGTATATTAGTATTACCGCCTCATAATTTTCATCTGAACATCGGAGATGATCAATTAGCTTTCGAAGTTGGCTATTCCTGGCCAGCTTGCCACTGGCCCCATTGAGACTGCCACGGCGGGTGTGACTGCGCATGCCATTTTTTCCCCAGGCACGAATTTCTGAACTCCCAACAAGGCCAGCCAAAGCACCTGTTAACTCTCTGTTCAGTTCTGAATCATTTTCATCATAACCTGCATCAGCATTGCCTCCTGCTGAAAACTGCAAATCGCGAGCATTGACACGTCTTTTGTGGCGTTTTGGTTTCACTTCTGTGCTGCGTTCATCAGCAGAAGATGAGTCTTTGCCACCATCATGTCCATTAGCATCCTCCTCCTCATCAGATCCTTGATGCTCAACAACCCGAGGATTTCTTCGGCCCCTCAAGTTTCTATAAGTGCCCTGTTCCCTGAAAAATCTTAGTGCTGTCGCTCTGGCTGATGTCCGTTTCTTTCCCAATGCTTCTGACTGTCGTCGCAAAGTCTGGGCAATTGAAGCTTGGATCTGTATAATAGTAACAACAAAGAAAAATTAAGAAGGTGAAATTTGGTTGTTAGCAATTCAGAGCTAGAAATGTCAATGAGTTTCCAATTCTATGTTATGATAGATATGCAAACCACCAAAGAATGGCAATGCCAACACGAGCCATTTCAGGACTTCTCCTTCTGACATTTATAAGAAATATTTTACAAATCCCTGTCAGCCAAAAAATGGAGCTGGGAAAATTTTCAGTTGTCTTAATGGACATAGGGGGAACAAATAAATCATTCCACATATTATTTGTGGCACGCAGATTGGAAGACAAATCCCTTAGATCATAAATTTAACTGAACCGCATGAGATTAAACTCAAGCATTGGGATCATTGACCTGCTTATTGCGAGCCTTCTCCTCTTCATGAAAAGCAAATTCCTGCAACAATGAACAGAAAAGTGGTTTATATAAAGCAAATAAAAACCAAACTATGCCATGACAAGAGGACAGAAATTTGTCCACAGATACCTCCTCCTCAAATTTATCAATGTCTGGATACAAAGCAGCAATTAGGGCATCATAGTTTGGGTCATCTCTCAAAGAACGACGACTAGCACAATGTGTGCGGCAAGCAGGACATTCGTTGTTCCTGCATAGGAATCCACTGATAAAAGTAAATTGCAAGGACTCGCTCAACAATTAGTCAACAATGAGAACAAGAAGTACCCCAGGCGCATGGATTTGTCAATGCACTCTCTACAAAAGCGATGCAGGCATTCCATGACTGTTCTTGTCTTCCTAATAATACCTGTCAAACAAAGTTCTACACAGCATTAAACCCATAAAGCTGATTTGACTAAAAGAGAAAGAAATAAGAAGGTTTCAATATTTGAATTCTAATCTCATTCATATGGTGGAAAAGTACAGATTCTGCACGGTGGAAAAGTCCAGATTCTACACAGTGCAAAAGCCAATAAGAAGATGCAGGTCTTCATTTTGATTCTAGACTGTTGAATTTCGTTGAGATTCAGAAGATTAATTTTCAGGTAAAAAATGTAATCTAGGCAAATAAAACAATAAATCAATGGATTAACTTGCAAATAGTTTGTAAGAATTAAATCAGTGTGACGTGCACATGAAGCCCCTTTGTAGTCGAAGGATGTGATTTGCAGAACTCCTTTTCATTGAATCATGATACACTTTTTTGGTAGAAGCTAGAAGCTTAGAAGAGAACAAAAAGGTAGGCATATGATATTGGCATTCATTAGTTCATCATTTTTTTTTCTTTTTTTTTTTTTTCCACGCTCAACAAGTTGACACACTGCACAAATGGTTAATAAAAGAATAGCATGTTGGCTTGGTACAGTTGGCCAAATAATCTATTAAAACTAGTGCTCACAAGTCACAATTAATAACAAATTAGAAATTCTGTACTCCAAGTGTGATGGTGATAATGTCCTCAGCATGCAGGATGTTTATCCCCACAACATCCCCTTTTAAAGGGACTTACTCTCAAATACAATCTCATGCAAGATTCCAGGCAAGAAAATATAAGCATAATAAACCTAAAGTGCCCATCCCAATGAGACTCGCATGCATAATTTCTGTCGGACTAAAAGTAGCAACCTTAGTAAAATGAAAAAAACAGAGAGAATTGCATCTGCTCACCAGGGTAAATGATCTTCTAAGCTTTTGCTTCCTAAACACTTGTGTAACTATCTGCATCTTTCTATTTAAGCTCATTCCTATATGAAGTACCCTTTGTACTCATTTTCCAGACTCCTAACCTGCTAATTTTCTGTTCTTATAGCCATCCCTCTCTTCGAACTACCTAATGATGGCCAAAGTATTATCTAGGGCCTATGTGACCTTCACCAAAAGAGTCCTTTACCCACGTGATGAGTTTTCTTTTAGAATATTTGGCTTCCTTAGTAAACTTGATTCTATATCTCAGTAATTCCTCATTACGTTGAAGTAAGTAGTACATGATGATAAATATAAAATGTACAAAAGTTGATGTAATGTCATGGGCTTTTTGCATTATTGAATCACTCCACTGGATTGAGATAGTTAACAATCAGTAAGCCAGCGGGTACGGAATGCCATTATTACATTTTAAATTTTTTTGGGCTCACTAATGGATGACCTTTAGCGTCAAAGTTAGCTGCCTTCACAAGTTCATCTATAACATATCTGTCTTCATAGTAAGCATCTACAAATTCCAGCAGCAAGCCAGTTTCAACTAGTCTGATACCATCAAACCAACTCAGCATGCAACCATTTACTACTATAAAAACAAAACAAATAACTCCCATCAAAAGAAATAACAACATAATATAGTAATTTACCTTCAAAGTAACTTAACAATCAATTTGTACAGAAAATAGTGATCCAGATAAAACTAGTCAAACTCAAACCCATAATAAGCAAACAGACATAGGAACGATCTCTCAATAACTAGAAGATCTAGATGAGTTGAAGTATTTCAAAAGTAAGCCCAGAGCCTTCTTTGATGAAACGTGTACCCTTAACACAAAAAACTCGTATGGCAACATAAAGAGGGCAGATCTCAAGCTATTCCATTGATCTACACATCATACATTTCCAAAATTCACGATAATCGCAACAAGGTAAAAAAAAATTAAAAAAAAATTAACACTTTATACATTAATTGACATGTATGCCAGAGTGCAGATAAGTTTATACGAGACTATATGTGTCTATGTGAAGAGATAGAAAGAAATACTCGTCTTTTTCTCCGTCACTGGAGGAAAGACTGCCATTGGAATCTGAGAGTCGGAGAAGAAACCAATCAATAAATATATGACAGGAAAATAAGAGGAAATTGGAATTTATCGTCAAAATTTTGTACGCAGAATAACGCATGTACGTAGGCATGTAAATGTATACGCATGTGACAACATACCTTCGCCGTTTTCGGGTTCTCCGTCGTTGTAATTCGGGTTGCTTTGGAGTGAATGATCGGCATCCTCTTCCTCGGTCGGCGGCGGAGGAGGAGAAAGAGGAGAAGTAGTATCTAGCGGACGCTTCTGGGCAGGCATTGATAGTCCGAGCTGAGCTCGGGACGGTGAAGACGGTGGTAGCGGGGGGAGACGGGGTCAGCGGAGGACGGAGTCAATTTGAGTGTGGCTTCGTTTTGTCTGTATGACGTATGTATTTTGTGCGCGGGTATGCGAGCTTTGGGTTCATTTCTGTCCGGTTAATTTGGTACAGCTCATTCCATGGAGATAAAGTTTTTAGACTATTAGAGGGTTGGGTATTTTAATTGAAATTGAACCCCTTGAATCGAAATCAAAAGTTTCGCTATGGTTCCAAAATAGATAAATTAGGAATCGAAATCGAGAATTGATTGATTTCGGGTTATTTTTGAACCAAAACTGTAAGTACTTGAATGGGAACATATTTATTTAAAATTTCAAATTCTAACCTCGAAAAATAAACACTGACTCCAAATTTTTTTGTCTCTCACCTCAGGTCAACTTGTTGCATTTTACAGGTTAGTACATGTTAGTTTCTAAAATTTGGGCTTTTTATGAATCAAACAATTCAAGTTAGGTTGTGATATAAGTTGATGAATCAAAGCATTCATTCTTTACAATTTGAGCATTTTATTTTTTCACATTATTTACAAACTTAAGTGATTTTTTTTCTTTTAATTTTTTTTATAACTCATAGCAACTGAACTTTATATATTCATAGTTTGGCATGTGGTGTATCTCTTTTGTTATCTTGAGTTCGTTGTTCCCTTTTGAAATATAAGGGTGTGTTTGGTTTGCATTTCCGTTTACTGTTTTCAGTTTTGAATTCATTTTTAGTTTTCCATTTTTAGGGACTATTTTCGAATTACCAAAAATGTATTTGATTTGTCATTTTGAAAAATAATTTCTCAAAGCAGAAAACTAGAAATGCGTTTGGTTTAAAATTTTTAGAAATTATTTTATAACATTTATTCAATTAATTTGATTATTTAGTAAAACATAATAATTTTATGCTAATGTATTACCAGATGATATATATTTTAAACTTGGTGAATTTACAATTTTTTCCTACTACAAAAACAAAATAATAAATAATAAATTTTTAGAAGTTGTTTTATGATATTTATTCAATTAATTTGATCATTTATAAAACATAATAATTTTATGCTATATTACTAGATAATATATATTTTAAACTTGATGAATTTATTATTTTTTCTTTCTTGTTTTGAGTCTTTTTAACTGAAAACACTTAAACCGAAAAAAAATCGTTTTGAGTTTTCAGTTATAAATTTTTTCGTGTTTTCAGAAATGTATTTTCAGAAACGACAGACCAAGCACGTTTTGAACATTTTCAAAAGCTAAAAACAGAAAACGATTGAAAAACGGCAAACCAAACACGCTCTAATTTTTCCTTTTTTTATTCAAAAAGAGCAAGTTCAATATGTGACATGCAATTTTTTAATATTATATAGTTTGCATTTTTATGTCAGTAAGTTTTAAGAGTAGAAGAATTTAAGTATTTTTCCATAATTAAATTATAGGTTTTAGCATGCCTTACTCATAGATCGAATAAGATTTATTAAGAAAAATAATTTATTCTCAAATTCTAATTTAATTTTTGATATTTTAATTTTCTCCTTTTTTTTTCATGGTTTTTAGTCTTCACTATTATGCTTCTGAAGATTTTTTAGCTAGATTATCTCCCTTTTACAAATATTATCGAGTAGTAACATGTTAGGCTTATATTTTGAAAGAGTCTTTATGAAAACATTTATCAATGTATATAAAAAAACATTATGAGTAGAACTAAACCAAAACCGAGCTTTTGATTCCGGTTGATTTAGTTCTAGTAATTATAAATATTCGAATGATTCCATTTACAAAATACCCGAAGTATAATAGATTGTTTTGGGTATTAAAATAATTGAACATACCCACCTGACATACAAGCCTAAACTTATGTTACACACAAATTTTCCAAAATGCTACAATTCAAACGGGCTTTAAAGGCTTTCAAAACTCTTTCGGCCAAAAACTCATGGACATTAAATTTTGGGCAACTTACAACACCACCCTTAAAATTAGAGGTGTTTTGAAAAATTATATGAAAAGTTTTTAGGAAGTAAAAAATACTTTGTAAAATGAAAAAAGTGACACAATGTCACTTTTATATAAAAATTGTCACACTTTTTTTTTTTGACAAACTAAAAAAACATGACAAGATAAAAAAAAAGTGATACGTTAAAAAAGTGACGAACACTAAAAAAGTGGCGAATTTAAAAATGAGATAGAGATCAAGAAGGTGACAAACATTAAAAAAGTGACGAAAATTTAAAAAAAGTGACGAATTCAAAAAAGTGACACAATTTTAAAAAAAGTTACACGGATTAAAAAATGACAAACACTTGAAAAGTAACAAAATTCAAAAAAAGTGACACTAAAAAAAGTGTCAAATATTTAATAAAAAGTGACACAAACTAAAAAAAAAATGACAAACCGTAATCCACAGTTTTCAATATAGACAAATTATCTAATAAGTTCACAGTTGATGAACAAATTAAAAATTTTTGAACTAACAACTTAGACAATATGATCATAATCCAAAATTTAAATGCAACCAAGTTTACAGTAAGCTCACAAGTCACAACTAATGAAAATTGATGACTAAACTAAGATGTAAATGTCAAAAAATCATATAAACGCTCATCACTGTTAATCGAATAATATTTTTTGCGGTCTTCAAATCATAACATATCCTACAGTTTGCATACTGACCGAACAGTTTACCAAACTCTGGACAATATTTTGAGTACCCGAAAATTGATATGAGAAACGTTGTTTTTCTGGGGCACCGCATCAAAAAAGCTGCATGCTAATTCTATCTTCCTGCAATCTAGGTACCTATAGATCATAGCATTCCAGGAAGCAAAACTACTCCCTGGCATCTGTCGAAACAATGCATATCCCTGCTCCATATTCCTGCCCATTGCATAACTAGAAACCATTGCATTCCAAGATATCACATCCTTCTCTGGCATTTCATCAAACACACTCTGAGCCATTGCTAAAGTTATGATCTGAACAGAAATTTAGCTTTTACCTTTTAGCAAACTAATAAAAGGAGTATATATATTGCATACCAAGTTGAATAGATGAGAATTCAAAATGTGTTTCTAGACAGAGAAAGGCAGAGATGTAGAGAGAGATGAGGCGCTCCAAAGGGGATGGTGTATTAATGAAACCATTGCATTCCAAGATATCACATCCTTCTCTGGCATTTCATCAAACACACTCTGAGTCATTGCTAAATCTCCTCGATTTCACATACCCCGCTAACATCGAATTCCAAGAAACAACGTTCTTCCCTTCAATTCCATTGAAAACCCGACGTGTAATGTCCATATGACCCATTTTCGAATAGAAGTCCACCAGAGTAGTCTGAACAAACAACATTACAAAAACCATATTTGTATACTTAAACATAATCAAGTGCTAAGTGCTTCAAGTGCTCGTGCAACATACTTTTCAATTTCCACCCAGGACCACGTCGCAGCAGCCATTGCAAACGATAGTGCAGCGGTGTTTGCCTAGAAGGGTGAAACAATTCACGAGTACAGGTGGTGTAGTGAGCGGGCTCTCGATTGGGGATCTGGTGGTGGAACCGATTTGAGTTGTGAATGAGGGGACGGTGGCGATGTTACTCTCCTCATTCACGAAGGCTTGATGAGTTTGGAGGTTTGGGGGAGGTTATAACGTATTAATTACGTTGTTGAATGATTTTATTAATTAAATAGGGTATTAGTCAAATTAGTAATTTTTTTAGGGCATCGGGACTAATTTACCCTTGAATTTAAGGAGGGCCCATTTAACAAATTTTTTTTTTACTCAAATCCTATCTTTTAGAACTTATTGAGAAATTTATATTACATAAATTACTTTAAAAATTATTTTAATACAACTAAAGGCTCATTTAGTAGGGCTTCTTTTAAAAGTCAAATGCTACTTCTGAAATAAAGAAGTTGTTTTTGAACTTGTTTGAATAATTATTTTTTAAAAAATAATTTGATTGATTAGAAGAGGTTTTAGAGAAGTTGATTCAAAAGAACTTCCTCATGAAACTCTTTCTACAAGATACATAAGCAAAAGTAGAAGCCCCACAAAATAGTGCCAAAGTACTTCAAGAAAAGCATTCAAATGTATCCAAAAACAGATTTTTAGTTTCTAAATCAACTTTTGACTTTTTAAAACTTCTGCCAAGTTAAAAGTAATTTGTTTCAATAGAAAAAAATCATAAGAAGAAATTAATATATCTAGAGTGTGTTAAGGAAGTGTTTTTTTTAAAAGAATTTAAAATTATAAATAGATAGAAGTTGTGTTAGATAAGTGGCTAATACTTCTCAGTTTCTCAATATGTGTAGACAAAAAGTGGCTTAATTTGTTTATAAACATGAAAAATAAAATAGAGGCTTAAAAGTGTCTCCAATGCATTACTAGGAATGACAAAAATATCTGTCAAACCTGAAACCCATAGAATTTGCCTTGAATAGGTGGGAATTATCAGCTTAATCGAGTAAGCGGGTTAGGTACGGGGTGAGGAATTTCGCCCTGAGGCGAGTACGGGAAACAGGCCTCCGGCCTCGATTAATTTTCTTAAAGAATTCAATACTTAACGCCAATTTTTTATTCCCATTATTTTTAAAATACATTTTTCTCTCTCTTATTTTTAATCATACATTTTTTAATAAAATAATATTACACTTAAATCCAAAAAATTTTCTTATTTTTTAACTACACATTCTCTATCAATCTACTAGTTTAAAACGCATTATTAGAAAATAATGGGGCTCAAACAAGCCCTAATAGAAAAACTCTAAGAAATTTCATTACTTCTAATAGAAGATGGTAACTAAGATTATTTAAGGAATATGATAAACAATAAAAATCTTAGTTTACCAAATATATTCGAATAATTTAACTTTTAAAAATAAATAAATTAATTAAAAATTTTAATAACTATATTATTACCTCATCTGAATGAATGGAGGCATTAAAATAAATTATCAAAAATATAAAAAATAAAAAATTAAACGGGTACGTAAATAGGGCCACCACCCCAACCCGTCCGCCTTGCCTTAAATGGGTAACAGGATGAGTACGTGGCAAAGGAGCCCGCCCGCCCCATTTCCATCCCTGTGCATTACGTGGATTGCAGTCTCTGTGACATTTAAATAGGCAGATTTTTAGCAAACGTAACGTTACAATCTATATGAATAGATGATCGAGTCTAAAATTAGTCTCCAATGAGTTGCATCTATATTTCAATATTTTCACGTTCTCGTATTAATATTAAGTAAAGATAAAAAAAAAATATTGTTGATAAGAAACAAAATCTAATATTCTAAAATCAAACTCATAATCAATTAAATTGTTGAGTTAGCATGTCTAATTGATCCGTTACATCTAGACCTTTTTCTATACAATATCTATTTTTTGTTTGCCAGGTCAGGTTGATGGGGTTGATTCTTAGCTTGCATTGGAGAGGTTTTATTTTTTGCATGAAGCATTTTTTTTTTATTATTATTTTTTAGCAATTTAAGATTTCTTTGAAAATTCTCTAATGTATAAATATTATTTTTCCCCCCTAAAATAGGACATTATATGTTTTAGAAATTTTACTATGACAAGCAAAAAATAATAATAATAATAATAATAATAATAATAATAATAATAATAATAATAATTCAACACGTAAATTTCTAGTACTGAACAACTTAGAAGGAATATAAATAGATTTTGTAATCGAACTTAATGCCTGCTTGGCTCAACATAAGAGTTGATGATTTGTTCTCAAAGTTCATGATTAGATGGCTTGATTTGAGTAGTTCAAAGTCTCAAATCTGATTTTTGTTTTACACCAAATGCAGTAGTTTTATATGATATCTTTTCACTTTTTATCAAATGTACATTATGGTTCTTTAACCTTTGTTCCCTACAAGAGAAATAAAGTTTTTCACAATTTTTCTTCTTTTCTAATTTAGACTTTGGAACATGTAAATAGAATGACCGCCTTCTACTTTTGTTGCCATTGCGATTTGTGGTGAGCTACAACTGTAAAGTAATTAGGTCACTTAAAAAGATAGAATTGTATAGAATGTTGAAGTTTTTTAGATTAAACTTTAAATCGTTACATAAAACAGGCAAATCTTTTCTTAAATATGGCAAAAAAATTTCTTAGATTTGTTATGTTTTCTTCAAGAAATCCATTATTGGGACATTGCTTTATCATCTTAGAAAGACGTAATATTTGTCTATCTTAAATCTTAAAGAGTTCTGATCTTCGAAATGATGATTTCCAAGCTCAGTTTCACGTTAACCAATTCAAATGGTTTCGACCCACAACCAATAATACCTATGATTACTTTTGAATCTCACTGGTAATCAATTCACCATTGTTCGAAGCCTATGAAAATATATTCCAATGTTTTATATCATCGTCAGGAATTTATTGGGTATTAAAACCTAACAAATCTCCAACTTTATACCCAATCAAATTGCAAGCAATCAAACACAGGCCTTACCTCGTGTTTCGAACTCGAAACACATGTCATACCTGCTCCATGTACTCATCTGGGCTAAGGTAAAAAAAATATCCAAGTAGGTTCAATCAAGAACATATACAACATGCGATGAGAATACATGGAGTAACACAGATATTTTCAAACACATCCACACAGAACAACAGAAGTAATAGAAGTGTCACTCTTACACTTCACCTGATCAGGATCTTTACAAATAAATTATTCTAGATGTTTAATCATATCTCCAATTGTGATTCAAATATCACACTCCACATTCTCTGATACATACCACCAATGCAATACTCCACACTACCAAAAGACATACATCACACTTACTACTAGTGCATCCCGATCCATTATGCATGCGAACACATTATATCAAGTAATCAAATTGTTCTCAAATTCATGCAAATGCACTTATGAAACATATTGAAATGCAATATAACTATGCAATAGAATTAAACAATCACACATATAGAAATGATTACACAGATGCACATGCAATAATTATGTTTACTTTTAATAAACCTTGCTGGGGTCATCATTAGACCTAAAAGCCATATTCGCTTAACTTTCCATCTTACTATTATGCTTATCATTCTATTTAGGACAGTCCCTCATAAAGTGTCTAATCTTACGACAGCTGTAACACTGCTTATCGTCAAACTTCTCCCAACTTTTACCATTTTTCTTATCGACCTCATCACTCGAGTCAATACTTGAGTCACTACTATCTTAAGCTCTACAAAAACTCATTTGCTTAAATTTCATTCTTTTCCTCATCATATGTACCTCACCACTTACCTTATTTTTTTTTTCATCTTTAATCTCCTTTTCCTTAAGGAAATCTATGACAATCTTGAGGGTTAAGGTGTCCCTACAATAATTAATTGCATTTCTAGCCTCCCTATATAATTTAAGCATAGGATAAAGCAAAACACTGGCATTATGAGTTTCAGACACCTTTTCATTACAAATAAAAATATCTTGAATAAGTTGTTAAAAATATCCAAATTTTCATCTAGATCCTTTGAAGAATTCATTTTAAAATCAAAAAATACTTTGAGTAATACAACTTACTAGGAGTAAACTTAAATAAATATAAGTCTTCCAAATTTTCCAAAGTTCTTTTATCGTATCAAGCTTACCAACTTTTCTCAAAACAGTATCTGACAGATGTATAGCTTTTGAAACTTTTTGTTAAACAAAAAATATTGAAAATTCTTATTTCAAAATGTGTTGTCATTTTTGAAAACAGAATAGCTAAAATGCAAAATTAAGTCATACAAAGGATCATAAGTTCACTATATAATTTATTTTAAATTCTTAGGGTTTCGTGAGATTCGAGATCTCAGTGTCAAAAGAATGGTCAATGAGTCATGTCCTGGTTTTCTAAAAGAAAAATCAATGCAACACGATGATATGTTAACAAAAAATCAGTTTATCACACAATGCAGTGTCCCACAATGACTTAATGGTAATTAAAATATAGAACTATAGCAACTTGCAATTAAATCCAACACTTTAAATATGGAAAATAATTCATAAATTTTTAGCACGAGTAATGGTTGTCCTATATTATAACCCCTATCCTAATGCCACCCACACGATGACTCGCATTAGAACATAAACGGGATAAGCCAGTATACCAGAGTTGACCAAGTTTGAGAGTCCATAGATATAGAGAGATGCGAATTTACGACTTTAGGGCCACCACCATTTGCCCTAAAGCCTCCAACAACCATGACAATTATTCAAGCAAAATAGAATCTTGAATGCACAAAGGAAAAACCTATCTAGAACAATTTGTCAGAAGACATCATCGCCTAAAAATGCCTCATTTGCCATCACGTGCTCGTCGAAGTTTCTGCACGTGATCGCAATACGCCATTGTCGGTCACACATGTCGTGTCAACGGGATCGCCTCCACCTATATGTCATATCAGTGGTCTCCGTTTCACCAATTAGTAATTGATTTGGTCGAAAATTGCATAGATCAGGTCTGATTGCAAAAACTTTGACAGTTTCCAACCTGATTTTTGCTTCAATTCTATCGATTTTGGATCTATTTTGGGTCTATTTTGGCTGAAAATCCAACACCTAGGAGCTCTGATACCAATTGTTACAGAAGCTCGCTCCAAGATCCTCGAAACAGTGAATTTTGGGCTCAGTTTCGCCTATCTACCAAACAATTAATCCAAACGAGCTCCAACCCACAACCAATATATTTACCTATAGTTGCTTCTCAATCTCACTCACAAAGGAAAATATATTGGGGTTTGTTTGTAGCCACAAAGACAAGAAGAAAACTAATGAAAGACACACAAAAAGGAGACCAAAACATAAAAGAGAGCCACCAAATTTTGCACAAAGCAGGCAACCTTTTTCTCTCAATGTCACACAAATCACACGCACAGACGGCTAAAGCTAGACAACCATATATAGATATAGTTTATATAACATCCTAAAATATTACTTATTATTTTCGCTTGGGACTAAATTTACTATTGGTCATATAGCAATTGGATTACCCCGTGTCTCGCATTCTAATCACACTAAAGTTCTAAAATAAAAATGATGAGTTTGTCCCACATACTTGGCCATGTTTAAGAGAAATATTGATTTTCATTGTGATAGTAGCTTAAAGTTTGAGAAAAAGCGATGATTTCCTGTACAACTGACTTCTTTATAAGACTTCGATCAATACTGGCACAATCACCAATTTTTTGTTCAAATTCGTATGAAGTCTTTTCTTGCCATGTAACTATAGAATCCATTAATTCATTAAGTTTTTCTATTTTATCAAAATAATTTTTACTTGTAGAAGCAATGTCTTTAGAAATGGGTCTTTCAAAAGTATCTCTAGACTAAGTCTTTTTAAACTATCTTGTAACTAAATAATCTCATTTTGATATTTATTAATAGACTATTGAGATGAAGATACTTCATCTTCAAGGATACAGTCTTTCTTCTAATGAATGATTTCTAAAATTCAAATTTCTAACAACTTTGGTCATAGTTTCACAACTATCACAAAGTTGTATTGATAAAGATGAAGATGATGGTTAATAAGTGGCGGTTTATATGGTCATAGTCCGTCTAACTCTTTTAAATATATAAAAATTAAATCATATCATTTTTCTATAGAAATTTAAAACTTCTTCTAATGTGTGAAATCCTTTGGAAAGGGGATTTGTAAATCTTTCTACCTGTTGCAATACTTTTGGCTAATAATTATATATACCAAGCTTTTTACTCTTAAGTACTGTTAAGAAACTAAAGTTTCGGCTTTCTACTTGATTATAAATCTGTCTAAAATGGTTAGTTAGAGCATTAATGCGTCATCCAGAGATTATCTGGTAGACAGCCCTTCCTTTTCTGGAAGTCTTTCTAAATTATTTCATCTGAATCAGAGATTAGATCCTTGTAGAGCTACTCTTAGAGTGACATTCCCAAAGTTCATCAGTCTCTGATCCATCTGCATCATGAAAAATAATGGGTTAAAAAATTAATAACTTGTCTACTTAGATTATTTGCTAAAATATTATTTTTCTCATCTATGTGCTCTATATTGATTTTATAACTATTTAATATCTCATATAATTTTAACCATCTTTTATGTCTTATTTTATCAAAATTTGTATTTTTAATAAACTTTACTAGAGTTTCGCAATCCGTTCTAATTGTAAATTCAGCATTTAAGAATAATTTAAAACTTTCTATACTATGTACAATGAAAATTATTTCATAATCTAAACTAGTCGAGTATTTTCCTGTTATCTTATATTTTTCACTTGCATATCTACAAATCTTTTCTTCCTTATATTACTATATTTATTTGGTTTGACATATAAAATTCCTCCCCACCCTAGTTTACGTCTATCTATTTCTATTATTTTATATTCACTATCTAATGGCAATTTTAATGGTGACAAATTTTAACTTATTTGTTTATCTTTCTAACTATTTTTATATCTGAATGATAAAAATTTACCCTTCACTAGGCAACTTACTATATAATGGTCCTACTTTCTTTCCTATGTCTTTAATAAAATGTCTAGCATAATTTAATATTCCTAAAAAAACTTGTAATTTCTTGGTTTCTTCAATTTTGTCTAGAAACTATAAAATTATTTGTACTATTGTGATAGTAGTTGGATTTTCCCTTCTCCTAAAATTATTCCTAAAAATTCAATTTTTTGTTTGTTTATTTCCATTTCCATTTTACTTACAATTAAACCATTTTCTATGAACTTATTTAAGACTACCTCTAAATACTTTTACACAATCTTTATAGTTTTTACTATGTAATAAAATATCGTATATAAACACAAATAAGTGGAAATAAATTAAATATGCTGTTCATTTTCTTTGAAAAGTAGAGGGTCATTCTTTAATGCAAAAGGCATGACTAACCATTCAAAATATCCTAACGGTGTAGTAAAAGCTATCAAAGGAAAAGAGTTTTTTGCCATTTTTATTTGTGGAAAACCAGATTTACAATCAAATTTTGAAGATACTTTACTATTCTGTATTTTATTTACTACCATGTCTTTATCTGATATTTTATATCTATCTTCTATGGTATTATCATTTAGTCTTTTATAATTTATAACCATTATTGCTTTTTCTCTTTTAATTTCATTATGATTTCTAACCATAAAAGTCGCTGATCGCTAGATGGTCTAATTACTTTAAATTTAATAATTCTTTAATCTGTATTCTAAGATCTTCTATGTCTTGATTTGTATGTTTAATCTCTGCTGTTCCAATTTTTATATTTTCATTCATGATTTCTAACTTAGCTTCTATATTTTTCTCCCAATGCTTTATAGGTTCTTATCCCATTATTTGGATTTTCGCTGCTAATTCTAAAATTCTATCTATATTATCTACCTTAGATGACATCTTATTAAAAATTATTAATTCTTCGGTTCTTGGTATAAGATCAATCTCTAAGGTTTCTAATGATAAATGCTTTAAACATTCTAGATTTTCTAATTTTTAAATTTCCATCAAATTTTGGTTTTATATGTGATAGGGGTCAACCAAAAAGAAGACAGTGAAGAAGATGAAACCTAAGATGATGAAAAAGAATTTGGACTCATAGATATGAAATATTATAAGAATCTTAGAAAAGTTAGAGAAATAGAAATTAGAATGTTAGTAGGAAAAGATCAAACAAATATAAAAACCAAGATGGATGAAACCAGAAAAGAACAAAATTAGAAATAGACCAAGAATTCGGAAAAATAAAAGATCCATGAATATAGAATACGATATAGAAGGGAAGTACCATTTTTCCTTGATAGAGACTATGAATGGGAAGATAAAAGATATAGAAGCCTAGGAAAAAGACAGTCAAAAGAAGGATGTAGTTTACCATTAGTAAGCGATAGAGGACTATTTTTAAATAATTGTAAACCTCAAAACAGACCTAGCACTATAATTAAATAGGAAAATTCTGTAATCAAAGCATATAATAATGTATCTGTACAAATGACTATAGAAGAAATGTGGGCTTATTTAGAAACTTATTTAGGAAAGACAATATTAGATATATATGTTACAGCTAAAATACTAAAACCAAAAGAAATTAGGTTAGGAATGGCCGGAGGAGATAATCCTAGAAATTTTAAATGTTTTATTAGAGAACTAATTATAGGTTTTGATCCTAGTAGAGACAAGACTTACGAACAAAATAAAGCCCTAAAAGACTTAGAAAAATTCAGTATTAATAATATGAAGCATATACAATCATATTTATTAGATTTTGAAAGATTAGCAAGTACAACAGGATTAACATTAAATCTACCTTTACTTGAAAGATTATATAGAAAGATACCACTACCATGGAATAATAAGATTTGAAAAAAATGTAGAATCAAGACCAACAAGAAAAGTAACTATTAGCGCTACTATAAAATTTATAATTTATAAATTAAAATACTGTATAGAAGAAGTAGCTAAAAAACAAATAAAGAAATTAAACTAATTTTTTGTTTAAATTTATATGCACCAGAAACCTATGATTTTAGAAGAAAAAAGAAAGAATTGTATAAAAAGGATAAAAAAACATAAACATAAAAGACAATATCAAGATAAAAAGAAGTATAATATTAGAACAAGTAGGATGTACTATTAAAATAAGAGACCCAATTATAATATATATGTTAGAAAGCCAAAAATAAAAAAAGGACTGTAAATGTTATATTTGTGGATATTCTAGACATTTTGCTAATAAATGTCCTAAAAAAAAGTATAGTTAAATCTATGATAATTAAAGAAATACATTGTAATATTATAAAATTAGTTGATAATGAATTGTGTAGTTCAATATATAGTATAGGGTGGGCAACGTTTCGGTTATGGGTCGGTTCGGCCAAGACCATAACCGCACCACCAAGTTTTTGACCATATCATAACCGCACCATAATCACGTAAATTGGTTCGACACAGTTCGGTTCGATTAATAACCACAAAAATAAATTATTTTTTATAGGTTCATCCGTCAAATTGATATAAAATAATTTATGAAAAAAGTCAATGAAAACAAAAACATAATATTCCAAACGAAAATATAAACATTATCAAACAATATTCCAAACAAAAATGCAAACATTATCCCAATTTTCAATTGTAAAATACAAATTTAACAAACAATATTATAAATATAACAATACTAAACTTTTCTTTCATTCTTAATTGTTGTGCATCGAAGTTACTTGATTCATTCTTCCCCACAAGTCTTAATAGCATAGATCAACACTCAAAGTTGATTCCTATATAGTAAATAAGAAATGTAAGTAGAGAATACAACGAGACTACCTATTCCAGAATGGTCTTAACTAAGATTTAAATAAAAAAATGTACCTCTTTGTCAACTTCCTTCTCATTAAACGTTGCACAAACTCTAGAGTATGATGAAGAAGTAGAATTTTCTACACACATAGGAAAAAATTAACAATAAAAGGAGTCGTGAGTGAGTTTGTGGTTTGTGGAGAGTAGGGTTTGCATTTATATTCTATCATACTAATGCTATTATTATGGGCTAATGGTAAGTGGGTTGACCGACTGAGTCAGGTAGATATAATGGGGGGGGGGATTTTGTTTTGGGCTAGATAGAAAAGTAGTATAAAATCCAATAATCGATTCAATTTTTATTTTTTTAGGCGGGTTATCGGTTCGACGGCGTAAATACCATACTCACACCGTCACGAACCGGTTCATTAAAATAAAAATCATATCCGCCCCATTACACCATCGGTTCAGTTTTTTCGCCCCATTCGGTACGGTTAACCGCGGTTTTCGATTTTGACGGTTCAAATTGCCATCCCTAATATAGTATTTATACAGATAAAGACAATTTAAAAATAATAAATATTTCACAAGGATCAATAATGGATAAATATAAAGTATACCCAAGACATAAAAATAAAAATCAGAGAAAAAATTGCTTAAAAATCCAATGTAACAATTGTTTAGGGATTAAAGAAGAAGTTAATAATAAAATAAAAAAACTATAGTGAAAATAAAAATTTAAAAAAAAAAAGATTAAAAGATAGGATAATAAATAAAAATAATAGAATAGACAAAATATATGAAACTAAAGGAGAAATACAATATAGAATTAGAAATTTAGAAACAAAAGGAAAACAATCTATAGATAATTTTACAGAAAATAATTTTTTAGAAACCTAAAATCAAGAGGAAATAATTTGTAAAATATCTAGAGTAAAGCCAATTAAAAGCCTTAAAATATTTATAGAAATATAAATAAATAAAAAGACAAAACTAAATTTAGTAGCCTTAATAGATACAGGATGTATATTTAACATAATTAGAAAAGATTTAGTTCCAAAAGACTTTAGACAGAGACTAGAATATGAAATAAGAGGAAGTCAAATGGACAATAGTAAAATGGGATTCGAAGATCAACTTTTTTATGACTGTAAAATTAAATTTCAAAAAAGATAGTACAATCTAACAACCACATTAGTTAGTGAATTAATAAAAGACGAATTTGTTATAGGAATAAAATTCTTAATAAGTAGAAACGAAAGTTTAACGATTACCCTTGATGTTATAATTTTTGGAAAAGATACCTCGATTATTAATGAACTTTACTATAGTTTCACAATCTGTTTTAATTGTAAATTCAGTATTTAAGAATAATTTAAAGTTTTCTATACTATGTATGATGGCTATTATTTCAAAATCTAGATTAGTCAACTATTTTCTTCTTATCTTATATTTTTCACCAGCATATCTACAAATATTTTCTTCCTTTTTATTGCTGAGAGATTTCTAAATCTTTTCTCTTAAAAAGGGAGTTTTTTATATTTTTATTATTATTTTCTCTTGTAATTTTTATATCTTTATGTCTTTTTTTACAATCTTTAAGATTTTCTATAAATAAACTTTGACACTGAGAGATAGAGAGCTCAATGATTTGCTTCTTGGTCTTTAAAAAGAAGGCACATCAATTTCTATCTATAGCGGATAATGTGTGGTTTTGTATAACAACTTATCTACCAATTCCTCTATTTTCTAAACAAATATTAATAAATTCTTTAAAACTTTCTACTGAACAACAAGCAAAGTAGATGATGTATAATTGTCTAATGTCATAAAATATTAGAACAAAAGATCAATATGTTTGTAATGGTCTTACATTACTTTACCATTCAGCAAATTGAGTTCTTCAGTTTAGCTTAACTCAGAGGATTACTTTATCTTTTTAGTCATAAAATCCGAAATAAAGAGGTTAAGAGCGTTATAATGTAGAAAATATCTTGAGCGTTATATATGTATATCAGAGTATTATTTTGAGGGTAAATATCATGTATATTCATTACACAAAAAATATATTTCGTTAAAACCTTATTATGAAAAATCATAACTAAGAAAAATAGTACATTATTATTTTGAATACGTTTCAAAAGTTGTCTCGTTAAAAAAAAAAAAAAGTCTGGAAAACCTGGCATGGGGCATTTGTATGATATAAGAATTGTAAACCTTGTGCGTGTGAGGATAATTAGCAAAGCAAGTTTCTTTGGTATTGAATAAATTTGGATGTATTTTATCTAACCAACTATTGTACTAATAATAATAATAATAATAATAATAATAATAATATTATTATTATTATTATTATTATTATTATTTCTTTTTTTAACTCTCTCTTAGTTTATTTCTTGACCTTCTAAAACATGCTTAAACTATAATAAAAAAGATTTTCATCATGTCTAAAAATGTTTAAATTAACTCCTTTAATTAGGATATAAATCTGCCAACTTAACTCAGAGGATTACTTTATCTTTTTAATTAGGAAATCCAGAATAAAGAGGTTAAGAGCGTTAAAATTTTTATTTTTTTTATCTTTTTCCAGCCTAAAAATAAATAAAGTAAATGAACATTATAAAAAAGAGAAAGTATGAAAAGAACTTACTTTAATTTTGAAGTCTTTGGATTCACAAAGATGTTTTTGAATTTACGAAGATTGAGAAGAGATTTCTTAGTACAAGTGTTATAATGTGTTTTTTTTTTCCCTCTTGTGTGTTCTATTTTATTTGGTGGTATTTACAGTCGCGGTACAGTACATATGTCCTCTTATTGCAAGTGTATGATTTACAATTAAAGTAATTAGTACTGTACAACTTTTATAAGTGTGTGATTTATTGTTTAAGAGCACTGTACAACCTTATAGCTGTATGAAATTTCTTTTGAAAGCATTGTCTTCACGCTCCTCCCTTTTGACTTTTTTGTTCGTAATTGTCCTTTAATTAATATTCATCTGCCTTTTGCTTTTCCTTTACTAGAGATGGCAAAAAATACCCGTTCAACCTGATACCCATGGGGCCCCGTCCCGAATGGGTAAGGGAATACCCATCTAACTGGGTACGTGAGACAGGTATGAGATGATGGTCATTGCCCCGAAGCGGGTATGGGATGGGTACGGGAAACATAGTCCCTGCCCCGTTACCCGCTCCATTTAATATTAATTTCAAATATAAGTTTATATCAAACAAAAATTATTGATTTATTATCATTTTTAAAGAGAACATAAGTTGTTTTTAACAAATTGGGGAAAAAGTAATAATATTTATTAACTAAGGACATATAAAAATAAAAGCCAAAAATAAAAAAATAAAAAGAAAAAATAAATGGGGCGATAAATGGGGCATGAGACTTGCCCCGCCCCGCCCCGCCCCGACCCGCCCCCGTTCCCGACTTAAAAGGGTATGGGGCGGGTATGGGACGTGAAAATATCTAGTGGGGCGGGCATGGAGAAGGGTGTCCCGACCCATACCCATCCCGTTGCCATCAATATCCTTTACGTCTTTTCTCTCTCTCTCTCTCTCTCTCTCTCTCTCTCTTTTCAATTATTGCACCTATCTATCCATCATCTGTATTTGGGCTTCTTCTAGATCTGCATCCATTTTATTGTCTTTGCCATCGAATATGTATTCTTCTTCTTCTGTACCTAATTGAGTTTATGTGAATTCACCATTTATTTCTTGAAAAGTCATCAGCAAAGCCATCAGATGTAACTTCTTTTGTTTAATATTTGGTACTAGGATTTTTTTATGTTTTAACTCTTATAGCAATATGCTCTTGGCAGAAAAAATAACTCCATTATTCCATTATGTTACAAGTTTGAAATCATTATTTCAAACATTTATCATTGCTGTAGTTTCTGAGATCCATTTTTCATAATCAATATGCATAATTTTTATTTTAGTATTTGTCTTTGAAGAGGGTCTAAATATTTTAGCTCCTTCATATATTAGAATATGATGATAGGTTGAAATTACAATACCATTATTCACAAGAGGAGGTATGGAAATTAATTAAATAATCAAATGATGGTCTTTTAACTGATCAAGAATTTGTTTAAGTTTTGGTGAAAAAAATCTAAAAGATCTATTTAAAATATATAGATGAAATCCTCCCAATAGTCACTGAACTTTGTAGAAAATCTCCTAGGAGGTCACCAAACTTTAGTACATCCCTGAATGGTCACTGAACTTTTTTGAAGTCCTCCAAGAGGTCACCGAACTTTAAAACATCCCTGAATGGCCACTGGACTTTACAAAAAATCCCTGGGAGGTCACTAAACTAGTCATTTATGGGGTCTCAATTTGCAATGTTAAGTGACCACTCTGGGGGACTTCAACAAAGTTCAGTGACCATTTAGGGACGTATTGAAGTTCGATGACTTCTTGGGGGATTTCGTAAAGTTTAGTGACTATTTAGGGACGTATTGAAGTTCGGTGAGCTCCTAGGGGATTTTCTGCAAAGTTCAGTGACCATTGGGGGGATCTCCTCAAACGTATATCGTATCTATCATACCAAACTGTAGGGCTAGATGACAAATTTCTTCATCTTCAAAGATTGTATAATCAAAGGAATTGTAGGATAATTGTGTTTAAGAAAAATTGAATTGTTGGATGATTAAGTAATTGGGGCTATGTTTAAGAAAATATCGATTTTCATTGTGATAGTAGCTTAAAGTTTGAGAAAAATCGATGATTTCGTGTAAAACTGATTTCCTTATAGAACTTTGAACAATATTGGCACAATTACCATTTTTTGTTCTAATTCGAATAAAGTTTTTTCTTGCCCTATAGTTGTAGAAACTGTTTAATTCAATAAGTCTATTTATTTTATCAGAATAATTTTTACTTGTAGAAGCAATGTCTTTAGAAATGGTCTTTCAAAAGTATATCTAGAACTAAGTCTTATTAAGTTATCTTATAACTGAAGAATCTCATTTGATATTTACTAATAATTTGTTGAGATGAAGATACTTCTTCTTCAAGGATCTGTAGTCTTTCTTCTAATGAATACTTTCTAAGATTCAAATTTCCAACAACTTTGGTCATAGTTTCACACCTATCAAAAAGTTGTATTGATGAAGATGAAGATGATGGTGTAGGAGTGGCGGTTTACATGGTCATAGTCTGTCTAACTCTTTCAGATATATAAAAATTAAATCCTATCATTTCTCTACAGAAATTTAAAGCTTCTTCTAATTTGTATGATCCTTTGAAAAGGAAATCTGGAAATCTTTCTATCTGTTGCAATACTTTTGGCCAATAATTATATATACAAGGCTTTTTATCCTTAAAAATGCAAAGAAACTAAAATTTCTGCTTTCAACTTGATTATAAATTTGTTAAATGGTTAGCTAGATCATTAATGCTGTTTAATTTTTATTTAGAGTCTCGTGCCATCTAGAGATTATCTAGTAGACAATGCCCCCTTTCTGGAAGTCTTTCTAAATTATTTCCTCTTCATCGGAGATTAGATCCTTGAGTTAGACTTAGAGGAAGAGCCCAAATCGAAGCATGAGATTGACTTTGAGTTTAAGATAGAGAATGATCTTAAACCTGAACCTGTAGCACTAGTTAAGACGGAGAATTAAGGCCCAAGGTAGAAGACTCCTCCGAAGATAAGGCTCTAGCAAAGAAGATTTGTAGGGTTCATAGGGATTAGAAACTTAGTTTTAATCTCCTTTGTTTTTTTGATATTTTTCCCTTATGTTATTGGAATTTAAATTAACCAAATTATTGTATATCTTGATTTCAATGAGTATTATTAATAAGATTTGCACTTTTCCTTTAAAAGTGTTGTCCAAAATTTTTAAGACAAAATTTAATTTTTGTTAAGTTAAAGAAATGGAAGGACAATATGACCAATCAGCTATGTTCGGGGATTTGATGAAAGCTGTGCATGGTAGGCATCAAGTGCTAGCAATTCCTCAGGATGGGCTGACAAATGCTAATAATATGGGTTTAATTGTAAAGTAGTTCTATTGTTTTAAACCTCATTCTATTGATGATAGAGAAAATCCTTTGGCAACTAAGGAATGGTTAAGAGGATTGGAAGGAATCTACAAGTACATGGCATGCACTAACACACAAAAGTTATCATGTGTCAGATTTATGCTGGTCAAAGTAGTAGGCCATTAGTGGGAGTCTGCTTCACCCACACTAGAACGGAAGCACAACAACGTGCTATAACTTGGGCACAATTCAAAGAAGAAATAATGATAAAGTACTTTCCTCAATCCCTGAGAGATCGGGGAGGTAGAGTTTCTACAACTAAAATATGGAAAGATGTTGATTCACGATTATGAAAGAAAGTTCAAACAGCTTTCTAGGAATACTGCACACTTAGTGAACACCGAGCCAAAAGAAGGCTAGGAAGTTCAAGCTAGTGTTACGTCCAGAGATTGGAGAATCATGGCATCTAACCATACTGTGACTTACAATGAAGCACTTTAGCAGGCACAGTCAATAACGGAAAGTCTAAAATGGATCGGATGACTGAGCAAATAAATAAATCATATGGGAAACAAAAGTGGAACAGATCAAGTAAAGGGAAAAGATTTGGACAATTTAAGAAGGTTAATATAGAATCGAGATTAGGATATGGTAAACCAAATAAAGTTACTCCTCCATACCCTAAAGACAACAAGGCACATAGGGCGAGTACTTGTTTGGGAAAAACATATGCTATCGATGTGATCAAGAAGACCATTTTGACTTGGATTGCAAGGCATACCTAATTAAGAAAGACTATAAGTAGGGCAATAAAGTGGAAGTCACAGTCTTTGCTTTAACTTGGAAAAGGAAAAAAAAACGATCCGAACGTAATGGCAAGCATTTTTATCAATATATGAGCTACCTACATATGTTCTTACAGACTTAGGACTACTCATTCATTTATCTCTATCGCATTTATTGCTAAATCATTTATTGTTTGTGAAAAATCTATAATGTTCTAGAAGTTACCATCCTATCAGGTAGAACTTTGAACACTAACCTACTTGATAGGACAGCAAGTTAGAAAAGGATAAAAGTTTCAATTTTTTGTTATACAAGTAAAATCTTTACCTCATTTTACATCAGCTATAAAGGTAAAAAAATGTTAAAAAAGAGATCTTACCAGAGATTTCTAGTGAGTATATATGAAACTCAACAATCGGAGCTTACTATTAATAATGTACCTATTGTATGAGATTTCATTAATATATTCCTCAATGACTTATCGAGCGCACCACCTAATAAGCAAATGGAGTTCACAATTGACCTTATATCTGGAACGGTGCAGCTCTATATAGGATGTCACCAAAAGAACTTTAAGAATTGAAGATATAGTTGCAAGAATTGTTAGATAAAGGTTACATCAGATTAAGTATATCTCCTTGGGATGCACTAGCTTTGTTTGTGAAGAAAAATAATGGTTTAATAAGGATGTGCATTGATTATAGGAAACTAATTTGATTGACTATTAAAAACAAATATCCCTTTCCCAGGATTGAAGACCTCTTCAATCAATTGAAGGATGCAATAGTATTTTCCAAGATTGATTTGAGGTCAGCTTTCATCAGCTGAAAGTGAAGGCAAGCGACATTTCAAAGATGGCATTTAGAACTCGTTATGGTCATTACGAGTTCATGTTAATGCCCTTTAGATTAACAAATACTTCTGCGGTATTTATAGATTTGATGAATAGGGTATTTCATCAATATTTAGATCAATGTCGTTGTCTTTATCGATGACATTTCGGTGTATTCAAATAATAAGGATCAACATGAAGAACAACTCAGGATAGTGTTGGAAACATTAGGGATGGAAAAATTGTATGCCAAATTCAAGAAATGTGAATTTAGGCTTAATTGTATAGTTTTTCTTGGTCATGTGGTTACAGCGCAAAGGATTGAGATAGATGTTACTAAAGTTGAGGTAGTAACCAACTTGTCTAGACTGATGAATGTAAGTAAAGTTTACAGTTTCTCAGGACTAGCCA
>NC_036242.1:18645399-18654051 GCF_002742605.1 Olea europaea var. sylvestris | reverse complement strand
TATATATATATATATATATATATATATATATACAGTCTGTGCATTGCACTGGCATAAGACTAGTCTTCTATAAAAAGAATAAATATCTGATGCATTCATATAATAAAACCTTAAACTTCTACTTGAAATTCATCCAAATTGAAGGGTAAGTGTGAAACAATGATTGAAAAACAAACACAAAGAATGAGAAATTTTTTTGAACCAGTTATTATGTCTTAATTGTGAGGGAATATATATATATATAGACACACAAAAAGTACCTATAATTTTTTCATGAGTAAGGAAGAGATTGCTTTAAACTATTGGGTGACTTGTTTGCCATTATCATGATATTAATAATCAAAATGCTCATGATTCTGAATATAAAAGCCAAATTTATACTGCATTTTGAATTTTCCAGTGGCTAGTTAAAACTGAAAACGAAATTAATTAGTTTAAAACAAAGTAGAGGCCGAGTAAAACATAGAAATAACATAATAATCTTTATTATAAATTGCAGAATAGAAACTGTCACGATGAGATCTAAGTTTCAGAAATACTATTGCAAGAACATTATATTTCCACAGTTAAAGCAGATAATAGTTCTAATTACTAGGAAGCAGGTTATTCATCTAAATAAAAAAGATTAGAGACTATTAAATAGAGAAAAGAAACAAAGCGAGAGAATGAATTGTAAAAACTCAAAATTACAGCACGTTATTCATCTAATATTTTGCTACATGGCACTTTATTATTTGCCAATTTAAAACACAATCAACTTTTCATTCAATCATTTCTCTCTAAATTATCTTCTAGCACCGCTTTTGGACGCTGCCTTCTGTGCAATCTGCATAATTCAAAATTAAAATGTAACTAAATATTCATATAACATTTTTCCTTTTTCATCCATTTTTTAAGAAAAAGATCTAATTGTAATTAAATTTTAAAATTTCATATAAAAAAAGACTATTTTATAATTAAATCTAAATATGTTGATTTGTTGTTTACTCTTTAAAGGTCTGTCATATTGAATTTTAATCTACCAATAATTAAATTATACTCTTAGGATATTTAAATCTACCAATCTTTAATACCATATTTAGTCTACCGATATTTAAAATCTAATCTTAGGGCCAAAAAATCTTTTCTCTTAAAAAGAGAATCATTGTATTATTTTCTCTTATGATTTTTATGTTTTTTTGTCTTTTTTTACAATCTTTAGGATCTTCTATCAAGAAATCCCAACACTGATAGATAGACAGCACGGTAATTTGTTTCTTGATCCGTAAAGATGAGTCACCTCTATCTTTATCTGGAGCGGATAATATGTGGCTTTCTATAACAGCTAATTTACCAATTTCTTGATTTTCTAAACAAATATTTATATACTCTTTAAAACTTTTTATTGAACAACAAAGTAAAGTAGATGAAGTATAATTGTTTAATGGCATAAAATATTATAACTTAAAAAACAATATGTTTATAATGGGTTTAGAGTACTTTACCGTTCATCAACTTATTCTTTTCAGATTATACTTTGTCTCACACATTTTTTTTTAACTCTCTGGTAGCTTTTTTCTTAACCTTCTAAAAAAGACTTAAGACTATAATAAAAAAAAAAATTATCATGTTAAAAAAGGTTTAAAGAAAATTCCTAAATTAGGATACAAAACAACCATCTTAATTCAGAGGATTACTCTATCTTTTTAATCATGGAATCCAGAATAAAGAGGTTAAGAATGTTAATTTTTTTTTTTTTTTTATGAAAAAGATATAATATACTTCTTCTGAATAAATTAATTGCTTACTAGGTGTCTTTCCTTTTAGGCTTTGCCCGAAAATAAATAAAGTAAATGAAAATTATAAACAAGAGGAAGTATGAAAAGAATTTACTTTATTTTGAAGTTTTTGAATGTACAAAGATATATTTGAATTTACAAAAATTGTGATAGAATTTTTTAAGTTCAAGTGCTATAATGTGCTTTGTGTTTTTCTTGGTGTGTCTTCCTTTGTGAATGGTGTTAGTACTTATAGATACTAATACATCACGTCTATTCTTCTTAATACTCTACAACTTTACAGGTGTGTATTTTACTAGTAATAAATCATGTATAACTTTATGGATGTTTGATTTACAGTTAAAGAATTAAATATTGCTTTACAGCTGTAAGGATTCTTTTGAAATTTTCGTTTTCAAGCTCCAACTTTTTGACTTTCTTTACTTGATAATTGTCCTTTGAACACTAATTATCTGCTTTTCCTTCACGCCATTTCTTTTTGAATACTATTCATCTGCGTTTTCTTTTTGTCTTTTCTTCTTTTTCAATTAATGCGCTTATCTATCCATCTCATTAGTTTTGCCATCAGATATGTACTCTTCTTTCTCTGTATCTAATTTTCCTTATGATAATTAATCATTTGTTTCTTGAAAAGCCATTTTATATAGGTCTTTTAGTTAAATATTTGGTACTGAAATTTTTTCTGCTTTTACTCTTATAGCGAGATGTTTTTGACAGAAAATAACTCCATTGTTCTTGAACTTTCATCATTGCCATGGTTTATGAGATCTGTCTTTCATAATCAATCTATTTAATCTTTATTTTGATATTGGTCTTTGAAGAAGGTCTAAATCTTTTAACTCCTTCGTAGATTAAAATATGATGATAGGTCGGAATTACTATACCATTATTTACAAAAAGTGGTCTGGAAATAAATTTTATAATTAAAGGGTGATCTTTTAACTGACTAAGAATATGTTTAAGTTTAGGTGAAAAAAATCTAAAAGATCTATTTGAATCATATATAGTGTCTATCATGCCAAACTGTAGGGGTAGATAAAGAGATCTTATCCTTCAAAGAAAAGCTGAATTTCTGTAGATGATTCATATTTGGGGCCATGTATAAGAAAATATCGATTTTCATAGCGATAGTAGTTAAGAATTTGGGAAAAATCTATTATCTCATATACGACCGACTTCTTTATAGAATCTCGAACAATACTAGCCCAATTGTCAAATTTTTTTATTCTAATTCGTATAAAGTCTTTTCTTACCTTGCAATATAAAGTCTATTAATTCAATAAATCCTTCTATTTTATCAGAATAATTTCTACTTGTAGAAGCAACATGTTTGGATCTCTTGACGGTATTTTTAAAACTTAGTCTTTTTAAACTGTCTTTTATTTGAAGAATTTCATCTTGGTATTTACTAATTGTTTGTTGTGATGAAGAGACTTCTTCTTCAAGGATTTGTAATCCTTCTTCTAATGAATGCTTTCTAAGATTTAAATTTCTAACACTTTGGTCATTGTTTCACAACTATCGCAAAGTTGAATTGATGAGGATGAAAATAATGCTTGAGAAGTAGCGATTTGCATGGTCAGAGTTTGTCTAACTCTTTCAGTTATATAAAAGTTAAATCCTATCATTTTTCTATCGAAATTTAAAGCTTTTTCAAGTGTATGAAATATTTTGAAAAAGAATTCTAAAAATATTTCTACTTGCTGTAATACTTCTAGCAAATAATTAAATATACCAGGCTTTCTACCCTTAATGACTACAACGAAACTAAAATTTTTGCTTTCTACTTGATTATGAATCTGTATAAAATAATAAGTTAAAGCATTAATACAATCTAATTTTTGTTTAAAGTAACTTGTGGTTCATCTAGAGACTATCTAGTAGACAGCACTTCCCCTTTTTGGAAGTCTTTCTAAATTATTTCTTTTGAATCAAATATTAGATCCTTGTAAGGTCATTCTTAAAATGACATTCCCAAAGTTCATCATCCTTTGATCCATTTACACCATGAAAATAATGAATTAGAAAATTAATAACCTGTCTATTTTAATTATCTGCCAAAATATTAGGGGTTGTTCTCTTTTTGTTTCGGATTTTTAGTTTTGAGTTTTGAATTTATTTTGTGTTTTGTGTTTTGAAATTGTTGAAAATACGTTTTTTTTTTGTTATTTTGCAAAACTGTTTCTCAAAACACAAAAATGAAAAACGCCTTTGCTTTGAAATTTTCAGAATAATTTTTTATAATATTTCGTTGAAGAAACCGACACAACACCGCCATAACACCACCACAAAGTCAACCAAAATCAATACAACCACAATGCCACAACCAGTCACCATTGCCAACTACTGCCAAAATTAACACCAACACCATGAACCATCAACTAAAATCAACCACTGCCACCGCCAAAATCACAACACCACTACCATGAACCATCAAAAATTGCCACTGCCGCCACCACCACATAGGAAGAAGAGCAGCAGTATAGGGGGATATGCAGTAAATAGAGAAGAAAGAAGAACCACATCAATTCAATTTATCAAACATATCATCATAGTTAAGATTAATTCAACCAATTCAACCACCACATCACTGTCATCAGCGTAACCACCACCACTATCATCAACTGCCATTGCTGTCAGATCGAAAAAAGGGAAAAAAACCCAACGGCGCAGAGTGAAAAGAGGATGAACTACATCCAATGTAGAAGAGCATGCTGCTGCAAATTTCGCTTCCCCAAACAGCAGCCGACATCGAAGAGAGAGGAGATAGAGACGAGCCCAGAGCGATAGCAGCCTTGCGATAAATGGGTCGCATCATTGGGAGGTGACGCTACGACACCCCATGCCAGCATCAGGATCGGGGCATATCCTTCGTCACCTCCCCACGTTAGCACCGGCAAAAGAGAGGAGGGAGAGTGTGCAACGAAGAGAGAAGAGAGATGAAAGAGTCTTAAAAAAATTGCCTGTTTTTTGAGTTTTCACTTGTTTTGTATATTTGGTTGAAAACGCTTTTGGGTTTTCTTCACAATTTTTTTTTTCCATTTTTGAAAACTTGTTTTCGAAATGGAAAAGAGAATGCGTTTTCACTGTTTTTGAAAACAGAAAACGGCTTAAAAATGACGAAGTGAATAGGCCTTATTTTTCCCATCTATCGTTCTATTGATTTTATAACTATTTGATATCTTATATAATTTTAACCATTTTTTATGTCTTATTTTATCAAATTTTGTCGTTTTAATAAATTTTACTATAACTTCACAATCTGTCCTAATTGTAAATTTGCTATTTAAGAATAATTTAAAACTTTCTATACTATGTATGATGACCATTATTTCAGAATTTAAGCTAGTTAAATATTTTTTTTTATCTTCTATTTTTTGTTAGCATATCTACAAATCTTTTTTTTTATCACTATATTTAATTAGTTCAGAATATAAAATTCCTTCCATCCTAAATCACATCCATCAATTTCTATTATTTTATATTCACCATCTAAAGGTAATCCTAATTGTGGTAAATTTTTAATGTCTTTTTCTTTCTTTTTAACTAGTTATATTTGATTAAAATATTTTTGCCCTTTGCTAGATAACTTGTTATACAATGTTCCTATTGTAAGTGTTATGCACTAACTCCAATCAACTTCGGACATAAATACTTTAAATATATAATTGATGCAATATTATGGCAAATCTATAATTTAATTAATATTCTAATAAATTAAATAATAGAATCCATAGATTCAAGTCTTGTTAATTTGTTAATCACAAGGAGTTGTTATTGTGAGATACAAACTACATATAACCGAATCTTAAATCATCCATGGACGTAAGTAATAATGAGATACGGATATCATTTTTACGGATAGACTATCACGTTCGACATTTCTTACTTACAAAGCAAGTAGCTGATTTCACAAGATAAAGTGTGGTAACACTGAAATGAACATGTGGATATTTTGTTTTAGACCAAAACATTGAAAACCCAGTGGAGAGATTGCACATGGATAACTATATAAGTGTCAGTGGTTAATTTTCAACATTTTGTAGTAAATTTGGTCTTTCAACTTGAGGTCATCATGGTGCCTTATATGATGACAGTTATACTTTGGTGATGTTGCTTTGCCAAGGGTAACTAAGACGGCTTCGTTCACATATGTCAAAAAATAATATGAAGGTTGTGAATAATCAACAGAGGATTCGTCACTCTTTATATGAAGATATTATTATCTACATTTTCATTCAGTTAAGTTGATAATGAAATTCTTGGCCAAGGTATACTCATAAGTCAAAAAGGAGTTTTTGATTACATTAACTTAACAGTCGAATGAAAAATGTGATCAATAATTAAGATTTAAACATATCTATGTCTTGTGATTGATAGGATCATATCAGCGAAGGGATTATAGTTTCACGATAAATAAGTTTGGTTTTGTCATATCACGTGACATTTTTTGTCACATGTATTATCTTGAACATTAGTAGATGTCAATATGGGACGACGGATATGAATTAGTGATAAATTAAAAATGAATATTTTAATTTATCAATTTTGATTATATCAAATAATAATTCAAATGTTAGGTATCGTGATTGGAAACTTAACAGGTCATATACAAAAGGAGAACTAGAAGAATGAGATTTGCCAATTAATCAATTAGCAAATGTTAAATAACAAATTAATTGGGTTGCTCGTTGATAGACCCGAATTAATTAATTGATTAATTAATTCGTAAATCAAATTTAATTAATTAAAATAATTAAATATTGGACCAGATTAACTTAAGAGATGGGCCAAGTCCACTTGGACTTGTACTAATAGTTTGCTAAAATTTAGAAAAATTAGAATAGAATAAAATTCATATTCTTGCTAGCACAAAAAAAAAAAACCTAGTTATTTCGATCTTGTTCCCTGTGTGGATTTTCGTTGAGGGCTGAACAATTAGACAGTTGCGGCTTGCAAATCGTGATTGTTCGATTTCAATAAAAGCAAACTAGTTTCCATAATTCAACAAAAATATAATTCTTATCACAGTTTCTATCTAAATACAAAATAGAGCTTTGGTGGGAATTGAAATTTCATTCATTTTTCACTGTGTATGATTAAGTAAATTAGCAACATTGGTATCAAAGCCTACTTTATACTTGTTGGAAACTGTTTGCATTATGGAATAATCAAAAGTTAATTGTTAATATTATTTTCTTGTATCTAGCGATTGAGAAAATCAATTTTAGATGGAAACATCAGATCAAAAGGACGCTGGCGGCAACTGCAACCATCAGGGAAGGGAGCTGGCGATAGATAGTATGACAGATCACGCTGGCAAAGATGCTGCTGTGTGTTGAGCAGCGCGCAATTGCTAGTGTACGCAATGGCGCCCATCGCGCCCTGCCATTGGTTGCAGCTCTCAGTGCTGCTGTTATTTTAGTAGTAGTACCATCTACTTCTTCCCGCAGCGCGTAGGGCTACAATGACAGACCGCGTTGCTGCGCTTAATGTGAGCGATCGGCATAATAAGAAGAAAATGGAAGAGATAGTGTTTGCAAATCTTGTTTGAATGAGCTTGGTAGCAGGGCTTCCTTGCAATTCATGTAATTATGGGCCCCCATATGCAATTATGATAACAGGGGTCAGGTTGTAATTTTAAAAAGAAGGGCCATTTTGAAATTTCAGATATTTGTTGGGCACCTTTTACAATTTTAAAATGGATCATAGTGCAATTTTCAAAAAGGGTTTTGATGACAATTTTAAAAGGGTTTTAGATTTTGAATTTCAAAAGGTTTTGACCCGTATTATCAATTTTGACTGTTTAAAATTTTATTTAAAATTGACTATTTTTACATATTCATTAAAATTGGATTTAACTTAAGTATTAAACTTTGACCCTAAGTTGAATTTTATTTTATTTAAGATTTTTATCTTAAATTAAAAAATTTTTGTTCAATTTAAATTAAAGATGCACTCTAACTTGGTATTTAATTAAAATTTGATTTTAATTAAATTCTCCACCCTTATATATTTTCTTTAAATTAGAGTTAGACTCTAATTTGATTTAAATTAAATTGTTCCACCCTAAAATTTGATGGAGTTAAAGTTGAACTCTAAATTGGTATTGAACTAAAATTTGATTTTAATCAAATACGTTCGCCCTAAATCTTGGAGTTATAGTTGGATTCTAATTTTGCTATTTAATTAAAGTTTCTTTTTAGTTAAATTCAACCTCCTTACGTTATGAAATTGATATTTAATTAAAATATGATTTAATTGAATAGTTTCGCCCTATAATTGTGAAATTAGAGTTGGACTCTATTTTGATATTTAATTAAAATTTGATTTTACTTAAATAAACTTGTTTATTAGATTAATTGATTAAAAAATTATTTAATTGTTCCGATCCATTTGTCTAAATTAGTTTAGACGATCTTAATTGTTAGAAACTTGAAACATATGTGCATATAATATTAGATATTATATAGAAAAGTACTTATATGATGAATGTTTTATTAGTAGATGATTATGGACATAACCATGTGGATGTGTTGAATGGTTAGTTTTATTCTTATTATTTTATATGCCTGGGAGCTATAATTTATTGTGGATCTAGGAGTCCGTTATAATTATTATGGATATGCGTGCCAACTAATATATGATACAGGTTGCAGGTGGACTAATTGAAGATGCAAGAAGATGAGGAGACCATATAGATGAAACATTGTATGAGTTTATGTATGTTTATTTGCATATCAAATGTCTAATAATATATCTAATTATTATGATGAGACCTTTGCACGATAAATCCCTGGCTAAAATATAAAGTCATATTTATATTTGCATTCCATCACTATAGTGAAATCCCAGAGTTCTCAATCGATTTCAG
>NC_036242.1:18632013-18644209 GCF_002742605.1 Olea europaea var. sylvestris | reverse complement strand
CACTATCTTCATCTAATGCATTAACATTAATGTCATATATATTCACATTATCCTTATCCTTCATCTTCTTTTTCATTATGCTTTGTCTATTCTGCTTGTTAATTATAATTTTCAAATCTAATACTTAGAGTTCATGCAGAATGAGGATAAAAAGATTTTGGACATAATCAGGAATTTTCATTCAGAGAGGGACTTGGATTTCCTGGAGGCTCCCAAAGAGGATGGTGACGAAGGCGAGGAGTGAAAAGGCGTTGCTTCTTAATTAGCTAGAAAGTATTGAGACAGTTGGCTCTTGCGAAATCTAGCCTTTCTAAGGTAAAGCTTCTTAAAAAGACTATACAAGATGAGGGTAACAAGGTTCTAGACATAACTAGGAATTTTCGTTCTGAATAAGACTATGATTTCCTGGAGGTTCACAATGTGGATGCTAGGGCACCTTATTCTACGAGGACACTCTATTAGCCGTCGATGCTTCTGATGATCCATCAATCTGCTTAATTTGAAGACTCATCAATTATTTCTCCTAGTGAAGCCATTGTTAGGGACACGCCAATGGATGCATCTATCGATACTCCTTCCCCTGTTAATCAAGTGTACTCTTGAGAGTAATACATCAATTAGCAAAAATGATCCCACTTTTGGGAATTTTCGACCGTTTGTCAATTTAAATAAATAGCTCACGTTTTGTCTCTTGTTAGTGTTAATGAAATTTCATTTCTTTTTGTATGAAAATGCTGTTTTGACAATTCACTAATGAAATATCATAATTTAAATTGTATGAATTGGTTCAATTACCCATCTTGTTAGGTTGCTGTATTATTCATTTGTTATTAATTATGCTTTACATAGATGCATTTATAATGAGTTTCTGTCAATAAAAGAATCCATCGTTCTCGTATTTATTTAACATTTCCACAACTCATCTTTTCAAATGAATTTTAATTAAATAACCATAACAAGACCGATGGTTCCTTTAGTTCTTGCAAAGTTACCTTACTAGCGGATAGGTATTTCAATTTTTCCTTCGTAGCATCAGATACTTCTTTCTTAGAAAAGGATTTCCAAGCATGTTTTCCTTCTTTTCAACAATAAATATGGTACTACCCACTAGAGGTTTTGGGAGATGCTTTTTGTAAAGCGCTAAAACAAAATTCTCACATGGCAGCTTGGTTTCCCTTGATACTATCCTTTGGGGAGTTTCAAATTTCAGGCACAAGAGATGTATAAATGTTAATATTTTCGATTGCTTTAAAACGAGTCTTTCTAAGATCTCATTAAATGCAGATTTGCCATCCATGACTAGAAAGTCCATGTGTTCTTGAAATGCAATTGGATATTCGTTGAGCTTAATTGTTAATGTAATTTATCTTCTTGAAATCAAAACCATATATAGGTTTAGCCATGGGTATACAATGGTGATCAATATTCATTTGGTCAAAAGCACCTTCAAACAAAATATTAACAGAGTTGTCATTATCCACCAACATGCGGTTAAGATTGTTACTAGCTATTACAGCCTGTACTACCAATGCATCACAGAGAGAATATAACGTGGGAATGTCACTTTGTATTTCATCCCAATTTATTGAATAACCTACTTTCTCTTACGCTTTTCTAGTTCACAAATTTTATATATTTGAAAAAAATCTATGAGTATAGTTACATACAAAAAAATAAAATAAAATAAAACAGTTTGCACTTTTGGCCCTTGTTTAAGCTCATTATTCCAAAAATTCATTTTCAACCACACATTTTTTAATAACATACAAACCCAAAACTTTTTCTTAATTGTTAACCACACTTCTCCATCAATCTACTATTCAACATGCATTCTTCCCCCCTCCACCCAAAATGAAGCTCAAACAGGGGCTTGGTTTGTCTATATGGAGATACGAGTATTTTTGTAAGCTATGCAGAACTGCCTTCAACACCCGTGGGAATCGGTGTTTTTGAACAACTCTTTAGATCATTTTCTACATTGATGTCTTTTACTTTTCAGTAAGTCTACTTTGTTCTTAGTCTGATTCTTCTAATTTCATAGGTTGGTAATCAATTTATTTTTAATTGGGAATACCTATGATTAGAGAGATGTTCTAGCCTATAAGTACTCTTTTTCATTGTAGTAGAAGACAGATTTAAAGTGTGTTTTATTGAGCATTTGACTTCTTGAGAAGAAAGATTTCTTCTTGTTCTTTTTTCTTATCTCATTGGTTGACTCCTTTAGGTGACAAGTTGATCTTTCATTGTGTGTTCTGTGTTACTTCATTTGTCTTGCCCTCAATTCCGATGTCAGAATATATGACTCCTTGCTCATCATTGTTATTAAAAGTAACTAGAAGAGATGCATATTTAGGAATAAATCAAATCCAAATTAATTCTTTTATGGGCTTTCTGAGGCACGAACATAGCTCTTTTATTCTTTGTTTTTCTACCTATATAAGACCTCCGATCATGGTGTTGACTTCTCTTAATGGGGTAGAGATCTGAAAGCCTTTGGTGGTGTTTGCTTTGTCTCAACCTACCTTGGTTTGTTTTTGCGACCTCGCCCCTTGTCCAAAACTCCATCACTCTCTAGATGATCTAACAAATGATCATTTCTACTTTATCTCTTCTTGGCTATTAGATTAAGGTGCTTCTAATTATATGACTCGGGATCCTCTATTGCTTAATAATCTTAGACCGTATACTGGACATCTCAATATACAAAAAGCCTATGGTAACACTCTTCCAATCTCAGCAGATTTACCTAAAGTTTTGTTCTCTCCTAGTTTATCAACTAATCTTATTTGTATTGGTTGACTTGTTGATAGCGATTGTATTGTATCATTTTTCTTCTTTTGGTTCTCATGTGCAAGATTAGGTGTCCGAGATGATGATCGTAAGAGGGGCCTAAGGAAGGACATCTCTTTCATGTATTATCGAAGCTTGATATGTTTTTTCCTATTGTTTATAATTCTGCTACTTTTGATATTTTTGATTAGCATAAGAAACTGGGTCATCCTAATTCTAATGTGTTACAATACTTGTTAAATTCTGGATTGCTTGGTAATAAGATTTCTACTTTGGTTCATCTATTTTTCTTGATTGTGCTTTATGTAAACTAGCTAAAATTAAGGATTTACTGTCGTGTCTCATAGCTCTTACACATTACATATTTTCGATATTGTTCCTAGTAATATATGGGATCTTGCATTTGTGATATCTCATGCTCGTTATAAATACCTTGTTACATTTATCGATGATTATAGTCACTTTATATGGGTTTATTTTCTCTGTGCAAAGAGTAAGGCATTTTCTGGCTTTCAAGCTTTTCTTGTTTTAATTGACAATCAATTTTCCTCTTCAATCAAAATTTTAAGATCTGACTCAAGAGGTGAATTTACATCTAATGTGTTTCAATCTTTCATTCAGACCAATGGTATTATTTCTCAATGATCTTGCCTTTCTATCCCTTAACAAAATGGGCTGGCAAAGTGCAAGAATTGTCACATTCTCGACATGGTAAGAGCTTTTCTCATTGAGTTTTCTATTCCTTCATGTTTGCGGTATAAAGCCTTATCTATCATTGTATATATCATAAATCGTTTGTTTCTCCTACTCTTAATAATGTTTATCCTCCTGTGTTCTTTGTCATGCATGATTTTCCAATAGAATCCACTTGATACTCGTAAGCATGTTACCCTGGTCACTCCTCTCGAGCTTTCTTATCAGATGATGGTCTTCCAAGCCTTCCCAATCTTCCACTTTCTTTCACTCTTCATCCCACTTTTTGTGTTCTTTGACCACCAGATAGGTATGATTTTCCTTTCCATAGCTCTATTTCTGCTACTTTTACTCAATTTTCGTACCATTGTCTTATAGAAAGGCTATGTAACAACAATGTTGGCAATAGGCAATGAGTGCAAAACTAGAGTCCCTTGAGGCCAACCAATCCTAGGATGTTGTGCTATGTCCACAGGCTATAAAACCTATTGGAAGTAAATGGGTGTACTTAGTCAAATTTCGTTTTGATGGTTCTCTCGAGCATTATGAAGCTTGATTGGTTGCTTGAGGTAATGTCAGGTGGAATCGACTATGATGAGACATTTGCTCCCTTGGCTAAAATGACCACTGTTCACTTCTTGTTATCGCTTGCGACTTTTTGGTCGTGGTCTTTATATCAAATGGATGTGAAGAACACATTCTTGCATAGAGATCTCAAGTTATTTATATGAATGGTCCATCTGGTATGCCTCTCCTTCAACTAACTCTGTATGTAAGCTAAAACGCTTCCTACATGGTTTGAAACGGGATCTTCGAGTATGATTTGACAAGTTCTATCGTACTCTTTTGGTTTTTTCCTTCATTCAAAGTCAGTATAAAGCATCTCTGTTCTTTTTACAAGAGTACTGCTAGCATCATTTTCTTGTTATATGTGGGTATTATTATTTCTGGATTTGATCACAACCTTACTTAGAAGGTTTGATCACAGCCTTACTTCTTTAGCTTAGAAGTTTACAAAGCACTACATAGTATTTTCTTGAATCAACATAAATATATTCAAGATTTGATTAGGTTCCCTGATTTATTTGAAGCCATCTCAGTTGATATTCAGTTAGAGGTTAATCTTAAATATCGAAAAGATGAAGGTGCTATTATTCCAGACCATACTTTATACTAGAAATTTGTCGGTATTCTCATCTATCTCACTATCACACGTCCGGATATTTTCTTTGTAGTCCATACCATCAACAAATGTATGCATGCTCCGCGTCATCTACATTAATAGTTGTCCACCGCATAATTCGCTATCTTAATGGGACACTTCATCGTGGTCTATTCTTCCCTAGGGTCATGTCTCTTAAACTCACCACTTATAGTGATGCTGACTAGGCGATTGCCCCGATTCTCATTAATCTACTACTGGGTGGTGTATTTTTCTAGGTGATGCTCTCATTTCTTAGAAATGTAAGAAGTAGAATTGTGTTTTTAAGTCCTCCACTGAGATTGAATATTGCTCTATGTTAGCTTCATATTCTAAGATTGTGTATCTACGTGGTCCTCTAGTAGAATATGCTATTTTTCAATCACAGCCTACTCGGCTAATCCTGTGTATTATGAACGCACCAAACGTATTGAAGTAGAGTGTCATTACATACAAGGCGACTATGATTCCAAGATCATTTCTCTCCCTCATATTTTCAAATTGATGCTTATTGGAAGATCGTGTGATTAAAAAGGAATTTGAGAAAAAATAGAGCTATACATGTGCGATATGTAATCTCTTTCACAAGATGTAATAAAAAAAACTAACATATACACTAGCAAAACCCACAACATGTCATTGCATTTATTTAAAATTCAAATTTAGGCTATATTCACTTATTAGTAAATTTTGAAGCTTAATCCAACGCACTCTTTATTGTTTGATCGACAAACTACATCAGAAGAAATCCAGAAATTGACAGAAGAGAGAGAGCATTTTATATGCGTTTCTTAGAGAATTCACAATTTAATATTTGTAGTGATTAATTTGATTTCCTCCAAGATCAGTATCATATCAAAGAGAATCATTTAGGATTTTGCGGCGTCGCTCATTGTGCATCGCCAAGCGCCCACGGCAACTTCTTTTGACTTCATCAAATTCTGATACCTCATGAAACCTGCGGGATGGAATCCGGTAACCATACAAATGAAGCCTGTTTTGCTTTTTCATTCTTAAGTTGGCCCAAGCGATTGAGTATTGTAGCAATTGGAAACAGTTAAATAATGCAAATTAGTGTACCGTAGAACATCCATAATCAGTTTTTGTTTTTGGCTAAAAAACGTAGTACAAGATTATAAAAACTATATGTCATTCATATGATAATCTACAGACGTCTTTAAAATGTTTGATGAAATTCCCAAGTATGTTTTTTTTTATAGGTTGCTTGCTGGATTAATTTGTATTTTGTGATTTTGAATCTAAGGATGTCCATTACCATGCTTGTTTGAAATTTATGAACTCGCATCTTTGACCATTTCAATTCTGATTACTTTTAAATCAATTACAATTACATAGAAATAAAATTTCAATTACATAAAATCAACTATTTATTAACATGTTCTCCATAAGAACCCCAACCAAAGGCCTCATTATGCGTGTACACATTCTGATTGGGACCTACCGTTATACTCTGCTCTGATTTTAAAGTAATTTATTAGCCTCCGGTCTGTATTTCAAGTAGGTTACATTTGGGAATCATACTATTGTGCAATGTCTATTTATGAACTCATAATATCATACAACTAATGTCATTACACGCCTTCTTCAAAATATTCTTCTTTTATAGCAAATATTCCCGTTGCTGCTTATTCAGTTCATTAATTTGTCAATTGTTTAGGTGTTAATATAGTGTTGGCTAAATTTCCCTTGGTGAATTGCAAAAAAAAATACTACACTGCCTTATTTTGTCCTCTTTCAGTTAACTGATCAGTTTGTAGTTTTGTCTATTGACCATAAATTAGAAGTTCTATGCCCGTCTGTATTCACAAACAAGTATGCAGAAACAGATAGAAAGAATTTAAATTACTGCAAATGTTTTAATATTTGAACCTGCTGCACTGCTGGCAGAAACGTTGTTGGAGCCCAGCTACAAGAACTGCAGGAGCCTTGGAGTGAAACTCACAGACTTTGTGCCGGCGATGATATGGTCTAGCACCAGCCATATCCACAGTACAGTCTTGTACCTGACAACAAGGCTGCACGGAACCTCCTGCACTTGATGCCCTTATTGTGGTAAGAGTCAATGCCCTCTTCATATATTTATCGTCTTCATCTTCCCCATCTTCCTCTTCCTTAACCAATGTAGCTTCCTTTGCATCCCTCTTTACTTCTGCTAGGCTTGTTTCCATGCCTTAGAAACAAGAAATTATGATAAAATTGTATGGACAAGTGGGAGAAAGTGAAAAAAGTGAAACTTGAAGTTAAGGATAGTGAAAAAATGAGCAAGAATAAGAGGACCACAAGTGCCATTCTCCTTTTCTTAAATGTCTAGACTTTTGCGGATTGCAGTATTATGAGGTTAAGATGGGTTCAAACATATTGAAACCAGTATTGGCCTTCCAATCAAAACTTTAAGGACTTTAATGTGACCCCACATTATTAGATGAGATAATAACATGCCAATTGACCTAATGTAGAGTGAGTCCTTGGAGGAGCATGCAATTATGATGACCTGCCATGCGTGTGCTGTCTAGTTGGTGAATTTCTGAGTTTAATGGACTATGATGTACCGATATGGACACATGTGTCCAACACGATACGTGTTGGATACGTTGACTCGTGATTTTTCAAAAAAGTACCGACACGACATGACACGTCGACACGTTAATTAACTTCTTTAAAATTTTTTATTTATATAGTATAAATTTAGTTTTATACTTATAATTGATTTTGCTTATTGAAATCTTTTAAATATGAGTACTTATTTATTATTTATTAATAATTTTGAATTAAAAATATATAATAACTATAGTAAGAAACAACAATGATTATTATAGAGTGTTCGAAGAGTGTCGATACGTATTTGATACGGACATGCTATCCTAGTTAGAGTGTCTGTGCTAACCTTGAGAGGTAGGTCAGTGGTCAAGCATTTTGTTTGCTACCCAATGGTCACTAGTTCGAGTCCCCTCAGTGCCATTGAGGTGAGTACTCGACTGTAAATTTCAAGGTCTTATGGGATTAGTTGATGTACGCGTAAGCTGTCTGGATACCCACGGTCATAAAAAAAGTTAATGTCTGTACTACAGAGCTAATGAAAGTAAGTGTGAAGCGAAAGAGCTTTGAGTTAGCAACTCTCCATCCAAAAGTTTAAGTTTGGTAAGAAAATTATGAATTCACTGTGTCAATAAGTTGAAAGTCTAAATTGTTGGAGACATGACGAAAGTAAAAAGAACACTAATAATCTACATTACTGAAAGAATGTTAGTCATTCTATCATAACACATACACAAGTTGATACAAATGACAAAACACTTGTTTCATTAAATCGCTCGTGATTGTATAATTGTACTTATTGGAAGGCTTTATGTCTCACACATTCAGGTTAAATGAATACTACAAGTTGAACATATGTAATTACTAAAAATAAAGGATTTGTAAACTAAAAGTGAACAAATAGACTAGTCCAAAAATAAATAGCCTTGTTAATGAGATTAGAATAAGATTTTTAGTACATTTTGATAAAAGTTATTGAAATATGTGATTGAAAAGTTTTTGATATCATGAAATATGTGATTAAAATTAATTGTTAACTCTGATTTAGGTTAAAATTTAAAGGGTGTTTGATTTCCATTTTTTTTGAAATACATTTTTCTCTCTTCTTTTTAACCATAAATTCTTCATTAAAATAATATTACATGCAAATAAAAAACTTTCCCTCCCTTTTTTTAACCACACATTTTTCATCAATCTATTATTTCAAAATACATTTTTCAAAAATAATATGACTCAAACACCCCCTTAGATTTTGGTGGAAATTACACAAAACCATATTTTAATTATTCCAAATTCGTAAACCAGATGGGAAGTTTGACATTTCAAAAATCAAAATTTTTAAATTATTTAAATAAACTAATTACCCAAAAAAAAAGAAGACACCCTACTCACTACCAAGCAAAAGACACAACCCCTATCTTTTCCATCTCCCTCGCTCTTCTCTCTCTCTCCCTCACTTTTTCTTCTCCGGCGACGGTTGCCCCCATCTCCTCCCTCTCCCTCGCTCGTCTCTTCCTATCCCTCACTTTCTCTTCTCCATCGTCGTCGTCGCTCAACACGCTTCTCGATCTGTACAATGCCCTGACTATGTTAATCGGCAATGTTAGACAAATATTGTGAGCTGTAATTTGTGATTCGTGATCGGGTGTCGATGAAGCAGTATTTGCGAGGCAGATCCACCATCTCACTCCGGTGACTCTTCTTAGGTGATGGTGTTTTTGTATGGTAGAGATTTTGTGGTGGTGGCTGTGGTGTTTTTCTGATTTTGTGTGGTAGTGTTCATGGTGCTTGTGAGGTGGCGGCTTTGGGTAGTGTTTTTGTGGTGGCAGTGTTAGGTGGTGTTTATGTGGTGGCAATTTTGGGTGCTGTTTTGTATGTGACAGTTTTATATAGAGATGACAATTCAAATTGTCAAAATTGAAAACCATAGTTAATCGAATCGAATGGGGCAAAAAATTGAACCGATGGTGCAATAGGGCATATATGGTATTTGATTTTAGTGACATGATTCGAGGTGGGACGGGTATAGTATTTGCGTCGTTGCTCCGCCCCAAATAGATTAAAATTGGGCTATTAGACTTTCCATTATTCTTTCTATTATAATTCGTCTAGCCCAAAATTTATGGCCCATTACTGACCCATAAGTAACCTAACCTAGCTACCACTTACCTACTAAGTACTAACCCTATCACAAAGAAAATTGGAATCAAATTCCACAAGACATTAGCCGACAGCCGTCTTCACTCGAGTCTCTACAGTGCGTCCCCAAATTTTTTTTTCTTCTCCACACCGTATTCTTTCTTGCTTGGCATCGCCATCCCCAAATAGGAGGGTATTTTATTGCTAATTTTTTCTCTTTTGTGTGTAGAAATTCTGCTACTTCATCATACTTTGGAGCTTGTGCAAGGTTTGGTGACGAGGATGTTGATGAAGAGGTATATTTTTTTTGTTTAAATCTTTAGTTAAGACCATTCTGAATTAGGTAATATGTTTGTATTATTACTCTACTTACATTTCTTATTTACTATATAGGAATCAGTTTTGAGTTTTGATGTATGCTGGTAAGAGTTGTGGGAAGAATGAAGATTGAATATAAATTGAGGTTGGAGCTTTTGAGTTATTGAGTAGGAATCAAATTCAATGTACAAGGATTAAGGGACAAAGATATTGTTTGGTTTTGTTATGTTGATAATATTGTTTGTTAAATTTAGATTTTGCATTTGAGAATTGGGACATTGTTTGCATTTTCATTTGTGATCTTGTTTGCTACATTGGCTTAGTATTATGTTTTTGTTTTCATTGACTTTTTTCATAATTTTTTTTTAATTTAACGGCTGGATTTATAAAAAATAATTTATTTTCGTGGTTATTAACGAGCCGAACCGAGATATGAACCGAATCTAACCGAACCGACTTACGTGGTTATGTTGTAGCCAAAAAAATTGGCGGTTCAGTGATGGTTTTAATGGAACCGAACCGTTGCCAACCCTAGCTTTATAGTGGTGGCTATGGTAGTAGTATAGGTCAGTGTGCAATGCCTTAGCGTCGTTGTTCGTGTGGCGCTCGCCGCGATGGTGGTGGTGTTGCTATTGGTGTTATAGTGGTGGTAATGTCGATGGTGGTGGCGGTGGGCGACGTCGCTGGTGGTGGTTGGCGGTGACTGTGGTGGTAGCATTGAAGTGGTGGTCGTAAGTATTGGTAGTTGTCACAAATTATTTGATTGATTGTAATCACTGAATTGGTTGATCTGTAACCAATAAATAATATGTGACCAATGAAAAAATAAATTGTGATCAAGAAATAATGTATGACTTAAAAAATTAATAATTTGTGACTGTCTAATAAGTTGTGACATATAATATTTGTGATTTGTGACCTATAAAATTTTTTATTTGTAATCAAGGAATAACTTGTGACTAATAATTTGATATGTTGTGACTAAAAATTAATTCGTGACTAATTAATTTTTTAATTTTTGACCGATGAATAAACTGTGATTTACAAAATTTTTGAACTGTGATCGTAAATTTTTTTTAAACCATAAAATTTATAATTTGTGACCAAAAAATAATAAGTGACTAATTAAATTATTAATTTATGAGTAAATTGTATACATCTATGACGTAAATATATTTAATCAATTAAATAATTAAATAAATCTTAAATAAATTTTAATAAAAATCTAATTTTTAAAATTTGGAACTTATTTTCTTGATTTTGAAATGGGTGAAACTTAAACTCTTATGAAATTTTCCTTAGATTTTAATCCCTACTAAACAAGGTTACAGTATAATGTATATAATATTATCTTATTCAAACTAAGTTCATGCACTTGTTGTCTGCGACAAACTTTGTTTGTTTGTGGGTACAAATTACGGTAAACGTTTTCCATTTTGAAAGCTAGAACACTTCAATCTGCAAAATATTTCTAAAAGACCTAGTAGTCATATTTAAAGAGGGATTTAATCCCATCAATTGTAAAATAAGAATTGGATGGTCCAATAATTGAAAGAGAGAAAACCATTCTTGATTGGCCACGTGTATATTGATGTGTCCTTTTATACCATGCTAGATTTGTTGTAGCCAATTGAATTGCAGCAAAGTGGCTACCTAGCTTTATTTGTGACACTTCGGTGACCATCTCTATCATGTTGGTACAAATATTAAATTCATTAGCATGCACATTAGTTTGGTCCACCTTAGTACGAGCTGGAATAAAAATTATATTTACCACGACAAGCCATAATATATTAGATTTTTATTTTCACGTATTCAGTTATAATCTTTAATGTAAATTTATTTTTTTAAAAAAATTACAACTGATTACAAACTTTTTTTTTTTTTTGGAGTTCATTTTTCAATCATATTAAAAAAAAGTTTATTAATGTCTTTAATCATTAGTATGGAACCCATCATCATTTTCCAAACAAATAAATTCAAAAGGTGGCTAAGAATGAATTTGTTAGTTAAAAGTATTAATTATGTGGGAGCCCACCACTATCTCACAAAAAAAAAAAAAGAAAAAAAAAAGACCATAATCACAATAGAGTCCAAGAGTCAGTAATCAATTTCAATGCCATCTTCAAAAGGAAAAGCCATGACAGTTCATCTATTATGTTTTTTACGGAATGAATATATTGAATGATGGAAATTAAAATTTTCCTCGACAACTTTTTTTAGGGGAACATCTCGCTGGTTTTTGGAATTCGACATCAGGAAGTGTTTTCACACCATCAAATCACTAAGAAATGATGTAATACAACTACAGACTGAAAATCACATTCTCATTGAGAAATTATCTCAGAGGGGGAATGAGCATAATGAGCTTGAAAGAGGAATAATTCATAGGCACATTCCATCCGAACTTTTCATTCCATTCCTTCTTGACTCTTCTTCTTTGACAGATATAGTTCTTGCTGCATTTTTTATTTTTTTTTTAATTTTTATTTTGGGGGG
>NC_036242.1:18607170-18631838 GCF_002742605.1 Olea europaea var. sylvestris | reverse complement strand
GAAAAATTTTTTTTTTTTTTTTTTTTTTTGGATGGGGTGGGGGGGGGGGGGTTCTATTTTTGTTTTAGATTGTTTTTTAGGGTAATTGGCACAAAACATCCATACCTTTTATTTTTTTGACATTTTTGTTCCTATTTCTACTTTTCTTTATGTCGAAAGTCCTTTTCATTGTTTTTTGAGTGTAAAATGACCAATATGCCCTCCTATTTAAATAAAAGGAAAAAGAAAAGAAAAGAAAAAAATTGCATGAAACTTCTAAAAAAGTGCAAATGCCCCCTCCCCCAAACTTCACATTCTTCCCACACCTCATCCTCATGCCACCGCCACTTTTCGGCCATTTTTAGCCACCTTCCGGTCAGCTTGGCAGGTGGACCAACACAACAACTTGAAGCCCTTACTTCCCTCTTCACAACCCACCCAACAACTAGCCAGAAATCTAAAGGAATTGGCCGAAAAATTGCGCCAAAATAGGCTACTCACGTAACATGAAATGGCCAAAAATGGAGGCCGAAAACTTCATTTTCGACGACACCCATGGCACACCCATCCTCCAGGTCAATTATGCTCCTCATTGCGCTCCAATAGATGTCTTCATATCATCGAACGAAGTCGAAATTCAAAGTCTACAGCAAGAAAATCGAGGTTCGCGATCGGCCGGTAGTTCTTGAGTTCAATCTTGAAAATTGATCATTTGGTTGATGAATTGATGGAGGACCCATAGTTGTGACAACATTAGTTGACGATTACATGCTAGAATTGGTGGATTGAAGCCATGTAGCATCATCAATCAAAAGGGAATCGGCCAAGTTTCTTTGTGTAGGAACTGTCGAGGCTGTTTCTATAATTTCTGGCCAAAATTGACGATGACCCATAGGTTCATTAGGTTCGCCTTGAAGAGGCGGTGCTAGAAGGGGTGGTCCATGATCGTCGATCGTGATATCAGTGCCAAAAAATGTGTTTGAGTTTGCTGATTTCGTTGTTGACGAAATCGTCTGGTTCTACAATTTCTGGTTAGAATTGACAATGATCCATAGGTTCATTAAGTTTTCCTTGAAGAGGTGGTACTGGGAGGGGTGGTCCGCCATCGTCGATTATGACTTCGGCGCCGAAAAATGGAGTTGAATTTGTCGATTTTGCTATTGAAGTTGCGCGGGCACCCTATTTTGGCGCGATTTTTCGGCCAGTGGTTTGGTGGGTTGTGAAGAGGGAAGTGAGGGCTTCAAGTTGGTATGTTGGTCTGATGGCCAACCTGACCGAAAGGTGGTTGAAAATGACTAGCAAGTGGTGGTGGTGTGGGGGTGAGATGTGGGAAGAAGGTGGAGTTTTGGGGGCTTTTGCACTTTTTTAGAAGTTTCGCTTATAGTTGCAATTTTTTCTTTTCTTTTCTTTTTTCTTTTATTTAAATAAGAGGGCATATTGGTCATTTTACACAAAAAAAAAACAGCGAAAATGACTTTTAACGCAAAGAAAAGTAGAAATAGGGTCAAAAATGTCAAAAAATGAAAGATAGAGACGTTTTCCAAAATACACTCGAAAGATATAGACGTTTTGTGTCAATTATCCTTGTTTTTTATGATGCTAAAAAATTATTTGATGCTAAAGTTGAGATAGAGAGAATTTTAATTCCATAAAATATGAAAATCAGCAAAGTTTGGAATCACTTTGCAAATGCATTCCAGATGTACTATCCTAATTTAGGAATCACTTTGCAAAATTATTCAATTGAATAACATAAGGGATAACATAATTGTGAATGGTGTAAATTGAAATTAAGGTTCTTGATGTAATAACGTTTGCAAAGTGATTTTAAATTGCAACGTGAATCGTAAATTACATTATTGAAATTAATTACTTGTAATAGAAATATTAAATAAATAAAATAATTAAGTGAAAATATTTAACCCAATTTTTGTGCAGTAAAATAATTAGTCCATAAATAAATAAAATAATTAAAAAATTATTTTTAATCTATTCTTTGCACACGTAAATAAGTGAAATAGTTAATTGAAGTTTAGCAAATGCACGTTTATTAATTTTTTAAATTATATATTTGTGATGGTGGTTGACCCCTCATAATTGGTACATTTAACTAACAAATTCATTCTTAGCACCGTGTTAGTGTATTTGATGGTGGGTCTCATATATATATATATATACGCCATTAATTTATTCACCAATTAAATGGTATGTTCGGTGCTTAAATTTTACCGGTGGTTAAGCGTTGTTAAGCACCGATAACATAACACACCATTTAATTGGTTAATAGATTAATGATATGTTCCGTGTATATAGTGATTCACTAATTAAATAATGTGTCATGACACCGGTGCTTAACAAAATTAAGCACCGGTGCTTAGAAGATCAAATAATGTAAAAATAAATTTGAAAATGCATAAAAAATTGTCACTTCAATAAATGTTGTTTAAAAATGTCAATTTTTTTGTGTGAAAAATTCAAATCACCCTCGTATATACCTTTTTTGAAAGCATTTAATGCTTATTAATGCATCCATTTAATGCCCTTGAATACAATGATGGGATTACTTGTCTAGCATAATACAAACACATGACTACGTCACTGACTAAAATCTAGATTTTAATTTAAGTGAAACTCAACAATTTATTTAACCACATATTTTGTGGGTCCTACAACTTTTCAACTATACATTTTATTAATTTGTATCAAAATTTACTAAAACTCTGATAATGTATCAATTTAATTTGTATTCAACAGCCTCTTGTTTCCAGAATACGGGCTCTCGCTACTTCTTCCCACGTACATTTCAATCCGGTGATGATGGCAAATTCGAATATGAAAAATGTAGTAACCTTGCCCCTAAGATCAAAGTGGAAGGTATCTTCGTCAACTGGTTTAAGCAGTCGACAATGTAATGAATTGAGCAACTACCTAGAAAACTGTACAAAGCGTAGCGAATATAGGGGCTATAAGTAGGATCGACTTAATATCTCCGTGTACTCCTCGTCAAACGAAGACAATAGTGATGTGAAGCTGGCAAAATTATGGTTCCACGTAACTTTGTTAGGAATCTGTCTCATGACGACGTTCAAATGGTAATCCATCTTGCAAAATTTCAAATGTTATAACATTGTTAATTGAAAAATGATAAAGTATAATATCACAAAATTCAACTAACCGAACTGTGATTAATATACGCAAGAAATAATAGATAATAGAATAAAGAAAATGAGCGTAATTAAAAATTAAACAACAAACTATAAAAAGTGAAAAAATAATTTTTGTAAAATTATTTATATAATAGTTTATTTTAATTCTTTATTATTTATTCCAATTATTTATTTAATTCGTTTCAATTTTTTATTTAGATTATTTGTTTTAATTATTTATATTTATTGGTTATTTAAATTATTTATTGAACATTTAAACGTAAATATGTATTTACTTATTTTATTTGTTTAATTGTTTATTTAATGTTTATTTTAATTCTTAATTGAATATTTAATTATTTATTTTATATGTTAGATTTTTATTTCAATTATTTATCTAAATTTTAAATAATTATTTTTATTTATTTATTAATTGATTAATTATTTAATTATAATTATTTGATTGAAATTGTTCATTTAATATTTAATTACTAATTTTGATTATTTATGTTTAATTACTTATTTAAATCGATTACTTTGAATATTTATATTCCTTGGTTATTTAAATTGTCTATTTATTATTTAATTGTTCATTATTTATTTCAATTGTTTATTTAAATTATTTGTTTTAATTATTTATATTTATTGTTTATTTAAATTATTTATTGAATATTTAAATGTAAATATGTAATTATTTATTTTATTTGTTTAGTTTTTTATTTAATATTTATTTTAATTCTTAATTGAATATTTAATTAATTATTTTAAATGTTAGATATTTATTTCAATTGTCTATTTAAATTTTAATTACTTATTTTGATTGTTTGTATTTATTTATGATTTAATTAATTATTTGAATTATGATTATTGTGTGATTGAATTTTTTTATTTAATATTTAATTACTAATTTTGATTATTAATATTTTATTACTTATTTAAATCAATTATTTTGAATATTTATATTTCTTGGTTATTTAAATTGTTTATTTATTATTTAAATGTTCATTATTTATTTCAATTGTTTATTTAAATTATTTATTTTACTTGTTTATTTAACATTTTTTTAATTGTTTATTGAATGTCTAATTTTTATTATTTATTGCAATTGTTTATTTAAATTATTTATATTTATTGGTTATTTAAATTATTTATTGAACATTTTAAAGTAAATATGTAATTATTTGTTTTATTAGTTTAGTTGTTAATTTGATATTTATTTTAATTTTTAATTGAATATTTAATTATTTCTTTTAAATGTTAGATATTTATTTCATTTGTTTATCTCAATTTTAATTACTTATTTTGATTATTTATATTTATTTATTATTTAATTAGTATTTATATTATGATTATTGTTTGATTGAAATTTTTTATTTCATATTTAATTACTAATTTTGATTATTTATATTTAAAATATTTATTTTAATTCTTAATTGAATATTTCATCGTTTAATTTAAATGTTAGATATTTATTTCAATTTTAATGACTTATTTTTATTTTTGATATTTAAATTATTATTTAAATGTGAATTATTTATTTAATTATTTCAATTATTCATATTTTAAATAAAGCGAAATATAAAATCTTGAATTAAATTAAAAAAAAACCACCACATGTGGCCCAAACGCTGCGTCACCCGGCGTCTGAGCCGCCATTCCAGACGACCCAGATTTGGGCCGTCTCGCTTTCTCTTTCACCGTCCAATGACGGAGATCGCCATTTTTGATGATCTCTGGCGATCTCTGCCCACATAAACACTAATAAACAACAAAATCCCATTAATTATTTATGTTTTACACCATTTTTTAAATGATTTTTCAACAAATAAACCCTCAACAATTCAAGAAATCCATTATTAATGGCAAGAAATCAAAGATTAATGATAGACAAGAGTTTTAAAGCTTACCTTCTTCACAGAAATGGAGAGCTTCGGTCTGGGTCGTCAATTTTCCTTGCTTATAGGTGACGATTTTGCTGCAAGAACTTTCTCTCTTTTCCACTCTTTAGGTTGATGTGAGGGCAAAATTGGATTTTCATTGTTTTAATTCATTTTAGTGATTTTTGTTTTTTATTTACAGTCAACGGCCATTTTGGAAAAAATGCACGAGAGAGAACGAAAGACAAGGCTGAGATAGTTTTGTTTCTCCTTTTTTTCTTCTTTAAACTATTAGGTCGGGCTGAACAGTTTCTCCCGATTTTTAATTTTTATTTTGAAAAGCACTATGGTTAATTAATTGGATGTGATGTTTGTCTACTTTTTGGTATAACTTTTTTTTTTTTTATCTTGTCAAATCACATTTATTTAAGGACATGCAAGGCATTTAATTTTTTTGCAAAGTTAAAAAAGATCAAAAGTGACATTTTCTCAAATGTTTTTTAAAAGTTGTATTTTTTAAAATGCTATTCCAAAAAATATCATGGGGGTGCAATTTCATCTTTTGTGTTAGTGATAACTAAATATATGCTAAAAAGTAAATAATTTACATGATCTCGGTTGTTATTTTTTTCTCTTTATGAGACTTGGGTTTTATTTTAATAGAAGTAAATATATTTTTAATGGTTCGACTAAAAACATTAGTAGTTAATGGGTTTAAAGTGTTTTGACTGTTTACGAGCTTCCTTGCATTTATATAGTAGTAGCACATTATATTTTTGTGGGTGCAAATAACGAAGATTGTTGACCCCAGAATATGTTGCCAACAGATGCTGGACCCACCCGTTCACACGTGAGGGAAAGTCCAACACGTTAAGACACGTGGATGGTCTAAAACGGACAAATCAAGGGCGTGAGAGTAGCTCAATGTCGCGGGACGAGAACGTTCAGAATTCGGTGGGAAGTTCGTAGACCGATTGTATAATAATTAGCAATCGATATTTGTAAATGTATATCTAAATATGTATAAAATCGTTTGTGTTGCAAGATATTAAGAAAGAGAGAGTTTAGTAAAGTATGATTTCTTGTATTGATTCTTGCATTAGCTCTTATATGAGGTACATGGGGGAATATTTATAGTGTCACTAGTTAGATAGTGACCTTTGGTTCGAGATACAGATGGCCTCATCCAGTTGAGTTACATGTCAAATTGTAGGTATCAGCCGCATCTAGCCTGTTATACATTTATTGATTGGTAGAGCCGCCTCTACTAGCGACAAGATTTAACAAATACACTCATGACAAACGTCCTATCAATCATTCAAGTAAGATCTTTGTGCAGAAGATCTCTTGGGACAGTTGTCTATGGAAGATGTTGCTTTGTGCTTCAGATGCTACCACCTCGGCTACAAAGTTTTGGCAAATAGGGTCTCGTCCACCTTTAAAGGGCTTCGGCGTATGGATTTTGGAAGCTCCTTATGAGGCCATGATAAGTGGGTCTCAGTGTATATGGGCCTAGGCAAGTGTGGACCTCGATTTGTAGGCCTCGGCTATGCAAATAACCTCGGATTGAGTGTCACGTGGTTCCGTATGAGTTGACTGTATGCCCCGATGGGTTGCCCAAGTGTGCGAACACGTAACAAAGATAACAAAGATATTGCTATATTGAAAATCTTAGGGGAAAAAATAAGTTCCTAAAGTTTATTGTCCCTTTTCAGTGCTAATAAAGTAGATGTTTTGGGCCTGCAGGCTGTAGCTTGTTTGTGTCACAGTGACATATAATGGACACAATCTTCCTTTTGGGGTTGAGAGGGAGAGAGACTATAATATGATTGCCAAGAATGATTCGCAAGACCCAAGAGTCTAGTTTAGCCTGGTTTCGATAGGGTAGGAAGTGGGACAAGTCACTTGTGGAGTAGCGAACCACTCATGAAAACAAGCAAGGTTTGCTCGAGTTGGCTTGCGAGCTAGATGAGATAACTCATCTTAGACCTTTTTCTAATTTAAAATAGGTTTCAACATTTTAAAATTAAAGCATTCTAATTTTAACATAAAATTAAAATACAATAATTCATATGGTAACTTATATTTTAATGGTTGAATTGTGGGGGAGGGGGGTGATGAGGTGATATTTCATTGACAGAAAAAACTAAAAAAAGGACAAGTTGAAGTACATTTTTATACTATAATTTTATAGTTTTTGGCAATTCGATGTGAGACTTGTTCTTTCTCTCTCTATGGTCCTGCCCATTGAAGGATAACCAACAAAGTCATATGGATTTTATCTTGGAGTGTGTAGTGCTAAAAGTGTATCTATATTAAGAGGAGGCAATATAACTTTAAGACAACATCTTCGATTTGACTCCCAAGACTTGCATTCTAACACTCTTCTTATTGTTGAATTATAATAATATAATATTATTATGTTTATGCAAATTTTGAATTATGTTATTTATATTTATTAGTTTATTTGTTTATCTACACACAAATCACCCATTTTTTCAACAATCTAAAATTGTGTTGGGTGATTTGTATGTAGACAATGCTTCTTTGTCGTATGACATAATATTTCATAACTTATGCTTCTGTTGGCATTATTTTAGATGCTAGTTTTTTGCATATTGTATGAACTACTTTTATGCTACTTTATCATGGACATCGGGGCATATTAGTTTGGTTGTATTGATTTCAGTTTGTGGTAATTGAAATGTGCAAGTGCTGATATACAGTCTAATTATGATTTCCATGTAAAGGTGTTGTAGAGTAATGTGAAATTTAATTGAATATCATAGATCCTAGATTAATTGACGTTGACTAATAACTCGTAAGTAATATCTGCTGTCTTTAAGAGGATTAAATATAATGTGAAGGATAATAAATAAGTTTCTCTTCTGAAGTACGCAACTCGTATCTAATTGTTTTTAAGATCATCTGGTGCAATCATTTCAAGTGTCTTCTATTAAGCAGCTTGACCCATGATATAATTGTTGGTAAATACTTCATTCTGATAGTTTTCTCAATATTAGTTTCATTGAGTTAGTCTACCTTCCTTTCCATTCTCTGAAGTTGTATGATGCAGAAATCTCGTGTGGGTTTCATAGCTTCAATTGCTACGTAGGTTCGCATAAATTGGTATAAGAGCTTGGGCTCCAAAAATCAAGGCTATATCCCTTTTTCTTTTTGCCGAGTCTTTTGTTTTTCCTCTCTCCTTCGTTCTCGCATTCTACGTGTTCTTCATCCTTTTGAATCTTTAATTCGTGAAAGTTCCAACAAACGTTCAAAAGTTATTTTTGTCTAATTTAGCATCCTAATCAACTTTCCTTTCTTTTGTTGGAGTCGTAGTCGAATTTCTGATTAAAAAATTCGAAAATTCAAAAAATAATAAATAAGATTAATATTGTTATTGTTTGATTTATTTCCGAAATTACCAACATTCCATTATTCTTCTTTAGTCATAGTTTTATTTCTACCTGGTCCAACCAAAAACTTAAGAACCACTTTCTTGAATTACAGTAGTTCCCATTCCAAATTATCCAATTCTTTTGTTTCTTTATTGAGTCTTCTATTTTTACAATTCTCACTCACATCCAGCTTTGAATTCTACGAGAATAATTCCTGATTAAGTTTGAAATTGTTCTTTGAAGCACTTGGACAAAAGCATTGAGTGGAAAAAGACATAGTAGTGACACTAATATAGGGTAAAAGTCAAATTGAATAATACTCGAGAGTACATACGTGAGATATATAATAAATTAGATTTAGGATGTTTGACATGGAAGATTCAACCTCAAGCAAGAATCATAATAAAGTTAACGTGTTGGATGAGGTGATATGACAGTTTGAAAGATTGTTTGAAGATGTGTGGGATCGGTTGGATAAGCAGAATGCATGGATGGAAAGGCAAGACCTATGGTTTGCCAATCTACAAAGGGGAGCACCCAATGTAAGAAAACAAGGTAGGCGGGAGCCTATGGTGAAGAATCGGGTAGAATATGATAACGGTAGTGACTTATATGAAGATACATTAGTTGAGGTTAAAATAAAGGGAATGAAGAATAGAGGAGTAGGCTGGAAATAAGGGGTCAGAATCTCTTTTCGACGAAATGGATGGAAGTATGGGTAATATTAAAATGACAATTCCATCATTCAAGGGTAGGAATGATCTGAAAGTTTACCAAGAGTGGGAGAAAAATGTGGAATTGATTTTTGATTGCCACAATTATTCAGAAGAAAAGAAGGCAAAAATTGCATTCCTTGAATTCACCGATTATGCAATAACTTCGTGGGATCAAGTGGTGACATCAAGGATTGGAACCATGAAGGCCGATTAATACATGGGAGGAATTAAAGGCTATCATATGAAACAGGTTTGTGCCTAGTCAATTTTATAGAAAGTTTCATCAAAAGTTACAAGGCCTCTATCAAGGGTCTAGTAGCATGGACGATTACCATAAAAAGATGGGGATGTTGATGATAAGGGCGAATGTGGAGAAGGTTCGGAAAACCACAATGGCTACGTTTTTTAATGGATTGAATATGGAGATAGCTAATGTAGTAGAGTTGCAACACTATGTGAAGTTGGAAGACCTACATGTAACTATGAAGGTGGAAAGGCAATTGAAGATGAAGGAGATAGCAAGGTATCCATCAGATTCTTTGGGTTCTAATTTTTCTTGGAAACCGAAGTGGAATAGCAATAAAGGAGTTGGGGCTGTTTCGAAGGGTAGAGCTAAAATTCCAAATGGAAGAGACGAAAGTGCTAGCAAGACCACACCCAAGGCAGAATCTCAACCATCAAGGAGCCGAGACATCAAATTCTTTAGGTGATTGGAGTCGGTACACATTGCTTTTCAATGCCCAAACAAAAGGATAATGATTTTGCGAGACAATGGAGAAGTGGTGAGAAAAAGTGAAGATGATTTGCAGACATGCCGGAATTGGAAGAGGCAAGTGATGGTGAGAAGTTAGAATATGCAGTTGGAGAGCTCTTGATCACAAGGATAGCACTTAATGCTCAAATTATGGCCGGGTGACTTAGAGCAGCAAAGAGAAAACATTTTCCATAGGTCATGCCACATCAATGATAAGGTATGTAGTATGATTATAGATGGTGGTAGTTGTACAAATGTGGCTAGCACTACACTAGTTGAAAAATTGGGACTAACTTTGCTAAAACATCCTAAACCTTATAGATTGCAATGGTTTAACGAATGTGGGGAGATTAAGGTGAATAAGAGAGTCTTGATAAATTTTTCAACTAGTAGATATCATTATGCGGGTACTGTATGACATAGTACCTATGCATGTCAAGCACATCTTGTTGGGTAGACCATGACAATATGATTGGAAAGTAATTCATGATGGGTACAAAAATAGGCACAGTTTTGTCAAGGATGGAAATTCTTTTACCCTTTGTGCCATTAACACCGACACAAGTGTATGAAAACCAAATCAAATTGACAAATGAGAAAGAGAGAAGATTGAGAAAATTAGAGAGCAAGAGAGAAAATAGTGAGGTAGTGAGCAAGAAAGAAAATAGTGAGGTAGTTAATAGAGAAAACAATAGAGTTGGGCCACATGAAAGAAAAGAAAAAGAGTCTTCCAAGAGGAGAGAAAAGTCGAAAGTGAAATTTCTTTGCAAAAAGGAGTAAGTTGAAGAGGGCAATAGTGGAGAGGCAACGAATGATTTTGTTGGTTTATAAAGAATCACTCCTTAATCTTGATGAGTCTAAGCCATCCCTCTCTAGTTTGACTATCTCTTTGTTGCAGAAATTTGAAGATGTATTTCCAGAGGACTTACCTAGTGGGTTATCACCCATTCGAGGCATTGAACATTAAATTGATTTCTTACGTATAGCCATCATTCCAAATAGATAGGCGTACCGAAGAAACCCTGAGGAGATAAAGGGACTTCAAAGACAAGTAGAGGAATTGATAAGCGATGGGGTATGTAAGGGAGAATATGAGTCTATATGGAATATGGAAAATGTGTGTGGATTGCAGGTCATCAATAACATAACGGTAAAATATCGTTACCCTATTCCTAGATTTGATGATATGTTTGATGAATTATATATTGCATTCATATTTAGTAAAATTTACTTTAAAAGTAGATATCACCAAATTAGAATAAGGGAATGAGACGAATGGAAATATGCTTTTAAGACTAAATATGTCATGTATGAATGGATGGTTATGCCATTTGGACTCATAATGCACCAAGCAAATTTATGCGACTAACGAATCATTTTTTGGATGCATTTATTGATAAATTTGTGGTAGTTTATCTTGATGACATATTAGTCTATAGTAAGGACCTTAATAAGCATATAGAACATCTAAGGTGTGTTCTTGTGGTTTTAGAAAAGAACAAATTTATGCTAACTTTAAAAAGCGTATATATTTCATGGAAAAAGTTATTTTTTCTAGGGTATGTGGTTAGTACAAAGGGGATAGAGGTAGATGAAGAGAAAATCAAGGCTCTTAAGGATTGACCAACACCTAAAAGTGTAGCTGAGGTAAAGAGTTTTCATGGATTGGCTATTTTCTATGGGCGGTTTGTAAAGACTTCAGCACGTTTGCCACACCACTCATCGAAATTGTTAAAAAGAATGTAGGATTTCAATGGAATGTGGAACAGGATCATGCATTCAACATTATTAAATATAGGTTGTGTAAAGCACCAGTTTTAGCACTATCTAACATTGACAAAATTTTCGAGATTGAGTGTAATGTCTCAGGGATAGGTATTGTAGCAGTTTTAATGTAGGATCAAAGGCAGATAGCTTACTTCAGTGAAAAGTTAAGTGGAGCATCTCTTAACTATCATACATATGACAAGGAGTTATATTCGCTTGTTCGAGCCTTGAAGACATGACATCACTACCTATGGCCAAAGGAGTTCATGATTCACACTGACCGTGAGTCATTGAAGCATTTGCGAAGCCAAGGTAAGCTAAACAAAAGGTATGCAAGATGGATGTAATTCATTGAGACATTTTTCTATGTTATCCAGTAAAAGCAAGGTAAGGAAATCATGGTAGTGGATGCATTGTATAGAAGGTTTGTGCTTCTAAATTCTTTAAATGCAAAATTGCTTGGATTTGAATACGTTAAGGACATGTATGTCAATAATCCATATATTTTCAATTTATACATATCATGTAATAAGGGAGCTATAGACAAATTCTTTAGGCGTGAGGGTTATTTATTTTGGGAAAACCAACTATGTGATCCTAATTGTTCAATGCGAGAATCGTTGGTAAGAGAAGCACTCAGTGTGGGTCTAATGGGTAACTTTGGGGGTTAAGAAGACTTTGGAAATGTTAGGGAAATATTTTTATTTGCCTAAAATGAAAATTGAGGTAGAATAGGTTTGTCGTAGACGCATGACTTGTAAAAAGACTAAGTCTAATGTTTTGCCTTAAGGATTGTACACACATTTACCCGTTTCTAGCGAACCTTGGGTTGACATTTCTATGGACTTTGTTTTGGGTTTACCTAGGACTGAGAAATGATGAGATTCGATATTTGTGGTGGTAGATAGATTTAGCAAAATGGTACACTTCATTCCATGCCAAATTGATGATGCTAAAACATTATGGATCTATTCTTTGAAGAAGTATTGCGTTTACATAGGATTCCTAGGAGTATCATGTCAGGTAGGGATGTTGAATTTCTTAGTTATTTTTGGTGGGTTTTGTGGAATACGTTGGGCACGAAATTGTTGTTTTCTACTAAATGTCACCCACAAAACGATTGACAAACCGAAGTAGTTAATAGAACTACGATCTAATTGTTTCATACTTGGTTAATAAAAACTTGAAAAATTGGGAAGAATGTTTACTTTTCATTGAGTTTGTCTATAACAGGGCCACACATTCTACTACTTCATGTTCACCATTTGAAGTTGTTTATAAATTTAATACACTAACACTAGTGGATTTAATTTCTTTACCTGTAGATGAATGTTGTAGTTTAGATAGGAAGAAAAAGGTAGAATTGGTGAAATCTCTCCACGAAAAGGTAAGGCTACATTGAAAAGAAAAATAAGCACTATGTATAACAAGCAAATAAGGGCCGGAAGAGTGTTACATTTGAACCAGGTAATTGGGTTTGGGTACTCTTGAGAAAGGAACGCTTTCCAGAACAAAGAAAGTCAAAATTGCAACCATGGGAAGATGGTTCATTTCAAATCCTTGAAAGAATCAATGACAATGCCTACAAGCTAGGTTTTCCTGGTGAGTATAATGTTTCGACTACCTTTAATGTGTCTGATCTTTCTCTTTTTGATGCAGGAACAGATTCCAGGATGAATCTTTTCGAAGAGTGAGGGGACGATGTGATCCAAGCAACAAATACAAGTTTGAGCAAAGATTTGTTGATTGTCGAAGAAGAGTCGATGACTTGATCTCAAGCAAAGAGGGTCAAAAAAGTTTTGGGATTGCTTGTTTAAGCCACGGTGGACAAAACATCAATCACGGCGAGCAAATCAACAATTTTCATGTTGGGCTCGGGAGTGAAAACAAGTTTGATTAACTCAATACAAGTTTTGAACGAAAAGGCTGGACGGGAAAGCTATGCGGTCACATAGCTTTATAAGGCATGTGATTGCATGCCGATTTACAGTGACTTCAGTGGAGGCAGAGGAGACTGTTATGTGATTGCATAGGGTGATACTATGAGACCGCATAGTAGAATTTAGACACACAAATTTTCCTTTTTGCGAAATTTCCTAATTGTAATAAAACACTAATTTTTGGTAACTTTTATAATCTTTTAGGTTTCTTTTCTGTTTTTAACTAGGTTTTTAGTGTTTAGTATAAAAAGAGTTCATTCCATTCATTGTAAACAACTTTGACATTATATTCAATTTGAGAGGCAAAATTTGATTTTATTCATTTGTTCTTGATTGAGCAATCATTTGAACTTATTAAGATTAATTATTGTGGCGTTCAAACAACCGAGTGAGATTCACAAATATTGTGATCAAGAGGTCTATACATCATAGACAATTGATTGATTGCTTGATTTATTATTTTTGGGTGAAATCCAAAACTTTGATTTATTTGACTTTCTTCGGTTTGATTCAATCTCGTTTGGGTTTCATAGTTTCAATTGTTACGTGGGTTCGCATCAACACTTCATGAGGTAAAGCACAAAATAACACTAAATTTATTAGCAAATAACTTGTGAATCTATATAAAAAATAAACTAATAATTATTCAAGGCATAGCTGAAACAAATAAAGAGGATAGTCTGTGCAATAGAAAATTATATACTCTTAGTTGACAAAGTTATCTTTGCACTAATAGCAGTTTCATAGACATCTTAGGAGGATTGGAATTATGATTCTGCTAAAATTTTATGTAATGAATTTCTCTAAGAATGCATGAAAATGGAAATATATGCAATGCTTTCAACAACTCAGACAATTAAACTCTGCTACTGAGCAAAATGTTTCTTTAGGGTCCTTTATATTTTATATCATCTTATGATGCTATTTGTTTAAAAAAAAAAAAAAAAAAATAATCTTTTGGAGTTCTTTTAATTCGGAAACTCTTTCTATTTTCAAAGTCCAAGTTGTATGCTATTATCCATATTGGAATTATAAAATTAATGAGCCTTCTAATTTGTTATTTGAATTCCATATTTGCATATGAATCTTTATTTAGAAGTAACATATTCACGTAATAATTTGATTATGCAGAAGCAAATATTTGGAAGCTGTTTGTGCCAACTTATGCTAAAATATGAACCTATTTCATCCCTTAGCTGCAAGTCATTTCATTTGGGATTGATTATGTAAGCACTTTACAAGTATAATTAAATGTTTAAAAAGATAAAACTAAGTGTAACTTAAAGGGTAGAAGTGGTCTAATTAGATGAGTTAGAAACATCCATTGTGGGACATTAGTCTTGGAGCTTCTTTCATATTTTCTTCAGCCACAATTTTATCTTTCCTTGTTTTCTCTATGGTTTGAATTCTGCTAGCGTACAATAATTTTCTTAGTTGCATTTTTGAGAAATTCCTTGATACAATCGTCAAAGGTGACTTGTTATTAGGGATGAAAATTTTTTTGCATTCCACAATCAATTCTCTAGATCATATACTAAATTGGTCTAATGATTTTAATATGGCATTTTTCCAACCTTTCTTTTGGCATTGTCTCTAATTTTAATGTGGGTAGTTATATAGAAGAAATAAGTCAATTTCTTGTTTAAATATACAATGAGATATTATCATTGTATATTATAACCCAAAACTAGTATTTTGTCATTCATGTTATTTGGTTGGATTAGTTCACAAAGGAATTCTATGACTTTATTTTAGAAAAACGGTTAAAAGATTAACCCTGAATAATATGCTTAATTGATATTTTAGAAGAGGTTTAAATGTAACTCCTATGAATAATAGCTATTTTATTATTATTAAATTTATATATGTAACTCATATTTTGATATTAGAATAACATATAAAAATACCACCATATAGTATGATCAATTTGATTTAAGTTTCGAAAGCTTTGTTTCTTAATAATTAAAATAATTAATCGTTAATTATTTTAAATTTTATATGAGTCCTTATAATTTTAAGTTATTAAAATGAATGCGGGTGAATGATGAATTTGGGATATATTTTATATTTGCTAGAATTTTACGTGATTGCATTTAATTGAAACAATATTTCTTTTGCGGAATATTTGATGTACTGTATTTGAAAATTAGTTTATGGTCTAATTAAATTTTTATATAATGTTTAACTAATTTGGCGCACAAAATTGCAAGTGTTTTATATCCAATGTTTATTTTATGAAGGCATGTTTACATAGATTAATATTGCTAAACTATATTTAATACTTTATGGTTATGCTAATTCTTATTGTCTAATGTTTTGCGATACATGACTATCATTGTGTTCGATTATATTGTCCAAGTGGAAGAAATTGTAAATATTTATATTAACATAATCACTAGGCTCGTAAAGTTCACTTAATCAATTTAATTAAATTGTGGGACATTAATTTTAACCAATAGTCGCATACATTGAATTTCACGTCATGTGATAGATGCCATACTTTTTTACTCTATAGTGAATGACATCCTGCATATAAGCACGATGAAGGTATTAAAAAAAATGAAGAAGCCACTTTTGAATGTGGTAAAGAAGTTTCACAAGTTTGATATCTTTAGAATATGGGGGTATTTAAAAATTTCAAACAAGATATACCTCATCATTATTATTCTGTGTAAAACTGACTTTTAAAAAACGTTAGAAATGAAATTGGAGACATGCAAGTAAAATACAAAAGTTGAATAGATGCACATGTTCTAACATGTGACTATTAGTCAATTTTAAATTTCATGTGTTTATCTTATTATACTTGACTTTGACATTTTGAAAATGTTTTTAGAAGATTTGGCAAATGTGTAGACGTGCAAGTAGAAAATAAGAACTTTACAAAATGATGATACAAAATTATTGTCCAAGAGGGACAAATAAATTGTAGTCCAAGATGGACATACATAAATCATCGAGGGGGATGTGTTTAAACCCATAAGGGAGTTTCCTCCGGGAGTAACCTAATTTTTGTGATTGGAGATCTCATAAAAAATGTTCAATGTGGTAGAAACACTTGCACTACGTGATTTGTAATAGCACTATTTTATTTGTGCTCAACCTTGTGGTGATAGCTCTAATAATAATGTGATGTTAGGAAGGGTTTATCACTGAATAATTATCGAGGCGAGAATTCTTGCAAGGTGTGGATCGCATGCACCCTTAGAAGACTCACCTATGTAAAAGTTACCATGAGGTCGTGGCTATATGATTAGGCTATTTCCTAGAGACTTTTACTAGAATCAAGATAAGAGGGCATTGCCATTAACGACGCTACCCACTATGAATTGAGCCTAAATTAATATTACGTGTGGAACAATGGAAATTTGGTCAAATGGACATAATTCAAGGCTTAGTCCATTATGACTTTCTCAAATAGAAATTGATATCACTAAGGAGGTTCAAATCCAAAAGGCACCTACACCTATTATACAGTATAACATTGCCACTATTATATATATTTATCTATTTTGAAAGCTTAAAACTTATGGGGATTGTTGTAACTTAAAAATAAATTCCAACCTTTCAAAATTAAAACATTTTAATTTTAAGTTTTAGCATAAAATTAAAACACCATAATTCATATGGTAACTTACATTTTAATGGTTTAATTGTGGGGGTTGATATTCACTTATAAGGGGAGGTGATATTTCATTGAAAGAAAGAACTAGAAAAAAGACAAGTTGAAGTACATTTTTCTACTATATTTTTATAGTTTTTGGCAATTCAATGTGAGGATCGTTCTTAATCTCCCTATGATCATGCCATAGAAGGAGAAACGACGGTAAGTCATATGGGTTTTTATCTTGGAGAGGTATAGTGTTGAAAGTACCTGCACAAAGGGAAGGCAACACGACTTTAGGACAGCACCTTCGTCGAGACTTGCAAAACTTGTATTCTAACTCTCTTCTTATTATTGAATTATAATATTATAATATTGTTATTCTTATGCAAATATTGAATTATGTTATTTATATTTATTAATTTATATGTTTATCTAAACACAAATCACTCATTTTCCTAACATACACATGAGCAGCTCACAACCCGAGCTAGTAGTCTTGCTTAGCAATAGTCTTCATGGCTGATTTAGCATTGCTGTGCCGAGTCTGTGACACTGCATTGAATGCAATTACAATTGTAAGTTAAGGTACGCTGGTTATCAATCTTTTTTCAAAATTTAATTTAATTAATTTATTTTTTATGTGCAAGTTGAAGTCTATAAATTGAGATGGTGGCAAATCAACGTTATTAAACAATCTCCTAATATTCTATCATCTCTTTAATAGTGTAATTTTGTAACTATTATATAGTTCTTCCTTTGTTTCTAACCATTTTTATTCAATTCGTACTTCATTTGTACCAACATTTCCTTAATGGTATACTATTGTTCATTTGGTTCTAAATATTTTTTCAGTTCCAATTTTCTATTAGCTATGTTTATTCCAGACGTAACACAATTCGTTATATATTAAACTATGTTCATGAGCTTAGATGATGATCTTAACCAATTTTTCAATATATCAAATACTCCGACATATGATTTTTCCCAAGTTTACAATCCTCAAACTATTGAAAATGTCAGTTCTATGTATTGACAATCTATGCTCCTGACGAAGAGCTAGAAAAAGCAATCTCTAACGAGAGAAAAGAATAAAAAAAATTCATTAGTCAACTCTTAATGTAGGAAGCACTTTAAGAAAAAGAAGAAGATGGAGAAGGCGGAGTATATTTGGAAAGGTTACTATAATTAATGTGGAAAAGACTTCACTTGGAAATAAAAAATTGACACCATCCAATACAATATGCATTTAGTAAATGATATGCTGGTGTTGGGGCTACTGACAGTATGCAGGCTTAACTTCAATTTGGTTTAAGCAAAGAGGGACCTTCTGGAAAAATTATTTCAAATTGGGATTATAAACAATGCAAGAATGCATGACTGACTATGTTCCTGCCAATACTGAGTTGTCACTATCCGCAATAGAAACCATGCAATTTGACGAAGTCCATTTAAACGTGTTTTCAATTCAGGTACAAATTGACAAGTCAAGGTACATTATGCAATGATTTAACTAATTTATATTGTGTTAGAAATCACCAATTATTGATTATTTAAGAAACTGTATTGGTGTCATTTCTTTACTTTTGATTTTTGGTTCAAAAAACAATAACTGCTATATTTGAATCACCGTCTATTATATTGATAAGTTATGGTAATGCATAAAAAATAGTTGCATTTAAAGTCATTGAATTTTTGCATAATCCACAATTATCGTGATTTGAGATTTTATCTACAATTTTAATATTCTATTAAATAGAAATAATTTATAATCATCCGGTTAAGATCAATCTAAACCATCCCATTATATATATGATTCAACTTACCAACTATTAAACAACCAATTAGAAATACAGGACAGCCAATTCAAAATGTCACGAAATCTTCCGCTCTTAGAGGATGTCCTCAACGTTGAGGAACATGTACTATGATATATGTGCGACTTGTTTAGATCATGAGCTAGCAAAGAACACTGCTTTTGTAACAATTTAGCTTTTGTGCCGAGTCATTCACTTATGTACTGTTCGCTCTGGGATAGTCTAAACTCATCTTATTCCTAACGACTTTCAATTGTGTTCTCTAGTATTCGAACACATGACCTCCCATTAAGAGAGACTTAAATTGACCAATTGAGACCAGGATTTAGCTTAAGTCTCCCTCAATGGGAGGTCATGTGTTCGAATATTATAGAAGATGACAAAAATCTTGAGGAGTAAGAGGGCCAAATGTTCTTCTATAACGAACGGTATGTAAGAGAATGGTCAAGCACAAGACCTATGTCGTTACAATTAATTTAAGTCTCTCTTAAGGGGAAGTCATGTGTTCAAATCCTAGAGAACGCAACAAAATGTTGTTAGGGGTAAGAGTGAAAATTCCCTCTCAAAGTAGACAATACTTAAGAGAATCATTGGTCACGAGGCTTGGTTCGTAAAAAAAAAAAAAAAAAAAAAAAAAAAAAAAAAAAAAAAATTTTTTAATTAAAACGAAAGTTAAATTTCATTGAGCATACAAGCCGTTTAGGCTGGAAAGTGTAAGTTCCCAGTGCGGAATCCGATAAAAAAAAAAAAAAAAAAAAAAAAAAAAAAAAAGCGAATTTTTTGTAACAATCCAACTTCCGTGTCCAAATCATTAAACTTATGCACTGTCCACTATGGAAGGAAATCACTCTTGTGTTTCATGGCTTTCTGTAACGTTCCTTAGGATTCGAACACATGACCTTCCCTTAAGAGATACTTCAGTTGAATTTTGGCACAAATTGGACAACTTGCACAATTGATATCAGGATTCAATTTCAAATATTGGGGAATGTGATAGAAAGTCGTGAGGAATAAGAGGGCTATATGCTTCCCAAAGCGGACAACACGTAAGAGAACGACCAAACACTATGCCTGGGTCGTTTCATTATCAATGAGCAGTACCACTATTTATGATAGAATGGAAGAAAGAATACCATTCACTATCTAAAAATAAGCAAATCGATCCCTTTATTGTGTATGAACTTTATAGTTTCCATGGTGCAAATTCAATCACCTGAATTTAAGATCAAGAGCAATTCCACATTGGTAGCACATGGATATATATTAAGTGGAGAAAATCTTATTTAAATTTCGAAAACATAAATATGAAGCTCGCACTCTGTCAAGAACAAACTAAGAGGTTTACCTACCTAACTAACTTTCCTAATTAAGTACCATTACGATATAGGTGGATCTCATTGTGAAAGACCTATTAATTCATGGGAGAGCTATAGAGTGGTGTGAACTATACAAGTTACCAATAACATTGATTAAATGAAATAATGCTTTGGTGTACAGAGAAGATCTCATCATATAAGAAGTAACCAAATAAACGATGGAATGTTTTAATGATTGCACTACAAATTTTGTTGCAAAGATAAGGTGCCTATTGTCATTTTTGATAATGTTGTGTTAACATAAACGTCATAAACAAATTGATTAACTATCTATATATTTCAACTACACATTCACACAATTAAATATTTTGCACGTAAACCAATTTTTTTCCCAATTTTTAAGCACACATTCTCTAAAAATATCACCATTCCAAAACTTATTTTTCATAAAAAAATCTTTTTAATGGCTACCACACAAAGGCTAATTTTATAATGATAGGCATTCATACAATTCTGATTATGATTTCTAATGAATGATTAATTACTTTTTAGATAATGAAAAATTTGAAGGTTTTCTTTAATTTAACCAATGTTGCCGAGCTTCTACTTTCCCATTGTGCTTGTTCTTACTCATTTTGATATAGCAAAATCTTTAGAAAATATGGAGATTGTTCTCCTTTTTGATGACATTATTGTTACAATGGAGAGAAATTTTGAAAATATTGGGAGGACTTGCCCCTATTTTTTTCCACTACAATTATGGGCACTCATTATTAACTTACAAGGTTGCAAAGATATCAATGAAAAAAATTCTTCTCATTTAAGATTTGATATCCTTATTACGCATTGTGGTATAGTGTGATATGTATTCACATGATACTACCAAACACGATAGAATTAATGATCACCATCACTGCCTTCTACCGTTTTAATTCTTTGATGATGACGTATAGGCCTACTTAAGTCCTTGTTTATGTCCCTTTAATATAAAACTCTTTAATTCTCATAATCATGTTTAGCCATGCATTTACACAATAAAATATTTTGTACGTAAGCTCAAAAATTTTCCTACTTTTCAACACTCATTCTCCAAAAATCAAAATTCAAAACATTATTTTTACTAAGAGTGGCCATAAATAAGGGCTAAGTATGAAAAATTGTTGTCTACCCATTTTCTAGCAGTATTAGTTGTAGTTAAAATGAAATCCAGTTAGAATTAGTTAGGTATTTTATGCACAACATTCTAGTGTTTTAATTCGAGAAGTGAAAAATAATTTTGATCTTTTTGCATGATATTGAACAAGTGAAAAATAATATTCAATATTATCTTGATGTCAAGTAATATATTAACACCTTCAGTGTCAATTGTAGCATTAGAGGCTCATCATATCTTGCAACATCCCGATCGTACAACACTTCGCTCCTTATAGAAAGTAGGTCTTTAAAAGTAGCTACTTACATACAAAAGTTAGCTCTATACCAGATCTATTGCAAATAGATCTAGCAAAAGATAGGTCACGAAAGAATGTAAAAACATTTAGTTTAATTAGTTCGAGAACATTCATTACACATAAGAAACAAAATAAAATGCAAGAAAATAAACTAATCCAGACAATGTAGATTGAAAATACTTTTCAAGCATAAACCAACTCTCCTATATCACTTAACAAGAATAAAAATTTACAAAAATAAACAAGGTAACATTCTCCTTCCACCGTCTTGATGATTTATACTATTTCACTAGTCTCCTTTGCCTTATTCACTATCTTCTCATCTTTTTTGCTCTCTTCAAAAGCCTTCGGGTTGGCAAATTTGGTGATGTCCGAGCCCTTGGCAACCTCATGAAAGTGGGTAAACATGGAGATGCCTAACTCGAGAACATGGACTTTGAGCTTGGCATGGGCCTGCTTTAAATTGACCCTGTGACATACTCATCCTTCTGCCTCTCGAACTTAGTAGAGGTCTTGAACTTCTCTACTATCTCAGCTCGCACCTGATCTTTTTCGAGCTTTAGGTATTTAATGTCTTTTTTCCTTACTCCAACTTCAGCTCAAGTTGTTCGACCTCAGACATAGCCCTCATCAAGTTGGCAGCTATTCGATCCCATTCCCACTCAAATACAGCCCTTTCCTTGGCCATACTCTTAGAGTCCTTTAGAAAAGTGGCCAAAGACACCTCATGTAACGAACTGAGCATCGGTGGTTAGGTCATATAATGTACATACTATCCATTTGGGACAATCTGAGCCCATTTTGTCATGTAAACCATATATGATCTTAAAACCTCTACTTTACGAGAGATTTAAGTTGAATTATAGTATCAAAGCGGTATGTACAATATAATGACTTGGGCATAGAGGGTCTGGGTGGTTAAAAACATGCACATTTTTGTAATAACACAACCTCTGTGCCAAAATCGTCAACTCATTACAACAGTGCAATTTGAAAAAGCGTCTGCCCTCTTATTCCTCATGGCATTTCATCGCAGCTTTCAGAATTCAAACTTAAGATCTCTACTTTAAGAGTTAAGTTGAATCCTGGTTTGGTGATACCAAGATTCAATGTAAGTTTCTCATAAGGCAAATGTTTTAGTTTCAAATCGTAGAATATGCGACAAAAAGCTATAAGGGATAAGATATGATGATATAATAGTTTGGGCATAAAGGTTCGGATCATTACACCTTGAGTCTTGAGGACCAAACATCTTCGTCAATGTCATTGAGCTTTTGGGACATGCAAAGGCCAATAGGAAAGACCACCTATATGTTTGGAGATTTCTCCGCATTCTCTTAGAGAGTCACAAAATGAAGGGTGAGTTTGGTTGATATATTTCTTGGCTCAGTAAATAGTTCTCAAAGTCCCATTTTATTATTCATATTAAATCTATCTATGACCTGTCGTATTTTACTTGGGAACTTGAAATCTTGTTTCTTTTGTTATCTATATTTAATAATAACTAATATGTTGGTTAGATGGAACGTTTTTAATATCTAATAATGATTCGTGCATGATCAGAGACAACGTCTATTTTACTTATCCATTTAGGACACGCATCATGTGCAGTTTATTGACCTTTTTTCGTATATCCTTTTTGTATTCGACGACTGAGATTGCTTGATGTTTCTATGGCAGACAATGAGTCCATTGGGATTCAATGATCGGGATTTGTTTCTTTGAACATTTTATATACGGGATGCTAGAACTTGCATATATTTTTCCTTACTACAAAAAATATGTTATGATATTTCCTTGATTGTTGATTTTGGAAAGAGACTCCTCATCTTTTCCATACTCATTTTAAGTGTGTCTTTGTTTTTTCATCTTCGTTATTGATTTTACTGCATTTTCTTGATGAATCTTTCTTAGTTCTTTTGTCCACATCTCATGTAATTGAATGAAACTTTGGAATTATCCTAATCTTTTTTGTGCCATGCTATTGTCGAGCATCTGCGACCGATTCCAGTGCATATAACTCAGAAGGTGGCAAAATTGACATATTTTTTGCATTTTCCACGTATATGCATATGAGAGGGATTGCTTATGGTAGAAAAGTGATGGATCTTGTTGGCTGTTGCATCATGAGCTATCAAATAATTGCGTTCCATTTCACCAAACTTGATTCCATGAACATGCTTTCTATCTTCTCTTCATCTTTTGGTTCGAGAGACCCCTGTTGATTGGAAGAAAGGATGTGTCAAGCATGGGCGGAGCCATGTGATGACGAGTGCGGGCATATGCCTGCACTGAATTTTTAGGCCCAAAACAATTATTATTATTTTTTTAAGCAATAACCTATGATTTTGCTTGATTTTAGGTATAGGTTGATTTGGACTTCACCTGTCAAAATATGAAAACTTGCAAGGAACACTCTTGGCTCCGCCCTGTCAAGTAACTTAGTTCACAAAAATATGCATTTTAGCTAGGTTATGTTGGATGGGCTAGATTTAGTTTGAAAATGTATTTGCCTTTTTTTTCAATGAAAATTTCTATTTTTATCATATTATTTGCTTTACTGTAGTCAATAAGCTTCGTTGAACTTGTACAATATGAATTCAATTATCAATCAATTTTGTTTAGCTCAAACAATAATCAATCAGCTTTATTCAGTCTGCTTCTCGTTGATAGTATTTTCTTAAGCACATTCCATTTCAATGATGTTTAAAAGGTTCAACATCATTTCCAGTGAGCTTATGTGTTCTTGATCCTACATCTTTGATTACTGTGCGTAGTCATCCTACTTTGGACTAAGCAAACCGGAGCTCATTTCTTTTTCTGTGACGAATACTTTCTTTAGCACAAACTTTCCTATTTTGATTTTTTTTTTTTTTTTTTTTTTTTTTTTTGTTTTTTTTTCC
>NC_036242.1:18597451-18607115 GCF_002742605.1 Olea europaea var. sylvestris | reverse complement strand
TTTTTGGGTATGAACCTTGGAGTTGAAATATCTTTCCATAATTTTCTAGTACACGGAGCTTAACTTGAGAACCATCTCACTTTTTCTCTAAAAGGTTTGAGTTTGCTTTTATAGCTTCTTCATTTTGTTTTTTGTCATATCCTATTCTTCTTACCGAACTTATACCAATTTCGAATGGTTCCATGGCTTCCATCCCATAGGCTAGGAAAAAAGGAATTTCTCTTGTTTTGTAGCAGTTCACTAGCTCATAACCACTTCATTGGATCCAAATTCCTCTTTAAGATACTTTTTTAATGTTTTATTTACTACTTCTACTTGTTCGGTAGCTTAGGGGTAATATGAAGTGGAGAAATATCTATGAGTCCCTAATTATATTCGATTTTTTCTCTTGGAATTGTATGTCACTATCTAAGATTATAGAATTCGATAGTCCGAACTGACATATAATATTTTCCGTAGAAATTTAAAAGTATCAGCCTTAATGTTATTTGTGAGGGTTCTTTTTTTGCCAACTTAGTAAAATAATCTACTACCACAATTATAAATCTCATATTGTATCTTACATAGGATTTTCTTCTGGCAAAGGTCTATCGAAGTCAATGCCCGACTCTACGAATGGCCAAAGACCACCATTGATCATTACATCTTGTATGAGTTATCGTTTTGGCACTTTTCATACCTTATAGCGAAGCTTACTGTATCTTCATTTATATTAGGCCAATAATATCCTTATTTTAAGGCCTTTTACGCTAGGGAGTGTCCACTAGCATGAATTTCGTAAATACACTAGTTTGTTTTTCCATTACATATAATTCTTTATCCTCATTTATGAATCTAAGTAGCAAGAGTGTATACTTTCTCTTGAATAAGATATCACCTTCTAGTGTATATCTTGTGGCTTTTACATGGAATTTTTGTGTTGCTCTTTTATCTTTAGGAAGTGTCACATTTCTTGGATAAGATATGATTTCTTGCATCCACGAGGATTTATCCTACGTTAATTTTTGGCTAATTGATGATTTCAACTACAACGCTACGCATATTATTTTAAACAAACCTACGTCTTTTGTACTTGCTAGTTTTGACAAAGCATATACATATTTGTTTTCTCTTTATGGATTTGGGAGAGCTCAAATTTGCATAAAATACTGAAATAACTTTGTAACCTAAGCAAACATCATTTTATCCTTGACCACGACTCCTATTCACCAAATTTACCATTTATAGCGAGTTACTCTTTACTTCTATACTTTGAGCTTGCAAGTCTTTTGCCAGCCGTAGGTCGACCAATAAAAGATTCATATTTAGGCACATTATTGGTTGTTTTAAATGTGAACCTTAACCCACAATTCAATTTATGCATTTCTGGGCTTGTCAAGATTGTGCTTGCTCAGGAGCCAGTATTTTCGACGATCCATTTACAAACAAATTTGTGAGAAGAAGAGAAGCAGGAGAAGCTGAGCAAGAGAAGAGAGGAAGGGGGCTGGTTCTGCTAGTTCTGCTGGGCGCCTAGGCACTAGGAGTGGGTGCCCAGGCGCCCAGTTTTTGCCTCCCCGGCAGTAACATGGCGCCCCGAAGGCTGTTTCCAAACAGCAACATGGCGCCTAGGCGCCCCGACATGTATATATATATTGCCATTTTTCCCTCTTTCATGAATACAAGACTTAGAGAGAAAATTAGAGAGAAAACTTTGGTGAGAATTTTACAAGTTGAAGGTTGTTCATCTTGGGTACAAATTCTAAGTTATTTTCTTTCTTGTGGATTAACTTGAGGCTTGTTCAAGTAATCCAAACACATTGATCTTCATATATTCCATTGAAATCATTTCTTCCTCATTTTTCCTTGTTCTTTAAGTGGATTGGAAATTTTCACATTGTCAACTTGTTTGATCATTGGGCTATCTTTGGGAGGTGTTTTCCCAACAAAATTTCATGCTTTTTGCCCGAGTCCTTCTCAGGAGTGGGAACATCTGATAATTTCGTGATAAAATCCACCAATGCCCGCACTTTTATTGCAATTTTTCCTTCATAGATTATTTCAATATGTCGTAATTCTACTGCCTATTTCATTAGTCTCTTTATATATTAGGCTTTTGTACTGCTTACTTGAGTGTGAAATTAGTCAGTGCTTTGATCTATGGCTGTAAAAGTAAGTTCGCAATTTTCACGATGCCTTGATTAAGGTTCAGGCCAATTTCCATATCTGGATATCTTGGCTCCTTTTTCTCTTCATCTTTTAGCAAGATAGAACTGATTACCACTTTAGAAACTGCTAAGTACAACAATAAATTTTTTCAACGTTCGAGTTTATCTAATAGGGGCACTTTTTCTAGGTGCTATTTTAAAGCGCTGAATGCTTGCTTGCATTCATTACCCCATTTGAACTTCTTTCCTCCTTTCAACCCTAGAAGAAAATGAAGCATTTCTCTGTTGCTTATAATACAAATTTACTTAAAGCAATGACCCCTCATGTTAGGCTTTGTACTTCCTACGGCTTAGATGGGGACCGAGTTCTTATAAGAACCTAAATTTTGTTGGGGTTCATTTCGATACCTCATTAATTGACCATGTATCCTAAAACCTATTCGAATTTATCAGCTCGTGTCCCACATTTGCATCCATTAGTTAATCAGTTTTGGGAAGTGAGAACCTATCCTTAGGACAGGCCATATTCAAATCTATGAAAATCTTGTTACCTTCGCCATTATTTCATTGCTTTTTGGTACGGAAACTGGATTACATACCCAAACTAAGTATTGAACCTCGTAGATAAAGTCATTTTCTAGCAACCTATCTATTTTGCATTTTAATGCTTTGCATTTTTTAGTGCTCATAGGTAGCCGCCTCCTTTGTATTATAGGCTTGACCTTGGAATTGATTTTTCAGGCATGACGCGCCACCTTGGGATCCATTCTCTTGGGATTACTCGTTTCTACTACGCCAATATATTCTTCTAAGGAGTTCTCATGGATCCTCATTTTCTGTGACTTTCATGATTTCTGCATAGAAATCCTTGATTATATTCTAAAGACATTTCGCCTTTATTCGTGGAAAACCTTACATACAATTGATGGAGGAAAATGATTATATTTGCCTGTCTCATTACAAGCTATCCAAGAATTCGTTCGTACGTGAATTTTTCCTTCATGATGCTAAAATTCATACATACTTGGTATGCTTGGGGCTCCTCTCCTATTTTTACTGACAGAGTAACTTGTCCGCGAAGAGCTCGGCCTTTCTAGTGTAGTAAGGCTCCAACACAGGGATCCAAAGATTATGTATGCTTTTGCATTCGATCACATGCTTTTTTACATTGTGTAGGAGCATAAGATGAAAACATTCTCCCGTTATTACGGCCTAGAATTTACCACTACATCTTCTATAGGTTCTTAGCTTTCATTTTTAGGTTCAATAGATTTAATTGAAAAAGATATAGATTGTCGATTACCTGTCTCCTCGAAGGTTTGTTTACCTGCTCTATATTTTAGTGCATGAAATAGCGTGTTCTACCATTAATGCCTTAAGGTCTTTAGCCATTTTTCATATGGCTTCTACTGCTAACTTTGTCTTCCACAGACAACGGTGCAGAGCAAATGACAACTCCTCTCGAAACTTTACTATTATGTCCTTTCTCCCCTACTTTGAATTTTCCTGTACACTAGTTGGATCACAACTGATACTTTGATTCCTAACCTTCAGGGCTTTAACTTCTGCCAGATTTTCCTATAATTGGATCACTTTTGTAGGAATTCTCCATTTCAGCGAATTGATTCGTGGCCTTCTATGCTGATTTTTCCATAGACAATGCCAATTTATTGACGATAAAAATCCAATCATCACCTGAAAAGAGTTTTCGTCTCCAAAACTCTCTAGTTTTGATGCTCATATAGGAATAAGAAGAGAAATGACTATTTGATAGGGATATATTTGAATTTGCATCCCTTGTCCCTCTCGAGTGGACAGTATTTATAGATTTTCTTAGCTTCGGGGGCGATTGAATCATTTTGGAGAATTGATAGGTGGTGATCTTCCATTGGTTGGCTTGTAATTGATTTCGTTACAAGATCACATTTTATTTACTAACTTACGTGCCTTGTTTTTATTGATTTCGGCCAACCTAGGAAAGGGATTGTTCACCCTTTCCTTGTGCCAGGGGCGGAGCCCATTCAGGTCTAGTGTAGGCATATGCTTGCACTAAACTTCTGGCCCAGCCTAATTTATTTATTTTTATTTTTTTTAAAGCTAATAAAGCCCACAAATTGGCAATGCCCAAAACCAAAAAGTGAAGAAGCCCAGTAAATGCCCAATACCATCAATATTCCAACCCAATACATTTCATTCCAACCCAATTTTCAACTCATTTCTTCCACAGTTCCACTCCTTCTGTATCCACTGACCTCCGACATTGTTCTCGATTTGCCGCTCTGGGACGATTTCATGCCTCTACCGGGGCAGCCTCGGACGTAATGTAAATACATATGGAGGAAAAGATGGAAGGGTTGGATTGGCTAGGTACTCCCTGGCAAAGGTGAAATGTGCAAAAGATGAATTTCTATGTTTACATTCCTTATATGTATATATTTATCATTAAAATTTTCTTGTTGCCATCTCCTACATTTATCTCAGTTCAAATTTTGAAATTTGACAATTATATAGAGGTTAGTAGCCTTTCTTTGTTTTGTATTTTTCACTGATATGGGAGCATGAAAATAAAAATTGTAACCTATGACATGAATAATATCATTTTTCTCCTGTTTTTGTTCTTTTTGAAGGATAAATTTGGAGTTACCATGTCAGAAGAGGGCTTCACTATGTTTGAAGACTTGAATTGCTTTTGAAGGCACTTGAAATTAGACCTACAAGCCTCAGGGCTGTGAAGCCCTCGAGCCTGATTCGGTGATTCTTGAAGCATACTGCCTATTCAAGTCTCAATGTACTCTGTGACTGTGTCTGTGAGTTTGCTCACTCTGTGACTGAAGCCTGATTCCATTCCATATTGCTAAAATGCTAATGCTGCCTCTCGAGTTAATGTACAACAATATCAAAGTATGAAAACTCGAAAAGAAGTGTCATATACAAGCTATGTTATTTTTAGTATTGTCGTAATATTATTTTATATTTTTATCATCATTACATCCATGACTAAAAACTCGACTTTCAATGTGGACAAAATTGTGCCTGTATTGAACGAGAATCCTAGCTCCGCCCCTGCCTTGTGCGAGCGTTATATGTTTAGAAATTTCTTCGCATTCTCTTAGATAGTCCTAGAATAGGGTGTGAGTTCCCAGGATATATTTCTTAATTCAACAATGCATACGTAGTTTAATGAAAGGTCCATCAGAATTTGAAACTGTGTATATACCAAATTTGGTGAAAAGATAAAAAGAGAATAAAAAACCAATGGCTCATGTGAGATGAAGTTATACTGTAAGACATTCATAGGATAGTTGTTATTTTAAACGCATAACTTTGGTCCTATATCTTAGAAGTATATAAAAGAATAGAAAAATCTATTCTAATCAAGAGATTTTACAAAAAAAAAGGGAAAAAGGAAAAAAAAAAGTGTTTAATTGGGTAACAAAACTATCCTACTAATATTATGAAATGGCTTGAATATTGTAATATGAGCAAAAAATGGACAGCTATCTTTGTCTTTACATTATTGGCCATGCTTGATGGGTACGGTTGGGTTGAACACTAAGATTGGAAGCATTCGCTCCCTCTCTTACGTGCCTAACTTTTCCACTCTCGTCATTTGTCTGTAATTGCAAAGTCTGCTTTTAACGTGCATGTTGGGTTACTTCCTTCCTCGCCATTTTGTAATCTGTTGTCCAATACGTACCAATGGCATGGTGGAGCGAGGTGGAGGTTATGGGGCTACTAATGCGCCCTCTTCTCAATTTTCGTCCACATAAAGTGATGATGTAATAAGATGAGTAGCTATAAATATGCTCTGGTATTCATAGTTGTGTGCATTTTGATCTATAAAATTTTTAGAACTCCAACTTATAAGAAAGTCCTTCAACATGGGGAAAGGGGGCCCAAATTGCTTCTGAGTAAGCAAGCTACAAGTGTTGATAGGGCTTGTGAACAAGTATCAAAGAAACATTTACTCAATAGGATGTGGCAAAATTAAAAATCTCTTATATACACAACAAAGAAAGATAAGAAATATAAATATACTTCAACAATGATACTAATTGAAAACTAATTAAGAGAAATATGACTTGCATTGTTAGTCATGGTTTGAGCGATTTTATGACAAGTTGCAAGTATAGTTTTTACACTTGTTTAGGTTGTCAAAAGTGAATGTTCGATAGTTCTTTTATGGAATTGATACTTAATTTTTTTGTATATGTCCTTTGTTTAGGAAAAACTCAATGTTTTGGAGAAAATGAATGAAAAATAGAAGAAAATGACATGAAAAATACATGAATTGGAAGATGGGGACCAAAATGACATAATTTGGAAGATGAATTGTTTCGATTTCAATTAATGGTACTTGAGTTGAAAGTTGAAAACGAGGACTATAATGACGCTGAGCACTAATTGAACCTTGTGATCGCAAGGCCAAATCTCATGCAATCACAAGGATTTCAATGGCAGAAGCAGAGAGCAATCCATGTATACTATGAGATCTCAACCTACTCTACCATGTGATTGCCTGATACAAATCAGACACAACATTTTGTTTCCATTTCAGCCTCAACCTCGTTTTGGAATGCAATTTGACCTACGAATTTAACTTAATTAAAGGCACACAAAATTATTATTTCTTCATCTTGCAACTTGGACAAGATTGCTAGGAAGAGAAACTACATAATTAGAATAAAAGATGGAAGATTTGAGACTTGAAATTGATGCCTTAGAGCAAGAAAAAGAATCTGGGAATTACTTTATGGGCGATGAATACTCTGTTAAAAGAATAATACCAATAGAGAAAGAAACACAAAAAAGAGGCTAGGATTAATTAAATTAATAAAAAATACAAGGAAAATAAACTTTAAATAGTCCAAGCAGATAATTAAATGACTAATCTACCCTTAACAGAAAATTAATATATTTAACATCTCTCATCAAACTCATGATTTTGCTGCAAGAAGTATCGAGAGTTTTTGCGGAGTAGAAAGTGACTTTGTGAACAAGTTAGCAATCTGCATGGTGGAAGGAACAAAAGGTAATGTTATAGTGTCAAGCTAATGATGATGTCGAGTGACATGACAATCAATCACAATATGTTTAGTTTTCTGATGATGTATTGAATTACGCAAAATTTGAATAGCACTCTTACTGTCACAATACAATGGAGTTGGTAGGCGAAAATATTCAATTATATCTACAAGCAACCAACATAACCAAACTATCTCACAAGTAGTAGAAGCCATGACAAGATGCTTTGCTTCTGTGAAGGATCTAGAAATAGTGTCTTGCTTCTTGCTCTTCCAAAAAATAAGAGAATTGTAAAAAGTGATACAGAAGCCAATGGTAGACCGATGATCTGTAGGATCACTAGCCTAATCAGTATCAGAATATGCTCACAATTCTAATAAAGAAGTAGAGGAAAGTAAAAGACTCTGAAACTAAGTACCCTGAAGATACCTCAAAATGTGAAGGACGATGTCCCAATGTAATATAATGTAATAGGTGAGATAACAAACTAACTAATTATATGAACAACATATGCAATATCTGGACGAGTAATGATGAGATAACCCAAGCTACCAACTACAGTACGATATAAACTAAGATTTGATAATGTAGAATCATCAAAAGAAGAATATTGAGCATTAAGTTCAAGAGTTGTATCAAAAGTCTTATTATTAGTAAGACGAGCAAACTTAAATATATCGGCAATGTACTTAGATTCAGAAAAAGATAACCTTTTGGAGAAGATGCAACTTCAATACCAAAAAAATAAAGATAAAATAAAATAACAGAGTAAACCCAAATCCTTCATTGTAAAATAAGTATACAAATTGCATTCATCAAACACCTCCAAATTTAAACCTTTGTTCGTCCTCGAACAAAATTATAACTTAAGTAACAACCTACACACAAACATGCAAAAATATTTGGTTGGACCGTTTAGCCTTTTTTTTTTACCTCACTATTTGAGATCATCGTATTAAATCTACAAACCGCTTCAAAGTCATAATACCAAATTAATATCTACTTTTTCAATACAAAACCGACGTATGTGTGTGTGTGTGAAGAACTATGTTGACATTAATGCATTCATAAGTTGTTCCAATTCCCGATCCTCTATGGTCAAATATATCATTTCATCTCTCGTAAGATTCACACACTTCCAAACTTATTCTTTTTCACTTTTTTTTTTTTAGTGTATGATCTAAGATTGAATTTTTCATTACTATCCTCACACTCTCCAATTTAGGAGAATATCACTAGTTGTAAGTCAACACATCAATGAACAATGATTCTCAAATTATTTGATTGCTTCAACCACCAAGATTTAATTAGGCTAATTATCCTTTGTCGAAAGTTAAATCCCCTCGAACAAGTGTTGAGACTTAACAAGGCATTTAGTGCTTTTGTTTTTTTTTTTCATGCACTTTCTTTTTCTTTTCTTTTCTTTTTTTTTTTTTAAGGACAACTTCATCTCTGATTGCTTTCTAAATGATCCATGTAGCAAGTTTTAGGCCGATGACTCCCAAGTCATGTGACTTTAGGGTACCAGGTCTTAAGATACTCTTGCAGGCTTAATTACTTGAATCATAAAAGTTTCAAAGAGAAGTTTAGGGTACCAGATTTTAAGATACTCTTGCAGGCTTAATTACTCGAATCATAAAGGCTTCAAAGAGAAGTTTTAAACTTAAAAAATATATGCCTTGATTAGTGCAATACTCCATATCACACACCCATTTAAGCAAATCGACTTCCAATTTAAGATCTTCACCCAATTTTATCCTGTTAATCTCAGACAATCCACACAAAACTTTTTCACACAAGAAATCCAAGTTCACATTTGTATCTTCTTACAACAGTAAGATCTTCCCAAATTGTGCTAATTTTGATATAAAGATAAATAATTAATATCATTTGGGTAAAGCATTTATGTCAAACTAACTCAATATATCAAATACATGAATCAACTCATTTCATCACAACGACAAACTCAGTTCTAGCGCGCATATAATATCAAATTTCGCAAGTTTAAGTTTCAATCAATCTAGCATGCTCCCTATCCACATCTCATAAATCAATACCAAACCTCAAATTTAATCATCATTGTCAGTCAAATTGTCTAATCTACACAAGCACACAACCAAATATATATATATATAACGATTTTTTTTAAACTTAACTCACAAAAACAAACACACAACAATAGACGAAAACTAAAACTTAAAGTTTTTCCCATTTGTTCGTTTCAGTGTTCGACCCGTTTGGAAGCAATTGGAAAAGAAAAGGATAAATTGACGATTAAATAGAAGTTGTGCACCAAATTTCATACTTTAAAAGTTAAGGACTTGAAAAATAATAATTTATTAATGGGCATCAATTGGACCATGAATTGGAGTCAAAATATATAACTGGTTGGACTTTAATTGGATTCCAAGAGAAAGGCTGACTTGGGGTTGATTATTATATATATACACGGCAATTGGAACCAAAAACAAGGGGAAAAAGGGCAGCTTGGGGGG
>NC_036242.1:18576691-18597388 GCF_002742605.1 Olea europaea var. sylvestris | reverse complement strand
GCCATAATTGGGAGTATTCCATAAGCATCAAAAGGCCGCTGGGGGCTGAATATATATATTCATTCAACAGAAAATATAGATAGAACTCGTAGAATAGACTGCTGAATTTGAAGGAGGATTAGAGTCGCTTTTGTGGAGAATTTGGCAGCTGTTTTTATTTATATATACAGCAAACACAAGCTGTAATTGAAGCATTTAATGTTGGGGCTGCCAACTGGAATTAATTTATATACAAATATACACGCACAAGGAGCAATTACATGCAGAAGTCAGCTGAAAATTGGAAGAAAAAGGACAGAAAACAGCAACTTTAATTGGAGAATTAATCTCATAAGCTAAATTTCCGATGATGTCTTTCCTCTTTTATATGTTTAATCCCAACATTATACTAGTTTAAGTCTTTTCATGCATTGGAAGAGATGAACCCTATTTTCATGTATTTTTAATTCAGGATTAGTAATTTAGTTTAATTCTTGTGTTTCTTGATTAATTTTACATTCTCATTGCATTATTTAATTGATTGGCCACCAATTAGATAATTAGTTGCTTATTATAGTGTTAAGAGACTCACAATAAGTTTAGAACGCAACAAAATTAACATGTATAGTTAGAATTAAGAATAATCTCTTTCACACATGCAATCACTTAGATAACCTAAACTAAATGCGTGATTTTCATATGAATTCGAACTAGGAATAAGAATGGGTCGTGTTAATCATATGTTCGTGTGTCTTGGAAAAGGGCATTGAATAAATTAGCGTTATCGATTATCGAAACACATGAATGGAACTAGATTACAAATCTCGAATTGAAATAGGCAGCAATAGGCGGAGTCGAAATCCAATACAATCCTCCATAATTTGACAAAAACCCAATTTTTCCATATTTCTTAGATTAGCTTAGTATAAATAAAATAAAATAAAAATTCACTTTTGTTTTTCATAATTCGAATTTAACAGTAACTAGTAAACTAGAATTAAACATTATTCCTCGTGGGATGATAACTCACAACTCACTTCATTATTACTTGTTAACGATCCCGTACGCTTTCGGGTTTCACACGAACAGGAAGATAAACCTGAATTAGTTGAGGTTGGGATCGTATTAATCAAATAAGTAGTAGTAAGAATTGTTTCTTCCCAAAACTCACTAGGAGCAGAAATAGAGAGTAAAAGAGAACGGGTTGTCTCAACAAGATGTCTATGTTTCCTTTCAGAATACCATTTTGTTCGGAAGTTTCTGTACAAGTAGTTAGGGGAATTATTCCATCCAAAGCAAGTATATCTTAAAAAAGCATTAGATGTATACTCTTCACCCAAATCACATAAAAAAAAATTTAATAATAGCAGAATGTTGAATTTTTACAAGCGCTCCAAAAGAATGAAATACTAAGGAAGTTGAAGCACGTTTCATAAGAAAAACCTGATAGTAATGAGCGTAGCCCCCTTTAGCGGTAACGAGAGAGGGTCTCCATACATCATAATGAACAAGATTAAATGCGACAACAGAAATAGAGATACTTTTATTAAAGGGTAACGCATAAAATTTTGCCAATTTGTATCCACTATAATCAGAAATATAATCTATTCTCAAATTTCCTAATGCTCCTGTAAAACTAAAAACTTTAAACAGAATGCTGAAACATGACCAAGGCGAGAATGCCATAAATAAAATATAGAGTCCCCCTTGTCTATGGCAAATGATTCAAATGAAAAGTTGACAAATCAATACAAGAAGCAGCAATTTCTAGTGTTTTAAGCATATCTAAAACATAGAGTCCCCCTTGTCTATGGCCGATCCCAATAAACTTTTGAGATTGCAAATCCTGTACATAGCAAGTGAAAGAAGAAAAAGACACTAAATACCCATATTCACATAATTGACTAACAGCAAAAAGATTTAAGGTAAGATTAGGAATATGCTAGACGTCATTGAGTGACAAACAGTGTTTATCAATAGGACTACACATGTTATAAGCATAGAGGTACCATCAGTAGTCACAACTAATACAAAGGACTTATGATATAATGAAACAAAAGATGATAAACTAGATAACATACGATGGGAAGACCTAGAACCTAAAAGCCACAAAGAGCATGATATACCTGAAGAACTAGAGGATGAAAAACCTATATTAGAAGCAGACATTGCATGTTGCAGTGTTGCATTTGACCGTGTTGCTAAAAACTTTTGAAATTGCTCAAATATGAGATGATCTATTGAAGGTACAGCCATTATGAAATAAAAAAATAACCACTAATATGAAAAATACACTATCAAGATGCAAACTCAAATTAGAATCAAACGAGAATTAGCCGAAGCCAAAAAATAAAATAAAATTAAAAACTAGGATACTTGACTTCCTTGACCACCAATTCAAAACATTCAATTCCCAACATCAAAATTATCCACCCAGTCTAATTAATTCCACACGAAGGACCTCCAAAAAATTCTAGAAAGTCAAATACCAAGCAAAGTCCCAGCTACAGAGGACCTTCATGTTCCCTAGCTCCGGAGTGAGGGGCTCCATTGCTCGTATACCATATCCATGGCTCACTCTCTTAGAAAGCAATTTTGTGAATTTGTTCCAAACAAGGAATTCAGATTTTCATTCAACCACCAAATACTCTACTTCCTCCAATTTATAAATTAAAGAAACCACCAATTTATTATTTCAAGAGACCAACAATTTGAAGCTCCAAACTTTTAAAACATTAGCAGATTTTTCTTAAACCTTTAATTTATTACAACTGTCATCCCAAATCTTTCAAAACATTACGGTGGAAGTCCTTTTGGACAATTCTATCTAAATATCTGTTAGTTGACTAAGACATTTGACTTTGACCATATTTTTAATATTTTTAAAAGGTTAAAATAGTAACTTTCTATTTACTGCATCAAAATAAGTTAAAAATTAATTACAAAAAAATACAAAATAAAGAACCTGAGTCCTTATTCATCTTCCTCTCTCCACCCCTCAACTCCATCCTATCCCATCTCAGTCCTTAAATCAAACCAAACCGTCGTCTTCCAGAGCTACCATCATATGTCGTTGCTACTGTAGCGGCTGCTTCTAGACCATTTCATCTTCTTCCCCAAACCCGTCCTACCTCTGTCCCTACCCATTTCATCTTCTTCCACAATTCTATGTTTTTGTGATTTTTTTTTCTTTTCTTTCTCGCTTTTTAGACGACCAAATTAGCCAACGTTAGAAATATTTTCTTTGTTTGAGTGCCTTGTTTCTTTCTTTGTGAAATTTAAGGTTTACATTATAGTTTATTTGGTTGGTTTGAAAATCAAACTATTGCAGCCTCTGTGCATTTGAATTGCGAAATAAATTCAAGCAATGCTATCACTTTAGGATTTAAAAATGGCTATGTGGAGGAAAATGAATTAAATATGAGTGACCACAAATTATACTATAGTACTTCAAAGAAATCATCTTTTGAGGTTAATCACCTATGAAAAGTTGAGAGATTCAATTCGAAACGTAGGTTCTATTGCACATTTGCTGGGACAGCGCATGAAAACAAATCACAGTGGAAGATATTGCAGAGACAATGAAGACAAAGGATTGGAGTTGGAGGAGGGGATTGGTGGAGGATAGGGTTGGGGAAGAAGATGAACAATGGCATTGTTCTTGATTGTTTTTTATTTAACTAAAATTTATTTTAATAGATAATTACTTTTTTGCCCCTTTTAAAATATAAAACATATGGTCAAACTTAATTTTTGGGTCAACTGACGGAAAAATGGATGGAAACTATCCAAAAGGACTTCCGTCGCAACGTTTCGAAAGATTTGAGGTAATGGTTGCAACAAATTAAACGAAAGTTTGCTAATATTTCTTAGGTTTGGAGTTTCTACTGCAATTATCCCATTTATTAATCCAAAGCATAGCCCTTTTCTATAGTTACACACACACACACACTTCAACATCATCAAAGATGATAACTCTGATACCACGTTAAAATAATAATACCAATAAAGAGGAAACACTAAAAAGAGGCTAGGGTTCTCGGTTAATTAAATCAATGAAAATACAAAGAAAAGAAACTTTAAATAGTCCAAGCTGAAAAATAAAATGGCTAATCTATCCTTAATACAAAATTAACATATTTAAAATACTAAACACTTATTTGTATTTTTGTATTTAAAATACTAAACACTTATTATTTGTATTACTTGAACACTAATTCATGGATTTGTGAATATTAACAGATCGAGAGACTAATTATTTGTTTAGATTACATGGTAAAATTTGACAATTTGAATAAAAGGTAGAGATACATTTTTATGATTATTGAATTGAATGCTCTTAATTAAGATTTATCCCAATTGATACAGAGATATAGGAGTTGAATTTTTTAGTATAATTGGTGTTATCAAAATTTTGAGTTATTTGTTTAGACCACGTAGTAAAATCGAACAATTTGGATAAAAATGTAGAGATACACTATTGCAATCATTTGTTGAATTCTTTAGTGATAGAATGCTGTCGATTAAGGCTTATCTTGATTCGTCCAAAGATATAGGGTTGACTTTTTTTGTATAATTGGTTTGAAATCGAGAGACTTTTGTTATAAAAAAATTTGAGTTATTTGTTTAGACCACATAATAAAATTCGACAATTTGGATAAAAGGTAGATATACACTTTTAAGTTTTATGATTATCGCTATCATAATTAAATTCTTTAGTGATTGAGTGCTCTTGATTTATGCTTGTCTTGATTCATATAGAGATATAGGAGTTGACCTTTTTAGTATAATTGATTTGAACTCGATGCCTACAACTATATATCGTATAGAACATGTCTATGTTGTTATGGTGAACGCGTTGGGCATGTTGAATATTGGCTACTTGTTCATTTTAACCTGCATGTGACGGACTCAAATTTAATTCACTTGTACGTCATGAAAATAGGAGAATATTCAAAATTTCTATTAGTAGCAAGTCATGTAAGATTGCATCATAGAATAGCATGTTTTCCCATTGATTTAATATTGTTATTATAAATATATTCACTAGCAATTATTTTTTATTAAGAAAAATAAGAAGTGGGATTCGCTGTTTGCCCAGGACATTAGATTATATGGATTTTCTATGTTATGTCTATCCGTCCGTAACACGTAATGCGTGTTTTACGTAGCGGTTTTGCTTTGGGTTGTGCAATTCCTTGTAAATATTCTTCCTCGGACTTAACGAAATTCACCAGTAACATTTCACTTTATCTTCCTGTCATTTATTGGATTAAGAATTCCACTACATGCTAAGTAATTACACTATATTGCAGAATAAAATAAATAAAACCCATTAAAAGATCTAAATTGCAGACCCGTCCACGTGAATAAGAACTGAAGACTTCTATTTATTTTTTGGAAAGGAACTAAAGACTAGAAGTGTGAGAAATACCAAAATTTTGTTTATTGTAAAACTTGATCAGATCTGATCTCCTATCAACGGTGAACGAAATAAAAACCTTCCACTGTTGATGTAACAAGACAACATTACTTATGGTTTTCTGTAATAATCATACATTCAAAGAACCATACTTGCGATTTTCTTTACCACATCAGTTTTGAGAAATTTTTATCCAGTATCCTGGGGAAAAGAGATAGTATTATAAAAATTTGATGGTCTTCATTGTATACTAATAGCGCGTACCAAATTCTAGTAAATTGACTTGACATAGGTGAGACGATGATTGATGTCTCTTCAACTACAGATGAATGGCCACAAGTTCATTCCTTTTCTCTTTCTCTCGATCATTATAAGACAAAATATGGCCCATATTTGTTTCTTTCCTCTTGGCAAAGAATATCCTATGTGTTGTTATTTTTAAACTAGTAAGGACCATCTTGAATTCTTCCTTCCCTTTTCCTTACTGTTTTTATCCTGAAGTTGTACAAATTAGATTGATGAGAAAACCTTCATGTCTTCAACAAGCTGCAGTGTTATGGAAAAACCAAGTAGCCATGAACAATTTCTCTTCAAGTGTCCTCGATGTGATTCCATTAATACAAAGTTCTGCTACTACAATAATTACAGTTTGTCTCAGCCAAGGCATTTTTGCAAATCTTGCAAGCGTTACTGGACTAGAGGCGGAACCATAAGAAACGTTCCGGTTGGAGGCGGGTTTAGGAGGAACAAGAGGGTGAAACGGGAGCCGCAGTCAGCCTCCATCGGGGGTGCAAATCCTTCCTCGGCTTCAAATGGAGCTACAAAAACTAGTACTGTCCAACCCAACCCTTTGCTGTACAGCCAGCCTACTAACCCAGTCGAGCTCAAATTTTCATATCCGAGGAATTCTCATAGGATTTCGGGATTTAATATTCAGCCTCACATTAATGTATTCTCATCGGCTCTTATGGCTAGTGATCATATTCAACACAGTGACTGTAAGAATGCTTATAATTCTGCTGAGCAAATCCAAGATGCTATCAATCCAAGTTCAGTTCTTTCAAGCACTTCTATATTTGCATCTTCAACTTTTGCTGCCACTTCAACTCTGGCTTCTTTGCTTCCTTCTAGCCTTCATCAACAAAAAATCTTTTCCACAGGTTTGAAAGATATTCAAGAAGCTAATAATTTTTCAGGGTTGTCCCCTTTTGCAGATATACAAGCAATGAACCCAATTGAACAGATGAATTCTGCTTATCTTTCTCATTTATGGAACACAACTGGTGTTGGTACTTGGCTAGATCCTTCAAGCATGGCTTCTTCTGTCCCTTATCTGATCTAGAAACTTATTTTTCTGAGAAAGCTTTTTTTAATGGTCTATTTCTTTTAATTTCTACTGAAATCAGAAATAAAATACGACCTGAATGGGAGAAGTTTGGATCGAAGAGATCATGTCAGCAGCAAGAAAATTCGTCCAGCTTATTTGCGCTGAGAGGAACCTTGGATCCTCTTCTTCTCACCGGCCATGTTTCATCAGCAACCACACTCTTGAGGTGGAATTTGTTTTTAATTACACTGTTCTTAATATGTAATGTGTGTTCTGAATATGTCCATTAGGTCTTTTGGTTCCTTTTTTAACCTTTTGAAAGGTAGGGTATAATGGTGTAGTGGAGAGGGAGACTGCTTACACAATGTATGAATAAAACTGGAAGATCGATGCGCTGAATTACCCTACTTATCAGTTTGAATAAAATGAATTAGCAATGTATAAATTTTTCTTTTCTTTTCTTTTCTTTTTTTTTTTTTTAATTACCATAATACATGTTAATGCTGGATACTTCTTGTTATGCGGCCTTGACGTCCTGATGAAACAGATACCGCTCGTCAAATGAACAAGGGATGTAGAAGAAAAAATGTACTTGAAAGTGGGATTTGTTAGTATGAATTGTTACTTGAACATTTTATTAATTGAAAATAAGTTGACAATAAAATAAACTTTAGTTTCAAAATATGTAACTTTTATATATATATATATATATATATATAATTAATTTTTACTCTTATGTAAGCTATTAACGTACTTGTAATTTTGGTAAGATAATAGGCTTATTGACATAATATTCCCAACGTATGGATGTTGGTCAGATACCCTATGTATGACAAAAAAATTCGTTAAATCCGATAACAGTAGGACCCGAAATGAGAGCAAGGTGGGAGTTGTTGCCTTGAAGTGGATTCTTGATCCCGCCTTGCTACTCGCCCCATTTAAAGTTTATTTCAAATTTAGGTTTCTTATTTTATATATATATATAAATAAAGGAAATACAAGCTCTTAACAAATTAAAAAAATAATAATGATTTTCTCCAATTAAAGAAATACAAATAAAAGTAAAAAATAAAATAAATAAATGAGGTGGTAACAGGTAGGGATGTAAACAAGCCGAGCCAACTCGCGAGCCGAAATTGAGGCTTGGGCTCGGCTCGAGTAAAGTGAGCGAGCTTTTTTTCGAGCTTGAGCTTTGCTCAGCCAAAAAATTTTTACTTGACCCGAGCTTTTGGCTCAAGCCTTTACGGGCCGAGTCGGGCAGGCTCACTTAGCAGCACAGCTGCTGCCTTAAGAGGCAGTCACAGAAGGCAGCAATTGTGCTATCTTAAAAGCCAGCCTTTATGGTAGGTTGTGACTGCCTCTTAATGCAGTAGCTGTGCTGTCCTAAAAGCCAGCCTTTATGGCAGCGACTGCCTCTTAAGGCAGCATTTTGCTACCTAAATTTATTTATATATTTATTTTTTTCCCCTCAGGCTCGCAGGCCGGCTTAGGCTCGGCCAGTCTTCTCAAAATGAGGCTCGGCTCGAGCATTGGCTCGGTAGAACCGAGCCTCGAGCCAGGCCAGCTTGGGCTTTTCCCGAGTTGAGCTAGGGCGGCTCGAGCCGACGAGCTGAATTGCCATCCATATAAACAGGACAGGGGGCTTGTCCCACCACACCTCGAACCAGCTCCGTCTCGTCTTGAGCGAGTATTAGGTGAGGTAAGGCGATAAAATTATCCGACAAGATGAAGGACAAGAATGTTCGACCTATCTCTGACCCACGCCATTGTCATCCCTAAAATACCTACATAACTTTTTCAAATTGGTCGAAATCTCCTATATGACTTTTGAGGTGCAAACTATCATATTTTCTTTTATTTTTTCAATAAATTCTTATGAAATGTCAAATACACCCTCATAATTAAATAAAACAGGAAGAAAAAAAAAACTAAAGAACTAATTTCAACTATAATCTCTAATTTTCAAAAAAGTGCAAACCAATCCAAAATAAATATTTAAGAAATCAAAATGTAATTTTTCATTTTGGATACTGTGTCAACGGAAAATTTGATTTTTTACTGAAGAGCGGTTGACAGCCCGTGTTGAGTCGGTGTAGGCGTGTTAGAGTGGTCTCATTGTAGGCTTGGTAAGAGTCAATCCATTGATTGTTTGATTATCCGTAAGTAAACAGGATCGTGAACAAGTGATAAAGTGATGTGTAGAGTGTCAAACTCATGAAAACTATGTGTTTGGTCGAGTTAAAGCTAACAATACCCTTAATCGAATAGCAAAATCAAGTTGTAGCTAAACACTATTAAATCTATCAACTAACTTGAAAGCGATGTAAATTTTTTTTTATTAAATTTGTCGTATTGCTAAGAAGTAGAATTCCCCTTGCTACTCAATTTTTAATTAAACAATTTAAATTGACAACTTAAAATTATATTTGTTGGTCAATGTTCCTATTTTAATTGAAAACCTCTCTCGATAGTTATCAAATCTATTTCCCATATGTGACATTCCTATCTCTCGATGAACGATATAAACATGATAAACGCATTAAAAGAGCTAGAACACCTTTAACAACCATGTGAAGCATAGAGATATATGTATATAATCTATTGTACCTCACAATATTTATTACTACGTGCTAACAATCATATTATCTTTCTCGATGACAATAAAATCCACAAATAATTCAATTATTGGCCAAATATTTGAAAAGCAAACTAAATCATAATAAACATCCAAGAATTCAAACAAATTTAACGTCAATCTAAGTATTCAACCCAAAAATTCATAATAAGTGCTCATCATATCCTAGCATTAAAAATCTAGCCATGCATGATGTTGGAATTAAACATGCAAAAATTAAAAGACATCACAAAAATTTGAAAAAACGTGCAAAGTGAATCCACCGTCTTTTTCTTCTTCGTTGTTTTCTATGTTTTGCCGTCTATCTTCTTCCTTTTTCTTTCCGTGTGTTGTGTGTATTTCCCTTTAATTTCAGTCCATGTATGCGTGTAAAGATATATTTCTCTTGGTTGCACTTTTTGTGTGTTTATATATTATAACCTGGCTACCAATATTGTCTCTAGAAGCTGCCGTTTTCTTTAAATCAGCCCCCAAGCCAGCCTCAAAGTTGCTGCCTTTTTTTTTGTGTTTTTTTTCTCCCTAAAACAGCCGCCCAAATTCGTGTCAAATATATACACATATATATCTTCTTCCCAGCTGCCCAATGTGCATGTGTATATATTTCAGCAGCAAGCCTCGCAATTGTCTGTATGTATTCAATTCCAGCAGCCCATTTTTTGTCTTTTTCCAACAGCAGCCACTTTTTTTTTTTGGGTTTCTCTCTAGGTTAGTCTCCCCAATGCTGCCCGTCTTCTCAATGTGTGTGTGTCTATATATATATCAATTCAACAGCCCTAAGTTTGAGCCTAATAAAGTTCCATTAATGATTTGATTAGATTCCACTTAAAAGTCCAATTGAGGTCAAATTAATTTACTATCTTCTTCAAGTCATCCAATCTTCTAAGTTAACGCAATATAGTCCTTGAACTCATCAATTGTGTAGACTTTGATCCCCAAAATTTTCGATATCATTCAATTTCATCATTCTTCCTTTCCAATTGCTTTAAACGAGTCCGTCACTAAAACAAACTAAATTAACTCAAATTAAGTATAAAATCACTAATTTGACGACATACAGTTTAGTAATGTGACATAAATAAGTGCACAAAATGCACTTATCATCTATCCAGTAGCATTGTATCTACTATGGTAAGTTATTATAATTTCTTTTTATTTATTTATGTCATGAATTTCAAATTGGTTTAGAAGATCTAGTAGTAGACCTGAAAATATATCAAATGTTTTTCATAATGAAGAAGAATTAGAACAAGCATCTGCATCAAATGATTTCAATTCTCATGAGCTTCAAATAGCTCAAATCGAACAAAGATTTCGTATCTAGATTATTCCAAAGGTAAAAAAAAGCTCTATCTATGAAATAGGAAAGTTTGGTTTTACTCAAAATTATATTATTAAAACTTTTGAACAAACAATACCTATCAAGAGTCAAGATGTTTATATTAATTTGTTTTCGAAGGATGCTATTGAATCCTACGAAAATAAATTCAAGTATTTTCATGTTGGATTAGTTCAAATTGCTGTCAAACCATTATTTCGTTTTGTTTTAGACATTTCTATTCTCTTAACTCTTAGAGATAAGAGACTCCTCAAATTTGAAAATCATTATTATCCGTTTTAGTGTCAAAGCTAGAAAGTGATCCTGTATTTTTAAATTTTTATCCAAATTTTTCTATCAATCTTAATGATGGAGCTATATTTAATGCTCTTAATCTTCATATTCAAACTAAAAATCTTGACTTTGATGACCGTTCAGATGCTTTTGCTGTAACATATAAAATATATTACAAGCATATAAATACTCATATTCGTGCTCTTCGTTCATCACCAAAAGACGAAAGTCTTCTGGTTGAAGTAAATTTTTTTCATTCCAATATTATGATTCCGAAAAGAATACCTTGGAATCTTCAATCTAGAGGACTTGAATGAAATTTTGAGAACGCTCAAAATCCTATTCCTACTCATGTTCAAACTTCTCCTATCCAAATCATTGCTTTTCCTTGTGGAAATATTAAGATGACTTTTAAAGGATAGTCTTCATATTCTTTAAAGTTTCAAAGATCTTACTCTGGTAGATCTAAAGATAGATTTAAAGATACTTCTTTTCAATCAGCCAAATTCTCAACATCTTCAAAATAGGAGTTGATTTTAACCCAAATATTCTAAAACCTCAATTTAACAAAGAAGATAAAGAAGAAGAGTCAAAAAACCTGGTTCACCAACTTTATCTGACATGTTACCTCCGCTTTCAGAAAGACTTGATCACAATTTAATGTTATTTCTTCTTCTATTGATAGAAGAAAAGAATTTAAAACAGATCAATCTACGAAGTCAAAAATTTTAGAAAATTTTTTCAAAAAAGTTTTTCAAAAAAGAAGAAATTGAATCTTTTTGGGAAGAATTTTATGTTTTTCCTAAAAATTTAAGCTTTTACGAGTGAGCTTATTTCAATGTTTATAACAAAAGGCCCACTAAAACAAAAACTGTTCAAAATACAAATATTTCAAAAAAGACTTGAAAAACACCTACTGAAAACTATTCACTCTTCTCATTCCCCTATCCAAGAAAAAGTGGAATCTCAATGAAATATTGAAATTCTTGCATCTCCTCTCAAAAAAATATCTACACAACATCTAGATGAATTTGAAATCGTCGCTAACGATATCAAAATTTTTCAAGCTCAAATTAGTATACCAATATTATTTTATAATCCATATGTTCTCAACTAAATAGAATTGAAATAAATTCTGAATCCGAAGTATCTACTTCTTCTATGTCTTCAAAATCTTCCAAAAAACCTATTGATCAAACTTTAATCAAATTTCATGAAGTTATTCCTCAAAATAAAAATAAAAAATCTCAAAACCGATATTAATGTTCTTAAAGAACTTGCTACTCAGTTATCAAAAATATCTTCTTCCTCTACTTCAAATAATATCAACACTATTGACGAAATCAAGTCTCAATTTATTGATGATGAAACATTTCATATCAATAAATTACAAGGCCAAAATAATAGATATTCAAAAATCCCCAAATACTATCCTAGACATACTCCTCTTGATTTGCTCTTTTGCTCTTTGAAGAAAAGAAAGATAAACCATTGACATTTGATGGTATTAGTATTGCTAAATGATATTTAGTTGGTTTATCTGAAGATCAAATTATTCAATTGATTGAACGAATGAGTATTTGTTATAATGCTTATATTACTCAAAATGATTTTCCTTTTGAAGCCACAAATAATATTACTAAGGGATTTTCTGGCCAATTAAATAATTGGTGATTCAAATATCTTAATGAACAAGATAGACTTCGAATAGTTGCTGCTGTTAAAGAAGATGACACAAGTGATATTTTTGTTCCTCTTGCTTACAATATCATCAAACACTTTGTTGGTACTCTAACACACATTTTTCAAAAATATTTTGATATTTTAATGAATCTAAATTGTCCTAGCTTACAAGATTTTCGCTAATACAAAGATATGTTTCTAACATGAGTATTAATGCGAAATGATTGTAATCAATCTTATTGGAAAGAAAGATTTTTATCTGGACTTCCTAAACTTTTTTCAAAAAGAGTCAAACATTCAATAAAAAAGGAAAACAATAATACTATTCCTTATGACAACCTTATCATTGGAGAACCAATCGATTTCGTTAATCGAAAAAGATTAGCTCTATAATGATCTTAAACTCAAAGCCAAAGTAAAATAAAAAAGGTCTTATAGTTGTAAAGAACTAGGATCATTCTGTGAATAATATGGATTTGAAAAACTTATCCCTCCTTAAAAAACAAGAGGACAAAATATTCATAAAAGAAAATTTTATTCTAAAGAAAAGAATTTTCAAAAACCTTATTCAAAAAAATTTTCCAAAAGAAAATTTCAATTTTTTTTTTCAAAATCCTCTAATATTACTTGTTGGACGTGCAAAAGGCCAGGATATTATTCTAATAAATGTCCTTTAAGAGGGAAAATGAATAATCTTCAAATTGACGAAGATATCAAAATTGAACTTCTTAATCTTATTAACTCTAGTTCTGATGATGAATCTATTTCTGATTTCGAACAGATTTATCAACATCAAGAAGATTATGATGTTAAACTAGTTCAAATTCATCGTCTTCTTTTTTCTAGTCAAAAAAAAGAACTGTATGGTTGTAAAACCATAACATTCTTACTAAAGAAAGAGAATTTATTAAAGAGGTTATTGATCAAATTGATGATCCTCAACTCAAAAATAAGTTCAAAATTCTTTTACCCTCAAAATCTTTTCCTGAACCTTTTAATATACAAACTATGATGGATAGTTTCAAAAAGAAAATTTAAAAATTATCTAGTTTTGATTTAAAATCAGAAACTAATTCCATGAAATCTCAAATTTCTATTCTTGAACGTCAAATGAAAGATGTTAGAATGGAAGTTGCTCTATTCAAAACTAAAGATTTAGAACCTGAATATATTCACAAATCTAAATCTAAGATACTTGTAATAGTTATGAATGAATATAGACCTCCAATTTGAAAAAGAAAAGGTTAATGTTATTAACCGAATTCAATTTCAAAAATGTTATTGTAACATGACTATCATTTTCAACAAAATATCAAATTCACTTTAAAGTTTTTATTGATTTAGTTGCTGATCAAAATTTTATTAGTGAATGACTTATTCCTACAAAATACTTTAAGAAAACTACTGAGTGTCTTTACGTGTCAGTGGTAAAAAAACTTAACATTTAATATAAACTTTCACAAACTCATGCTTGTAATTCAAACATCTATTTTAAAATATATTTTATCTTGTAAAAGATCTAGACCAAGAAGTAATTTTTGGTGCTCCTTTTATAGTTCAAATTTATCATTTTTAAACTAATTCTACGGGATTAACTACAAATATTTTTGGACAAAAACATATTTTTTCAAATTTACGAATCCTCCTTCTTATAAAGATATATATATTTTAAAAGAAGTATTTATTTCAAAAATTATTAATAATATTAATTACAAAAAGAATCATATTAGATTTCTTAAAGAAAAAATAAGTTTCAAATAATTGAAGAACAATTGCAAAATTCTTCAATGAAAGAGAAAATTTTAAATTTTCAAAAACAAATTGAAAAAGAAATATGTTCTATTATTTCAATCGCTTTTTGGAATAGAAAAAAATGATGTTTCCCTTCCTTACAATTCTAATTTTCATGAATCAAATATTCATACAAAATTTCGTCCTATTCCAATGAGCAAAGAATTTTTACACCATTGTATCAAGAAAATCAAGGATTTACTTGATAAAGGTCTTTGGCCAAGCAAATCGCCTTGAAGTTGTTCAGCTTGTTACGTCAATAATTCTATCGAAATTGAATAAGGTGATCCACATCTTGTTATCAATTACAAATCTCTCAGTAATACTCTTCAATGGATTAGATATTCATTACTCCAAAAGAAAGATTTACTAAACATATTTTACAAAGTTGTTATTTTCTCAAAATTTGATGTGAAGTTTAGATTTTGACAAATTCAAATTAAAGAAGAAGATAGATATAAAACTGCTTTGAATGTTCCTTTTGGTCAATATGAATGGAATGGTATGTCATTTGGTGTATAAAATGCTCATTCAGAATTTCAAAAAATTATAAAAGATATTTTCAATCCCTTTTCAAATTTTATTATTTTTCATTTAGATGATGTTCTTATATTTTCTAAAAGTATAAAACAATATTTCAAGCATTTAAATGCATTCATTCATGTAATAAAGAAGAATGGTTCAACTGTTTCTGCTAAGAAAATTGTTCTTTGTCAAACAAAAATTAGATTTCTAGGACATAACATCCACTTAGGAACCATTACTCCAATTCAAAAAAATCTAGATTTTACTAATAAATTTCCTGACGAAATCTTGAAAAAATCTAGTTTGCAAAGATTCCTTGGTTGTGTCAATTATGTGTTAGACTTTATTAAATATATAAGGATGATGTGTGCCCCTCTTTTCAAAAGACTACAAAAACATCCTATCCCATCGAGTCATCTTTAGCCGTGAAAAAGGTCAAAAATGTTGTTAAAGGTATCCCTTGTCTTTCAATCCTTGACCCCACTGCCTTTATTATTGTTGAGGCTGATGCATCTGACATAGGGCATGGTGGTGTATTAATATAGATTCCAAAATAGTCCAATCAAGAACAACTGGTTAGGTTTCATAATGGAGTGTAGACGGGACCTTAGAAGAATTATTCTACTATAAAAAAGGAGATCTTATCCTTTGTACTATGTATTTCAAAATTCCAAGATAATTTAACTAATAAAAAATTTAATTTGAAAACAGATTATAAAGCCTCAAAAGAAGTTTTATAAAAAGATGTAAAAAAAAAATTGTTTCAAAACAAATCTTTGCTAGATGGCATGCAATTTTGTCTTGTTTTGATTTCAAAATACTATATATGTCTGTGTGTGTATATAAAGGAAATCAAACTATCATACAGACTTCCTTACAAGAGAGTTCATAAGGAATGGAGAGAGCCGTGAGAATATTCAAGAGAGTTTCTGCAAAATTAAACATTTTCTGAGTAATTGAGAATAATATGGAGTTATCTTCCTCCAAAAATAAGAAAGTGTCAACAAAGCCCTTATTATGAATTGAAGATTTTATTCAAGGTTCTCATGCATCTCAAAATGCATCCCAAAAAACTACCCTATTTTCGAAAAACCCATTTCAAAATACTCAAACCCAAAAGGTTTATGAAGAAATTAAACCTTCCAAGTTCAAAAATGTCATTACTAGCTCTGGTACCAGAAATAAATCCCCAAAAAACCTTCTATTATTATACAAAACCTCTTCATTATCCTGTCTTTGAGATGGAATCATCTTGGTCATAAAGATATTCATGTTGCTTGATTAGTGTCTAAAAGTGATTCAAAGATATATCATTTACAAAGTATTTTACATTCACTTTGTTTAAAAACACTAATGTTAGTCTCTAATTTCAATTCTCTTGTCGTAAATTCAATTTTCATAAATACATGGTTAAAAATGTAATTAATTGAAATACGTATTTACATACATGTCGGCATGAGTATTATACATTTGAAAAAGTATCTATTTTATGTATTTCACATGTATTTCCAATTTAGAACAAGTGGAGCAAGTGGACGAAAATTATGTTGAAAAGTTAAGAATAGTGACTGTCTCAAGCAAGAAACAGTTGTCGGTAAAATGATCATAACTTGAGCTTTAGACATTGAACCGAGGTGATTCAAGTTGGGTTAGAAAGATAAGGCATGTTTCTACAAACTTTCATGTTTCAAGAAGTCAAATTCGTTTCACAAGGAAGCCAAAATTACTGTGCAAAGTCCAGATTGTTACCTGCCGGATACAACTTTTCTACCTGTGAAACAGTACTAATTATTTTTGTTATATCTGGAGTTATATAGATCCAATGAACCTAATATTTGGACTAATGGAAAGCTAACTTAAGTGGAAATAATTTATCTGTTGATCATAAGTCCAAATTTGCTATATGATGTATCTAAAAATTGGCATCAAATTGCATGTTCCAACTATCTTGAAGTTGGACAAAAACAAGTTGCATTGTCTACTTGCATTTTTAATGTTCCTTTGCCTATAAAAGGGGACCTTGGCCAAGATTTTGGGAGAATCAATTCCTCTCCTATCATATTCTAGTTTCCTTCATTTTCTTTATAACATTTCATTTTGTATTTCTAAACCATTAGCTAGAGCTAGGGGTGAAACTTTGGTGAACGCATAGTATTGTTTTTTATCTTTCATTTTGTTCTTCAATGTTCATCTTCTTATTTGGTTGAAGTATATGTTCTACAAATGGTTTTGGTTTGTTAAAGACTTTGATTTATTGTTGACAATTTTGGCACAATAAATGCTTAGATAATCTCTACATTCCAACAACTTATTTTGACATATTCTATCAAACAATTATCAAGATCTATCTTTTAATATATTTGTGATTAATGTTTTATCCTCCGTATGAGATCACTCCTTAGTTGATTTTCTTATGAGTTAAATTAAAGATCAAGGGTAATTTCTACTCATTTATCCGAAGTGAATCCCAGAAACTCTAGCGTTCGTCTTCGTCGTATTTCCACCAACCGTTTAAACAGTTTGGTGGAAATTTTCAGTATATTAACAATTGATTGGTATCAATATTTATACAGCAGGCAACCCATATAATCCCAGTAATTTAGGCTGTACAAAAGGAAAATGAATCACTCAAAATGGGAAGAATATTACAAGCAGTAAATCTGTGTGCTAAATATGTGCTCGTAAATCTTTCCATAAGTGTGTGCTAAATCTGTGCTCTATCATGCCCCTGCAAGCGTGAGGGTCTAGGAAGGACACTAAGCTTGGAACGATGAAGAAGGAACTGCGTCCGAGCCAGTGGTTTGGTAAGGGAGTCAGCAAGTTGGTCTGCTGTGTGAACATGGGAAATGCGAAGCAACTTACGAGAGACTTGATCACGGACAAAGTGAAAGTCGATGGCAATGTCGAATGGAAGACAGGATTGGAGCATAAGTAAGTGGCTCCAACATTGTTACAATAAATTGTTGGAGAAGAGTGAATTGGTACTGCTAGTTCATAGAGAAGATTGGTAATCCAATTCATTTCAGCGGTGGCAGCAGCAACAACACGATATTCAGCATCGGTAGAAGATCGGGCAATGGTGGATTGTTTCTTAGTGCTCCAGCTAATGGGATTAGAGCCAAGAAAGACAACATAAGCTGATGTGGAGTGTCGTGTATCAGCGTCTCCAGCCCAATCGGCATCTGCAAATGCATGAAGAGCAAGGGGAGAATGAGCAAATATGAAGAGACCATAGTGAGAAGTGCCTTTAAGATAACGGAGAACTCTTTTAGCAGCAAGCCAATGAGTGGAGGTTGGTCGATGCATGAATTGAGATAGCTTATTAATGACATAACTGACATCCGGTCTTGTAAGAGACAAATATTGAAGTGATCCAATCACTTGACGATACTGAGTTGGATCATCACTAGGGGAATGGGAATGAGATGGATTAGGGGTTGTTGGTTGGTCAGGTTGGTGGATTTCTTGACTTGGTGTGGAGGTTAGGGTGGTAGAGAGATCTGGTGTGGGTGAGGCAGGACTGGTGGTGCCATGATGTGCTATAGAGTATTCCATGTTAATAGGTTCGGGTAAGCTGTTTACCTGTGATGGAGCGCATTGAGAGGCAGCTTGGGGAGAAACCGAAGAAGTAACCTGTTGAGTAGTAGATGGAGGCTGAGTAGAGGGAGTATGAATTAAGTATGGTGTGGAGGAAGACCAGACAACATAGTCAAAAGAGTCAGCAGTAGGTGCTTGAACTTTATCCAGGTGTTTTCCAGAAAAGGCCGATAGAAGTTTGGAGAAAGTTTGGTGCGAGAGACATATATCAGGAGAGGGTGTAGTCTTGTAGGGAAAGATGTGTTCAAAGAAGACAACATGTCTAGATATAAAGAGACAATTGGAATGAGTATCAAAACAGAGAAAAGAATGATGAGACAATGAAAAACCAAGATACACACACGGTCGAGATCGGGGTTCGAGTTTGTGAGTGTTGAACGGTCGAAGCCAAGGATAGCATAGGCAACCAAAGACTCGGAGGGAAGTGTATTTGGGTTTGTGACCAAATAACATATGATATGGTGTGTCATTGTGGAGAACAGGAGTGGGCATGCAATTAATGAGGTAGGTGGCGGTTTGGAAGGCATAGGTCTAAAAACGTAGAGGCATGGCAGCATTGTGAAGAAGTGTGAGACCAGTTTCCACAATATGACGATGTTTGCGTTCAGCCGAGCCAACATGTTCTGGTGTATAATGTGGTGATGTGAGGTGTTGAATACCATGTTGGGCTAGAAGGTGAGAAAGAGCTTTATACTCACCACCACCATCTGTGTAAACGGTTTTGAGTTTAGTATGAAAAAGATTTTCAATGAGTTTTCGAAATTTCTCAAAAACAGTAACGACATCAGATTTAAGTTTAAGAGGATACAACCACGTGTACTTAGTAAAGTAATCAACGAAGATAACATAATATCGAAAATTTCCAAATGAAGTCATCGGCGCAGGGCCCCAAACATCCGAATAGATAACTTGAAATGGTGTATTACAACTAATAGAAGAATTTTTAAAAGATAGTTTATGACTTTTGTTGCAGAGACAAGAGTCACACACTTTATTTGTAGATGAATTTGGCAAGGGAATTTTTATTGCTAGCGAATATTCTCTTTTGGATTAGAGGAGAGGCATGGCCAAGCCGTTGATGCTATAGTTGAGACGGGAGGGTAACTGAGACAGAAGGAGTGATTGGTGATTGCTTGATAGGTGGGGTTGCAGATGGCCACTCATACAAGTTGTGCTTACTCTAGCCTTTCGCCAAGGATGCCCTCGTATTCAAGTCCTTCACAAGAAAATAATCAGGAAAAAATTCAATAGTTGTGTAATTTTGTTTGCAAAATTGGGAAACAGATATAAGGTTCTTTGTTATCATGGGTGCACACAAAACATTATCTAATGTAAATGAGACAATAGGGGAATCAATCGAAGATGAACCAACATGAGAGATAGAGATTCCTTTACCATTACCGACTACAATATCCTCGTTACCAATATAATTTGAGTGCAAGGAAAGGTCTCGTAGGTCTGAAGTGACATGATGCATAGCGCCTGAATCAAGTACCCAATTGTTGTTGGTGTTGTTTGATAGTCCTTCAGCCATATTTGCTTGAGGTCGAGAGATATAGGAAGGTGGCAGTCCACCAGGTCTACAGGATTTTGCACTATGTCCAGACTTGTCACATAGTTGACAAATAATGTGAGGTTGGCTTTGATTTCCTTGATACTGATATGAATTCCATGGAGGAGAGTATGATGGAGAGTTGGAATGGTTTATACCTCTGCTGTAGGAGGGCCTAGAATGCTGCCGATTGAATTGCAGGTAATTGAACAGAGAGTTTTGCCCACTGGTGTTGTTATCGTGGCGATATGTGGTGTTATTGTAGCCACCTCGATGGCCTCCTCTATTACCACGACCTCTAAAATTAGACCTCCTTTGAGTAAGTTGTGCTGTAACTTGAATTTCTTCTTCATTCAGTTCTCCATGATTGCTTATCAATTCTTCATCAAGTAGTTTATCATAGAGGTCTTCAAAGTTATGGGGGTGTCACGGACAGGAACTGCTGCTGTAAGTTCTTTGAACTCATTGCCCAAACCATTTAAAGTATAGGACATGATTTGAACGTCGTTTAAGGGATGCCCAATGAGAGCTAGATCATCGACAAGGCTTTTAACTTTGCTCATATAAGCTGCCACAG
>NC_036242.1:18568255-18571369 GCF_002742605.1 Olea europaea var. sylvestris | reverse complement strand
ACAAAAATAATGTTGAAAAGTCAAGAATAGTGACTATCTCAAACAAGAAGTAGCTGTCGGAAAAATGATCATAACTTGAGTTTTAGACATTTAACCAAGGTTATTCAAGTTGGGTTGGAAAGATAAGGCATGTCTCTACAACTTTCGTTCTTTACAAGAAGTCAAATTCGTTTCACAAGGAAGCCAAAATTACCGTGCAAAGTCCAGCTTGTTACCTGCTAGATACAGCTTTTCTACCTGTGAAATAGTACTCATTGTTTTTGACATATCTATAGTTATATAGATCCAATGAACCTAATATTTAGACCAATGGAAAGCTAACTCAAGTGGAGATAATTTATCTGTTGATCATAAGTCCAAATTCGCTGCACAATGTATCTGAAAATTGGCATCAAGTTGCATATTCCAACTGTCTTGAAGCTGGACAGAAATAAGTTGCATTATCTACTTGCATTTTTTATGTTTCTTTGCCTATAAAAGGGGACCTTGGCCACGATTTTGGGAGAATCAATTCCTCTCCTATCATATTCTAGTTTCCTTCATTTTCTTTATAACATTTCATTATATATTTCTAAACCATTAGCTAGAGCTAGGGGTGAAACTTTGGTGAACGCATAGTATTGTCTTTGATCTTTAATTTTGTTCTTCAATGTTCATCTTCTTACTTGGTTGAAGTATATATTCTACAAATGGTTTTGGTTTGTTAAAGACTTTGATTTATTGTTGACAATTTTGGCACAATAAATGCTTAGATAATCTCTACATTCCAACAACTTATTTTGACATATTCTATCAAACAATTATCAAAATCTATCTTTTAATATATTTGTGATTAATGTCTTATCTTCCATATGAGATCACTCCTTAGTTGATTTTCATATGAGTTAAATTAAAGATCAAGGGCAATTTCTACTCATTTATCCGAAGTGAATTCCCGAAGCTCTAGTGTTCGTCTTCGTCGTATTACCACCAACCGTTTACTACTCATAGACTAGTTTATTTCCTTCCAATTCCTTGTGGTTCGACCTCGGACTTCCGAGATTTACTACTTGCGACAACCTGCACTTGGATTTGCAACCTTAAAGTTGTAGCATTGCTTCTTATTCTTTGTGTGTACAAATATATCATTGATGAAGGCTATAATGAATCGATCTGAAAAACTTGATTCATTAAATTCATAAAACACAGTTTGTACATTTGTTAACCCAAATGGCATCACCATGAACTCATAGTACCATACCGTGTTCTAAAGGCCATTTTAGAAATATCACAATCCTTTATCTTGAATTGGTGATAACCTAATTTCAAATCTATTTTTGAGAACACATTTGCACCCTTCAATTGATAAAAAAGATCCTCTATCTTTGGCAGTAGATATTTAGTCTTTATAGTCAAATGATTAGTATCTTTGTAATCAATATACATCCACATTGACCCATCTTTCTTTTAACAAACAATACTGACTCTAACCATGGGAATACACTAAATCGGATGAAAACCTTATCCAATAGTTCTTATAGTTGTATCTTCAACTCCTGTAATTCTCTTGGTGCCATCCTTTAAAGGTCCGTAGATATCGGTGCTACCCAGGGGTCAAGTCAACTATGAACTCTAATTGTCTATCTGGTCTTCCGGAAAAAATCTATAAACTCCTTAACCATCAATACATCTTCTACTCTTCGTTCGAATTGGGGTTTACTAGTAATTTTCAATAAAAATTCTTGACATGTATTCATTCTCAACATCTTTTCTACTTTCATTGCAGATACTAATCAGGATAGAGTCCCAATTCTTGTTCTAAAGAATCGAAATTATTCGTCCCCAGGTTTTTGAAATAGAACCTTATTCTTATCGTATAAAATAGTTGCATAATTTTTACTTAGCCAGTCCATACTCAAAATTACATAAAAGCCTTTCATTTTCAAGATGTACAAAATTTGTTCTATCATCAAAATTTGTCTCCTTCGATCTCTAACTTAACGTCTTTAGCCATTTGATTAGTATTAATGACTTTCACTTGAAGGAGTACTAGCATCTAAGATGTTCACTTTTATTCCCAATTTTATCTACAAAAATTTTAGAAATAAACGAATGCATGGATCTAGAATCTATAAGGACAATAGCAGGTATATTAGATACGGGTAACGTACCTATTATTATGTCTGTGTTCTGATCCTCCTCTTCTCCTGTGCAACCACTTTGGCCTTTCATTTTTTAAGTCAATTACCTTCTTCCTTCTTCTTTGGACATTCTCTGATGAAATGATGAGTCGTAACACAAATGTAGCATACCCCTTTTCCCTGAAGAAACTCACCCAAGTGTTGCCCGTTACACTTGGAGCATTAAGGAAAAGTTTTGTTTGAGTTTGACCAAACTCTCCTTTCTTATTCTGATCCATGCCTTTCTCTTTGTCGTGACCTTACCAATTTTATTTATAGAAGACTCAAGGTTGGGTTGGGTTTTCTTTTCCAATCCTAAACCATTAGAGTTGCTTGTGCTCGACGTACAACTTTCGCATATGTAGTATATTGCTGGACTGCCATGATCTCCTTAATTTCTGATTTTAATCTCATTTCAAACCTTTTAGCCTTCGTCAGCTCAGTGTTTACCATATGCGGAGCAAAATCTAGAAAATCGTTCAAATTTTCTTTCATACTTTCCAATTGCAAATTTTCTTGCAAGCTAGAGAAATTCTACCATTTTTTGATCCTTCAATGGATGGGAAAAATATTTACCCATCAACGACTCCTTAAGCTGGTTTCAAGTGACATTACGTTGTTGTTTTGCAGTTCTAATATGTTTTCAAACTCCCACCCATATCTAGCATCGCCAGTCGACATGAATTTCACACAATAAACCTTTTGAGCGTCGTTGTAGTTCATGTGCTCAAAGATCTTTTCAAGTCTTCTCAGTCAATCCTCAGCTTCGAAAAGGATCACCTTTAACATCAAAATGATGGGGGTTTAAAACGATGAAACTGCTCTACAATCGAGCTCATAGTGTTGGCACTCCTTGTTGCATTATGAGGTGCTGCTTGAGCCTACTGCCTGTCCAATCCTTGCACTACCCTCAGTAAATCTCTGCACATAGTAGCTTAATCTTGTTGTCGTCGAT
>NC_036242.1:18555317-18568026 GCF_002742605.1 Olea europaea var. sylvestris | reverse complement strand
AAAAAAAAAATACTAATATGTTTAATTAACATAAAATGATGTGTAAAGAAAACTCATGGGATCATAGATTTAATTTGTATGAACAAAAATATGAAGGATAATATAAATGAAAATATTCTTCATTTTTTCTTACCTTAAAAATATGGGATAGTGACAGATTGATAAATATTGGATTTCACAACTTATTATTATTATTATTATTATTATTATTATTATTATTATTATTATTATTATTATTATTATAGATTTTGTAAAATAGATTTTTTTTTGTTTTTCGTATAAAATCTAAAAAAAGAATCTTCTTAAAATTTGAAGTGGGTTTGAAACATTGTTTTTGATCTAATTAATTTGAATAGCGCCCAACTAAAAATGCTTCCACATGAGGAAGGAGTTACAAGTGGACTGCTTAAACCTCAAACTCTCCTTAGACAGTTTAGGTTTTTTTTGGCAAAGGCTTTTAATTTACGAATATGCAAATCAAGAAAACTCAAACAATGAATTCTCAGTAGAAGACTAACTACATATAGGTAATTTTATTTTTTTTGAAATTAAAATTTAAAAAATCTACAGGATAGTAAACCTTTGCTATGACACTAAATTGTAACGCCCCAAATTCTAGTAATCCAATACGTTACCAAACATGAATTTCTTAACGTGCTTAAAGAATAAATTTTAATATAATGACATATTCAATAAAAGTTGAAAAACATTTAATAAATGATAAATTTAATTTAATAAAATATGTAGAAAATTTTGAAATCATATATTTCATCAAATCATTAATAAAAACTAGTTCTAACATACAATCAAACTAGGAGTAATTAAAATTTATAATGTTACTCACAATTGAGTCTAAATATTAAAAAAAATAAAAAAGTAAAATCAAATGCTTTTAAAAATTCAAATGTTTCTAAAACTTAAAGCAATTGATGACAAGGAACCGTTGGTCCAATAGCATATCTATCCTCCCCCGTCTAGTATGCTAATGTTTACCTGAAAATTGTATATAAAGAGAGATTAGTATAATGAATTATACTCAATGAGATGCTTGCTACTTCACATTCAAATCTGACATGAAATTATGCATAAATTCTCTAACCAACATAAAATGAGAATTATCATATCATGATAATGATAATTCTAACATGCTCTGCAAAATAACGTGAAGGCTAACTCATATCCATAAGTATGCCTTAAAATGTATCATAATTTCTCCCGAAAGAACCCGGAACTAAAGTAATTAAATACATACATAACAACGTATTTAAAAGATGTAGAAAAACCACCAATAACACTGAATACCTTACCTTTCAAAGATGAATGTGAAAAATAAAATTGTAGAAAACGAAATTCTTTATTGTAAATCCAAAGAATTAATGAGAGAGAGAGAGAGAGAGAGAGAGAGAGAGAGAGAGACTTGGAGAAAATTTAGAGTGGGACTACAAAACAATGTCATGCCTTTATATAATATTTGGATTGAAGTCTTCTAATGGGTTTTCGGACTTTAAGTTAACTCTTAATAATAATAATAATAATAATAATAATAATAATAATAATAATAATAATAATAATAATAATAATAATAATAAAGTCTCCCACTAGAATTGAACAACTATTATTTTATGCATGCTAATCAAATATTATTAATTTATTATAATCCAAGTCAATTAGATAGTAGACTAAAATTTCTATCCTTAAGATATAAAAAATAGAATAACCATATAATTTGAATGTGAATTGATTTCATTGAAAATTAAGATAATTGTCTGCAAAGTAACCCATTCTATAAATTTTCGTGTATATATCCGTAACATGATTAATCAAAGGAAATACAAATTTTCTAAAATTCTAATTATCATTTTCTTTGATCGACTCTATCGTGAGTCTATCTTATCCAAATTAACTTCTTCTCAATTTTAATATATACAAATAATTATGATCTATCAAACGAGTTCAATATTGCTATAGTAAATTGGTCTAAATTGATAATTAATATATTATCTAAGTAGTTTTCTTAATTGGATAAACTTGAATTTAACGTATCTAAATTAATTTTTTCTTGAGTTCATAGCTTCAAAATGAGCTCAATATTGATGGGATAATTTTGACTCCTTCAATATTTAACTATTTGCCCCAATTAACTAAAAGTATAAAATTTAAAACTTATCTTCTTCTGCCCGTTAACTATTAAGAAAAAAAATCATGTAGATGTAAATTAAATATTAGGCATAACAAATTGATTTGCATAAAGACTTGACTAGACATGGCATTCCTATTAACCGACAAATAAATTATATGCAACATAGCTAAAAAAATTCGGAGTTCTACTATAGCACCTCATCTATGCCATGGAGAGTTGGTCTCTTCATGGCACCTCAACGGATGTGACGCATCGCTTCGGCTGTCTCATGTATAGCCTCTGCTGTATGGGCTTTATTGAGCTTGCTAGTTGACTGTCAAGTGGTAGTGAGTTAGCAGAGGCATTGTTAGTCTATATATAGTATACTATAATGGAATATATGTAACTCTAGAATTTTAATAGAAAGACGCATAATTTAGAAGTGTGGAAAAGTTTACCAAGTGCCAATGACGCTGTTTGACTAAACCATTGAGAGGAGTATGATGCAGGTGATTTAAGGTGTTGGATTCGAAATGTAGCCAACTTATATTTATGGACCATAAATTGCCACCGCCATCTGAGTATAAGGTTTTAATTTTGGTTAAAGTAGATTTCAACAGTGCCTTTAATTTTGGAAATAGATAATAAATATCGAATTTAATCGTGAAGGGAAAAAACCAAATGCAATATAGTGAATTGAGCAAATAGAATTAAATAATATCAAAAACCATCTGTCGAGGTTACAGGACTGTGTCCCAAGTATCATTATAGATAATGTCAAGTAATCACAATTCTTAGACTGGGCATGCCAGTTGGGAGCCGTTGCTCTTGTTACAAAGATAAGATGAACAAGAAAAATCTAAGAAATCTTGGGAAGGTAACTCTATCAACTAGCTTGGATAATGAGATGACATGGGTCAATAAGGAGGAAGAATCGATATAATAGTATAGACAATTATGCACTTATACTATCTAGTCTTCCTGTGCCAAAAGAAGACTAGTTGGTCAATTTTTAAAAGATAATATTAAATCATATAATGCTTCATCTCTATTGTCTATACTTCTTGCATTTTCAATTAATCTAATTGCAACTTGTATCCTACACTAGTTGTCATGTAGACATAAAATAATTGGACATGTATGCCCATAATAATAATGAACACACAAGTTCGAAATTAATAGAGCTCGCAGGTCCAAAATTAGTAAAAGGCTCCTAGATTCAAACAACAAGAAATAAAATTAGAGGAAATCACACCACCGCATATATTTAAACATATCGATTCTAAAATCAGATATAAAGTATAAATGAGCATAAATCAGGTTTTTAATAAAAAATAATATTACTCACTCTCACTCTCTACCACAATTTAATCCGGCAACATCTCTCTACCCCATACTCTTCGATGCCATCTTTTGGACTTCCATTGATTTTTCCTCAACAGATTTGTTGTATTGAAGCACCTTGAGCCATCAATTGGTTGAGAGCAAGTCAAAATGCTCAAATGGAAATTTTCAGAATATATCCCAGAATTCGAATCAATTCACTTGTTAATTGGTTCAATTGTTGGATCACCCACGGTATTATGGATCTCAATTGGATGTTGTGGGATAGAATTCATCATTTGAAATGCATTTAGTCCATCAATTGATTGACTGCCTATTTTCGCAGAAATAGTTCACGACTGTTGGATTTTTTATTCTGGGCATCGATGTGTGGAATTGGTTTTGATGAATCAGAACAGTGAAATAGGTCGCCTTGGTGAGGAGACTTGGCTGGTGGTAGTTCGTGACCATGGTTGTTGCCGGAGTGGCAAGAATCTGGATGAAGTTAATGCGTTACTCACGATTTTGAAGCCAGATTTTTGTCCTATTTGATTGTTGTTTGAGCTCATATTTGTAATGGATTTGTAGACGTTGAAGAGGCAAATTTACTGGTGGCGGATTATGGTGGTCATGGTGAGTAAAAGTTGGTATTTTGTAATGGATTTGTAGAGATTGAAGAGTGGAATTTTGGCGTTGGTTATTTACTTAGTTGTTAGGTTGTTAGTAGTTGTGGTGGAGTGTTATAGTGGTGGTTATGGTCGAATGTTGGTGATGGATCAATGTCCACAAGTGGTGATGGTAGCTGTGATCAAATCTCTTGGATATGTGATCATGACCTAATCTCTTGTATATGTGATATATCAAAGTACACGAGTCACATGTCAAAATGCATAGGTCACGGGTCACAGATTCAAGAGATTTGATTATAGGTCATTGGATCAGATCATGGTCACATGTAACAAGACACTTGTCAAAGTGCATAGATTATAGGCCACAAATTCAAAAGATTTGGTCACAAACCAAAGAGATTTGTCCGCAGGCCATTGAATCAGGTCATAGGTCACATGTCAAGTGCATGGATCACAAGTCACGGATACAATAGATTTGGTCACAGACCATTAGTATAGGCCACATGCTATAGATCAAAGGGATTTCGTCATAGACCGTTGGATCCACTCACAGATCACATGTTAAAGTGCAAAGGTCACATATCACAAAATTCAAAAGATCTGATTACATGCCATTGATTTCTCTGACCTTAGTTATCTGAGCTGGTAGCAAATCATTTAACCAAATTTCGACAATGATAATTGAAGTTTTTTGCTCCAGTAAGTATTCTGTAAATTACAGAAGTCGATGTTCGACAACGATCGCTATATTATTCCCTTTATCTATACTATCTAAGCCGAAGATGCTCGTGTTTGTCCTTGAAGAAGTCATCCGATGGAGGATGTCGACGACTGGTGCACAAGGATGGGTAGGGTAGGTATGGGTTTTGAGCCGGTGATGTTCATGTTCGTCGTTGAAGAAGTCATCAGCAGGTAGTGCTAGGAACAACTCTAAGTTCGTTAATGAACTTCCTGATTCAGACTACTTCCTTTGCTACTTCTGAAGTAGCAATATGCTCAGCTTCTGTAGTTGAATCGATGTTTATTTCATGTTTTGAACTAACCACTCTATTGTTTAGAGTAAACACATATCCAGATTGAGATTTACTATCATCCTTGTCAAATTGAAAGCTAGCATTAGTATATCTATGAACTCTAGCTCATTTTTCTCTATATATTAAGAACACATCCTTACTTCTTCTCAAGTACATAAGGGATGCTCTTAACTACTATCCAATGTTCTTTATCAGGGTTTGATTTAAACTTGCTTGTAACACTTATAGCAAATGAAATATATGACCTCGTATATAGCATCGCATTCATGATAGTTCATATTACTGAAGCATAAGGAATCTTATCCATGCAATATCTCTCATCATATATTTTGGGATACGTATCATTTAAGAGATAAATTTCATGCAACATGGGACACAATCCTCTCTTAGATTATTCGATATTAAATATTTTTAAGATTTTATCTATATACGTAGATTGGAATAAGACAAACAATCTTCTAGATCTATCTATATATATCTTCATTCATAAGATATAAGAAGCTTCTCTAATATCTTTCATGAAAAAAATTATTCGATAGCCATAATTTTCTCAGTTGAAGCATAGAATATCATTTAAATCTAAATATCCATCTCTAATTAAATTGGAAATACGTTTTTCATTTATGTGGCCTATTCTGCAATGCTAAAGATAGGTACTATTTAGATTATCACTTTTATGCCTTTTATTTTCTATACTCATAATAGAAGACTCTATAGTTGGAATATAGATATCATTTTATAGTTAACCACAACTATAAAATATCTTATCAAGATGAAAAGAATAACAATTGTCCTTAGGATAAATTAAAAAACCCTTCACATCCAAATATGAAATTGAAATAATGTTTTTTGGAAATAGAGGAAACAAAATAATAGTTCTTTAATTCTAATAATAAGCTCCAAGGCAATAGTAAGAAGTATGTTCTTATAACTAATACAGTAACTCTTGCTCTATTCTCTACGCACAGGTCAATTTCTTTCTTTTGCAATGATATACTTTTCTATAGTCCTAGTATATTTATACAAATATAAAATTCACATCCAGTATCTAAAATCCAAAAAGTTAATAAAGCAAACATATTAACCTCAATAACAAAGATACTTGAAGTCGAAGCTTCAGAAGACTTCTTTTCCTTCAAGCTCGTCTAAAAAGCCCTACAATTTCCCTTTCAATGACTTTTCATACCACAATGATAGCAAGGATCATTAGACTTGATATTGTCATTCTTTTCTTTAAACGGCTTCTAGTTTGTCTTAACTTTCTTAGATGCCTTTTCAAAGCTCACTTTAGACTTCATCTTAGTGCCCTTAGAGTAATCAATGGGCAAATCTTACACAACCAGTTTTAATATTGAGCTCAACACTCTTAAACATGTCCAATAACTCGAGAGAGTGCACATGAGCTTATTCATGTTAAAATTCATAATAAACTATGAATACCTCTTTGGTAGCAACTACAAAACCAAGTCAATATTTAGTTCATGATTTATAACTGAACCAATTGAGAAAGCTTCTTAATACAGCCAATCATTTTTGTATATGGATACTAACTGAAGATCTTTTCTGTCATTTTGCATCAATATAGTTGCTTGGAACTCTCATATCTTTTCACACGATTGTTCATCATACAGCTCCTTGTGAAGAAAAATCATGATATTAGCATCCATTCTCTTGTGTTGCTTTTGCAATTCAGGTGACATAGATGCAAGGATCGCACATGTTGTATTGTTGTCTCATCATTGTGTATATTATAAGCAACTCCTCTTCTTCGATAGAATTTTTAGTGGGTGTCATTGAAAATGTTTGCTCAAGGACATAAAGAATTTTCTCTTGTTTGAGAATAATTTTCATATTATGGTGGGAGTTAAAAAAAATGGCTTGATTAGTTCATTGGAATTTATTATGCTTTTAAAATTTACACGATAACTTATGATTTAAAACTATAAATGATGAAAAATAAAAGAATTAATAAATGTCAAAAAGTGAAACAATTAATTTAACAAATTAATTATGCTCTCACTATTTAACTTGCGTTTATGACACTCTCACATAAATTTATGAAATTATTACTCGATTCCAGTAGGCTAAGATCAAGTCTTAGAAGACATTTGGGTAGATATTATTATCTATTGTGTCTCTAATAAGTGTTCTAATAAGTGTACTTACACTTATTTAGGCCATTAAATTTGAGTATTTATTAGTGATTTTGATAAATTATAGCTTAATTATGAGTCAATTATATTTGTTAGGTTGAAATCAATGCAAATTGGTGGAATTTGAAGAAAAGAAGGGAAACGGCAAAAATAAAAGAAATTCAAATTTTGGGGACCAAAGAATAAACATTCAATAGTTGATTCAGACCATAAAAATGATAACTAAAGATCACATGTGATCAATTGGATGCAATTGAAGGTCAAAGGAGTGAAATATAGTTGAAAATTTTTACAACTCAATTTCTAAATGAAGAAGTTATTCTCCGAATTAAATAGGAAATATTGTATCCCTTTGAAATAGATATCCAACGCACTTTGAATCAAGTCAACTGAAGTTTGAGAGAGAAATTTATGACCAAAATACTGAAATCTATTTAAGGACAACAACACAAACCGGCGTGCGTGAGGGACAAATCTGCCACTCGTGTAAGACCCTAAATTTTTTACCTGAGAGCTACATGACTCAATGGCCCGCGCTTGGGCCTTTTTCGTTGATGAATTAACAGTTTCCTTTTGTGATTCAAACTCTTTTGAAACCCAAATTGGATACGATATTGACCTATTTTTTACTCTCATGAACACAAAAAGAGGGCTACGAAAATTCCATATTTTGGGACAAATTTAAAGAGTGGGGATATAACCCACTTGAAAAGGTTGAAAGGAAAGAATTACTATTGTCGATAAATCTAGACTGTGAACCAACTACTCAACTCGATGAGATATCAATTGTTGAAGAAAAGCATAAAGAAGATAACAAACTAATTACAAAGGAATCAAGAGAAGAAGTGGCAATTAATGATGATGAAAATAACACACATTCTTTCAACGTAATCGATTGTCCAACAATTAAATTTGTGATTAAGCTCGGAGGAAGAATTCTACATAGTTAATTTCGAATCGGATGGAATAGGCAAGTCATATCGTATTAAAGGAGACAAGGTCAAGATTTGGAGAATAAATGAAAAGTGGATCAAAATCAAAAGAAACAAACTAAGCAAGTCATCAAAAGCTTTCTTTATAATTCCATGATGCAGAATATCAAAGTCAAGTTAATGACTATAAATAAGAACTTATTGGAAGGCAACCCAATTTTTTCTCCTTTCATTCATTTTTGCTTTCTAGAATATAGGATTGGTAAATTTCATTGCTTTCAACAGTTTAGTAAATTTTAATGCTTTTAGTAGTGTAGGGCATCTTCATTCCTATATTTTCCTTTAGATTATGTTTGAACTTATTATAAAGTGTTCCATGTTATGATTGATTTTCTAATTATTTTGAAGAAACATGACACTTGAACAGATTGGACAAGGGAAAAGACATAGTAAGTGAGTCAAAAATTTCATGCTAGTCCATCCACCACCTTCAAATATGCTTGTTATATTTTTAGGGATTGAGGGCAATGTCTGTTATAAGTTTGAGGGTAGAATAGCACTGAGTTTTTATTGGTTGTCGTGCTTGTTCTAGTGAAAAAAATTTGAAAATTAAAAAAAAAACCAGCTTATTTTTTGTTTTTTGTGCTTCTGTGTTAGATAAATTTGCTTACTTTGATGAATATATTTGGAACCGTGTGTTAGACTATAAATTGTGAAAAAGTTGCATGTTTTGGTTGATTTATGTTTATTCATGTAAAACATGATTTTTTTTTTTTTTAGCACAAAATTTATGTTTTGCATCATGAATGAATAATTTGATTCAAAATTGGAATATGTTGAAAAAAAATATTGTGAACCTTAAAAGATAAATCCAAACAACCACTAAATTGTACATCATTAAACCAAATTTAGAATAGTTTCAGAGTGATTGAACTTTAATAGGAAGACATTAAGATAAATTTAGATTCCATGTGTTCCAAATTTTGTGTGGATTGTCTAAGACTAATAAGATGAAAATTAGGTGAAAATTTTAAGTTAGAGATCATTTTTTTTTTAGAATGAGTGTTTAATAAAGGACATTGCACTAATTATTGCATACAAAATTAAAAAAAAAAAGAAAGGAAAAATGTATCTCGTTGTGAAACGTCTATTTGAAACCTTCTATGACTCGAGTGATTAAGTCTGTAGGGTATTTAAAAGCTGGTGCCCTAAAATCATCTGACTTGGAACTCATCGACTAAAACCTCGCTATAAGGATTATTTAGAAAGCCTAGTGGAGAAAAGTTCACAAATAAAATGTTAGTAAAGGAAAATATCTATATATTTATAAAGATTGATACATGCTTTGATTAATCCCAAAGTACTCATTTTACAGAATTAGACATTTGACTCGGGATTATTAGCTTAATTGATTCTTGGCGATCGAAGCAGTAAAATATAAGGAGAATCATCATTTATTGATGTGTTGAGCTGTAATTAGTAAGATCAAACAAAACTAGAGAGGCTGAGGACTAGTATATAAATTAAACCTTAGATCAGACCTTGAGAAAAAAGTTAAAAAAAAAAAAAAGTTCGAAAGTGTGAATCTTACGAGAGAAGAAATGATGTATTCTACCATTGAGGGTCGGGACTTGAATAATTTTATGAATTTATGACGAATGACATGAATTTTCCCACACACACACGTCGATTTTACATTGAATGAGTAGAAATTAATCTTAGTGATGTGATTTTGGAGTAGTTTATAGTTTTAATATAGGAATTCCAATCCTGAGACCAAAATAAAATTTTCTAACCCTGTGTTTTTAAAATCTTTGGTTAAGTTAGGATATAATTTTGTTTGAGCACAAACAATGTTCAAGTTTGGGGGTGTTTGATAAGTTTAGGCCATTAAATTTGAGTGTTTGTTAATAATTTTCATAAGTTATAACTTAATAATGTTTTTAAGGTTGAACTCAAAGCAAATTAGTGGAATCAAAAAAAGAACAAAAATGGGCAAAATAAAAGAAATTCAAAGTTTGGGGACAAAAGTGTAAATATTCAATAGTTGATTCAGACCATAAAATGATTATTGAAGATCACACGTGATGAATTGGATGCAATTAAAGGTCAAAAGAGTGAAATATAGTTAATGTATTTTCACAATTCAATTTTCAACAAAAGAAATTATACTCCTAATTTTTAGCCTCAATTTGAGACCCATTTTTCGAATAGCAAACATTCGAATTAGAAATATTTTAACTTGTAAAATATTTGTATTCCTTTGAGTTAGCTTTTCAATGCAATTTGAATCATCTCATTCGGAGCTCGGAAGAGAAAGTTATGACTAAAATACAAAAAGTTGTTTAGGGACAACACTCGTAAGCCGGCATGAGCGTGAGGGACAAATCTGCTGTGCGAGCAAGACCCCAAATTTTTTACCCAAGAGCTACTTGGCTCAATGGCACGAGCACAGGGCCTTCTTTCGCAGACGAATCAGTAGTTTCCTTTCGTGAGTCAAATTCTTTTGGAACCCAAATTTGACACGATTTTGACCTATTTTTCGATTATTATAAATACAAAAGGAGGGCTACATATTAAAAAATCTCTCTTACCTCTTTATATAAAATAGTATCAATTACTATATTTTAAAAGTGGAGATCAAGCCCTAAAAAGAATTGAAGGCAAACTACATTAAGAAATTGAAGAATTCAACTTTGGATTTGGAGGTCAACATTTTTTGTATTCTTTTATGATCCAAGTGATATTTTTCCATTCTTCTTCTTGTAATTTATATATTAATATGCTAGGTTAGATTTGCTTTTATATTGGATGAAAATGAATCATATTTGTTATTTATTTCTAATTTAAGACTAGTAGTTTAGTTTAATTCTTGCATTTCTTAGTTAAGTTTGCATGTCCATTGCATTATTTAATTGATTGGCCACCAATTAGATAATTAATTGCTTATTTTAGTATTGAGAGACTCACAATAAATTAAGAACTTAGCAAAATTAACATATATACAATAGATGTTAGGAATAACATTTATTATGTGTGTAATCATATAGATAATCCAAGTTTTAATGCATTATAACCAGTGAACTTTATCAATTGTTAAGAACATAAAAACGAAATTAGATTACAAATCAATAATTAAAATAGATAGCAATAGGCAGATTCGAAATTCAGTATAATCATTCATAATTTAACAAAAACAAACTTTTATTACTTTCTTATATTAATTTAGAATAACTACAAAATCAAATTCTTTTTTTGTTTACATAATTCGAATTTCATACATAATTAGTAAACTTGAATTGAAATTTATTTTCTACAAGACGATACTCTCCACCACTAAATCCATTACTTGTCAACGATCCCGTATGCTTACTGATTTTGCACGAACGGCCTTCATGCAACTGTTAGATTATCAAGTGACAACTCTTTATATTCACAGATCTCATGTGTTAACTAAATTAGGCCTGTTAAGGTTATCTGCTTTAGTGTGCTCAACAAAAGATAAATTTTAATTAAATTGAATAACTCACTTACAAATATCAAATTTTTAGTAGTGTCAATGGACCAAGCTTAAGTGTACTCAGAAAGCTTACATTGATGAGTGATTTTCATTTTTCACTATAACAATGGAAGGTGAATTGTAAACCTTAATAATTTTAAGGAGGGATTTTACATGCAAATGTCTCATCATAATAATTTATATATATTTCAATGAACCGCATTGCATGTTCACAACCAGTGCTCAGGATGGCTATTATCACTGGTTAGTTGTCGATTTTTTGACCCAAAACTTAATTTTCTTTCAAAACTGATTATAGGACATGAAAATCAATTTTCTTAAAAGCTAGAAACAATAAATCAATAATAATCAACCATTGATTGTTCTTAAGATTCAAATAAATTTTCTGACAAGAACAGAAGTCGACTCTGATACCAAAGTTTAAGAGTTTATTTATACATGCACAATGTCATTTAAAATATTTTTTAATTCTCTTTAAGGATCATCCTAGTTTTTAGATAAAAATGGTGATTAGAATTATACCTTTAACAAATCCTTCAATTTTTTTTTTTAAAATCATGATCATGAATAATCACGATCTTTGCTCCTCGTGAATTTTGATCTAGCATGATATATCTACACAATAGCTATCCCACTGTCTAGCTACAAATGGCAGTCAACAAGGGAGAACAATAATTAGAGATTATTCAAGTCTTCTGCTTTGAGAAATAATTTTTCAAACACACAAATTAAATGCATTTTCATTATTTAAAAAGACATTCAAAATAGAAAATTAAAAATGAATTCAAAAATGAAATCTAAAATGCAAACCAAACAGGTCCTTAGCTTCTCTTCAAGGCTTTTTATAAAATAAGACTTGATCTCAACATTCAAAGCTTTAGCTTCTCTCCAAGACTTCTCCCCAAAATGGGACTTCTTTGTATTCAAAGTTTAAACTCCTCTCCTCTTCAAGACTTCTTCCAAAAATGGGACAATCCAACCTCAACAATTGGACTTCTT
>NC_036242.1:18544665-18551169 GCF_002742605.1 Olea europaea var. sylvestris | reverse complement strand
AAAGTTTGCAAGCATTTATCAACTTTTCATATCATAAGTAATATTCTGTTTCTAAGCACGTACTACCATATAACTTTGGCCGCGGGGGAAGACAGAGAGATGAAATTTACAATTTAATGGAACCATCGTAATCCCATAAAAGCTTTATACCAGAAATTTTAACTTGCTCTATACATATTGTGCTGATTTTTAGACTCTTTATGGTCTGTAAACCCTAGTAAACAAGATCATGAATAAAGCAACTCCTTTTCTTTGGTTAAAATCGATTTAAAGCTATAAAAGCAAATGGCATAAACATTAACTCGATTAACTTTTGATCAAAAAGTTGGAAAACCTAACCCAACTCATATTCTCTATAATAAAGAAGGTAACAACACATTGTATATTTCATACATACATATATATACATATATGCATGTAGTTTCTTTCCATACAATTTGAAACTAGAAAACTATATCGATTCTAAACAAAATTAATCAAGTCATATACAAAGAAACCCATTATTTAACCATCAAAACATTAGGGAAATTTTCTGTTTTCGTTGTGTACATAGGTATAGAGTCACGAGATGGTAGCATGGAATTAGTAAAATTCACTTAGGCGGATATCCAGGAAGATTATCGGGCCACTGATAACGATTGATCGATGAATCCATTCCGCCGCTGTTGTTGGTGGTTCCAGCAGTGGCGTTGCTGACGAAGTTTGGATTCCAAGAACTAAGGGGCCTTGACGGAATCACGTATTGCTGTGATGCCAATGTTTCATTCTGAGGCTGGATCTGTCCCGCAGGAAGATTCAGCCCCTGCAGAAGTGCCGTGTTCGCACCTCCACCAAAATAGTGGCCACCATCCAAATTCACTGGCAATTGATTGATTCTTGGCTGCTGATTAAGGGATCGCATGGAAGCCAAAGTAGACAAGAATTCTCCCCCAGAATAGAAGGGACCCATCGAAGGCAAGGCCCTCACAGATTGGTTCCCAGGCGATATCCCAGAATTCCCCGAAACCCCACCCACCATACCTGTAAAATTCTGCTGTGGAAGCGCTGGTGGCGTTGGAACTGCTGGTATTAGAGGTTGAGTCATTGCCCTCTCACCGCCGCTCGAAGACGACGATGACGGGGCTTTGCTCCTCTTGTTCTTCCTGCACCCACCACCAACGGGGACATTCCTCAAGGTCCCCCCCTGAGTCCAGTACCTTCTGCAAGCCTTACAGAAGTAACGCGGTTGAGAAAGGCTGTAATTGTTAAAGTAGCAGAACTTTGTGCTGTCCGAATCACACCTAGGGCATCTTTGTGGCGGCGGAGGTTGGTGGCGAGACATCTGAGCCTCCGGTAGCTTCACTCCTCGTTGATTTTGCCGATCTTCTTGCCATTCTCCTCTCCCATGAGCCTCCATATATATTTCTCTCCTTCTCACCTTTTTTTATGGATGATTTGGCTGTGGGTACAGTTCTTTATATATAGGTAAAAGTCTTTGTTTTGGCTTGTGAATTGTGACAGAATTTGGGTGTGGACGCTTTAACTGCATGCGTGTTTAGCTGATATTATTCAACGCTACTGATATATGTAAGCAATCTGACGGGATTATGAGAATCAGATGCATACAGCGTGAAAAATGGTGCATGAGATTTTATTTCTTCTCTACCTATCCACCATAAAATTAAACAAGGGGTTTTCTAGTATTCAAAATATTAAGTGAAATTTAAAACCTAATTTTTTCTTGCACTATCTATCCAAATCCACAAAATCTACTGAGATTTCATGCCCTAAATGAGGTTTAATGCAGGCAAAGACAGAAGTTAAGGTTGGTGCATGTATAGAGAGAGAATTAAAAGAGAGAACAGCCACCTACTCTTTTACATCCTTCAACTTCAGAAAATAGAACTAGGCTGTGACAGAGAAGCTCGCTCATTAATTTTATCTTTATTTCTCCCGAAGAATCGACAAGCAGTGTACAGATTCTGTTAACTGGCGTAGTGGAGGAAAAAAAGGGGACTTCTTTTTCTTTATGTATAATCACACCCTAACGAAAGAAGCAAATAAATTTCTCTTTTGCAGCCTTGATCAGTAATCGCAGCCGCAGGTCTCCGTAATTGAAAATGGACTAAAACATGCACAGATAACTCATTGACCCCAAAAAAACATAATCAAGAAAACAATAGTGCTTAGGGAAGGGTAGAGTAGGGTAGGGTAGAATGGAATTTGTCAACTCAGCAAAGTCGTCGCCGGCGCCGGCACTGGCTGTAGACTGACCGTTGGATGTCGGTGGTGGCTGTCAAATTCAGCCTTGTCCTTCACTAGGTTAGATAATACCCTCTATTCTTCTTTTATCTCTTGTTTCATTCTCTATCTTGAGGATGCTATTCTAATATTTCTGACTTTCTGTGTTCTTTCTGACATCAGTTGGAAGCCGCCCATTCTTATTTCCAAGAACAGTCATTTTAACAAAAAGACAAGAAAACCCACTTAACTAGGAATTAATCTACAAGAATAATCTCTGTTTGTCGGTTTATTGTATGAATTATTCTTTTTAACAGTATATTCATTTATCAAATTAATGTTCAAATTTATCAAGTTTATTGTACGTCCAACCAGGTTGTAACTTGGCGTGCTCTAAATACAGGGACCATGAAATTCTGGACATGAAATAGACTAAAACATATATCTTCAAACAGAAAACGAGTGTTCCGAGTTGCAAGGTAACACCATCAAAAAGAGAAAAATGAAAAACAAGCTTATTTTAAATTTTAAAACGTTATATTCATCATTTGACTTGTCAAGTCGATTATTGTAATCATAGTCAGATTTAATTCATTAAGTCGGTTACAATATTTATGATAACATTTAATTCTCAGCCAGTTTAACTCGTCTAGTCAAATTATTATAATCGTATTCATGTTTATTTGCTATGACGGTTATTGTAATTATGATAATATTTAATTCTCCACCTGTTTGACTCGCCAAGTAGATTTTTTATTAACAATCAAATTTAACACGCTTATTATGATAAAAATTAATTCCCCACCAATTTGACTCGCCAAGTCAATTATTGTAATAATAATCAGATTTTAATCACTAAGTCATTTTTTTATTATGATATATTTAATTTCTCTAGTTTGTTGTTGTACATAATTATAATTATATTTCGATAAAGTTCTATTAAGATAAAATAATGCCACAATAACTCAAACTGATGACTTTTGGGCCTTCATGGAAAGAGGAATTGATGAATTTCGTTACATTCTACAATTATGACATACAAATGATTTCATCTCAAGTTATTGATATTTGTTGACGTCAAAAAATAAAAACTATCTTTAAAATCCAACTTTCAAGTTTCTGTCGAAATTTGGCACAAGTTTTGGCCCCTTGGGGTGGGATGGGACGGGACACTCATTTGTATTTAGGGATGGGCGTGGGGGGGGGGGGGGGGGGGGTTGGATGTGTTTAGGAGCCAAAGGGCTCGTAGAAAGAAGACAAATGAAGTTTATAGTTGTCTTTCGATCAGAGAATATTTGAATTTTGGAGAAGGGAAGTTTTTAACTTTATTTTGATTTGAGGTGACTTCATAGAGATTGAAGAAATTTTAGATTTTCAACCCTCTTTTAGTTGTACAAATTGCCATTTCTGTAGACTTAGGATCTTTTTTATCATTTTTATGAGTGGAAGTTCCCTCGCCATTATTTTAGAATTCATGATTATGTCCAATTTTTAAGATTTTGTTAACTTTATGCTTTTGAAAATATTAGTCAAGTAATTCATTTTGTTCATGCATAAGTTGTTGCACTAAAGTATATGTTGATGAGTTCTGCTATATGGACAGGGCTTACGTGGACCGGTGTAGATACCTGACAAATAGGAAGTGCCACGTTGTCCCCTGGATGGACATGGCCTATGTGGCCCTGTCCAATAAGAATAACTCTATGTTTATTGTGTTAGAATTTGTACTACTGTTTCTGCTCATATTTGCAGCTCATCTAAGGACTTTGGACCTTTTCATGGCTGGTGCCTTGAGTTGTGCTTTTAGCTAGTGTTATGGTTATGCATTCTTCAATTGTATATTTTTTACCTCGACGACACATGAGCATGCAATATAACACTTTTTTGGTTGACATCTAGTCCACTGGACAATAATTTGGTTGACATGAAGCTCTGGTGGATAAATAATTATTTCATTAGGTAACATTAGTTCGCTATGTCCGAGATTCATGTTTATGTGACATGAAGAATTTTGATTCTTCGCTATTGCTAGGGCTAAACTTTTGAATTACTAGATTTTGACAATTGGACGATTTCTCCCATTTTCCAAAGTATTATGTTGTGTGGAGGTCAAAGTAAAATAGTTTGGCTCTTATCAATATCGAGGCACCAGATGTTGAAAAGATATTGTTCGTGTGAAACCTACAAGCGTATGGAATCGTTAACAAGTAATAGATTTGAGTGAATTGAGAGTATCATCTTACATAGAATAAATTCAATTTAAGTTTAATAATTTCTTATGGAATTCAAATTATGTGATGAGAGAGAGAGAGAGAGAGAGAGTTTGATTTGATATATGCTAAATTAATCTAAGAAAGCTGTAAAAATATGATTTTATCAAATTATGGACGATTGTATTAAATTTCGAATCCACCTATTGCTATCTATTTCAATTCTTTATTTGTAATCTAATTCGGTTCATGCGTTCAGGACATTCGATAAAGCTAATGTATTTAACTTTCTTTTCCAAGACAAATTAATTTTATCCTAACCATGACATGGATCCATTCCTAAGCCAATATCTGATTGAGATGATTCAAAGTGTATTGAAAAGCTACTCAAACAGCTACTATTCTTATAAATACAATTTTTCTAATTCAAACATTTGCTATTCGAAAAATGGGTCTTAAGTTGAGGCTAAAAGTTTGGAGCATAACTTTTTCTGCTAGAAATTGATTTGTAAATATATTTCAGCTATATTTTCGCTCCTTTCACCTCTAGTTTATTATGATAACATTTAATTCCCCAACAGTTTGACTCGCCAAGTCGATTATTGTAATCATAATAAGATTTTAATCACTAAGTCATTTTTGTATTATGATAGATTTAATTTTCTCTAGTTTGCTGTTGTACATAATTATAATTAAATTTCGATAAAGTTCTATTAAGATAAGATAATGCCACAATAACTCAAACTGATAACTTTGGGGGCTTCATGGAAAGAGGAATTGATGAATTTCATCACATTTCTGCAATTATGACATACGGATTATTTCATCTCAAATTATTGATATTTGTTGACCTCAAAAAATAAAAATTATTTTTGAAATCCAACTTTCAAGTTTCGGTCGAAATTTTGGCACAAATTTTGGCCCCTTGGGGGGGTGGATGTGTTTAGGAGCCAAAGGTTGTAGAAAAGAAGACATATGAAGTTTATGATTATCCTTCGATCAGAGAATATTTGAATTTTTGAGAAGGGAAGTTTTTAACTTTATTTTGATCCGAGGTGGCTTTATAGAGATTGAAGAAATCTTAGATTTTCAACCCTCTTTTAGTTGTACAAATTGCCAATTTTGTAGACTTAGGATCTTTTTGATCATTTTTATGAGTTGAAGTTCCCTCGTCATTATTTTAGAATTCATGATTTTGTCCAATTTTTAAGATTTTTGTTAACTTTATGCTTTTTTAATATTAGCCAAGTAATTCATTTTGTTCATGCATAAGTTTGTTGCATTAAAGTATATGTTGATGAGTTCTGCTATATGCACAGGGGTTTCGTTGACCCGTGCAGATACCCGACAAATAGGAGGCAGCATATTGCCCCTGGATGGACATGGCCTATGTGGCCCTGTCCAATAAGAATAACTCTATGTTGATTGTGTTAGAATTTGTGCTACTGTTTCTGCTCATATTTGCGGCTCATCCAAGGACTTCGAACCTTTTCATGGCTGATGCCTTGAGTTTCGGTTTTAGCTAGTGTTATGGTTATGCATTCTTCAACTGTACATTTTTTTTTTACCTCGATGACCTAATTCTAAGTATGCAAGGACACATGAGCATGCAATAAAGAGTCCACTGGACAATAATTTGGTTGACATGAAGCTCTAGTCGATAAATAATTATTTCATTAGGTAACATTAGTTCGCTATGTCCGAGATTCATGTTTATGTGAAATGAAGAATTTTGATTCTTCGCTATTGCTAGGGCTAAACTTTTGAATTACTAGATTTTGACAATTGGACGGTTTCTCCCATTTTCCAAAGTATTATGTTGTGTGGAGGTCAAAGTAAAATAGTTTGGCTCTTATCAATATCGAGGCACCAGATGTTGAAAAGATATTGTTCGTGCGAAACCTACAAGCGTATGGAATCATTAACAAGTAATAGATTTAAGTGAATTGAGATTATCGTCCTACATAAAATAAATTCACTTTAATTTAATAGTTTCGTATGGAATTCGAATTATGTAATAAGAGAGAGAGAGAGAGAGAGAGAGAGAGAGAGAGAGAGAGAGAGAGAGAGAGAG
>NC_036242.1:18511157-18544593 GCF_002742605.1 Olea europaea var. sylvestris | reverse complement strand
ATTTGATTTATACTAAATTAATGAAGAAAGTTGTAAAAATATGATTTTATCAAATTATGGAGGATTGTATTAGATTTCGAATCTGCCTATTGCTATCTACTTCAATTTTTGATTTGTAATCTAATTCCTTAATGCGTTCATGACATTTGATAAAGCTAATGTATTTAACTCTCTTTTCCAAGACAAATTAATTCTATCCTATCTATGACCTGGATCAATTCCTAATTTGATATCCGATTGAGATGATTCAGAGTGCATTAAAAAGCTAATTTAAACAGCTACAATTCTTATAAATACAATTTTTCTAATTCAAACATTTGCTATCCGAAAAATGGGTCTTAAGTTGAGACTAGAAGTTTCGAGCGTAACTTTTTTGGCTGGAAATTGATTTGTGAATATATTTTAGCTATATTTTCACTCCTTTGACCTCCAATTGTATCCAATATATCATCTATGATCTTCAATCACCATGTCATCGTCCGAGCCACCCATTGAATGTTTACATTTTGGTTCCCAAATTTTAGATTGTTTTTATTTTTGCCCATTTTTGTTCATTTCTTCCAATTCCAGCAATTTTCATTGAGTTCAACCTAACAAACATATTTAACATATAATTAAGCTATAACTAATTTAAATCATTAACAAATACTCCAGTTTAGTGGCCTAGATAGGTGTACAAAATACACTTTATCAAACAGCCTAAACTTAATCATTTCTTTATTCTCAATAATAATAATAATAATAATAATAATAATAATAATAATAATAATAATAATAATAATAATACATGGTTAGATAATTTGCTTTTGGTATTAGAATTGGAATACATGCATTAAAACTAAAAACTACTACAAAATCATAATGCTAAAATTAATTTCTACTTATCCAATGCAAATCGATGTGTGCACAAAAAATCATGTCAAGCATCATAAATTTATAAAGCGAGTAGTCAAATTTATCATTTTTCCTCTTGTGAGATTCACACCCCTAACTTAATTTTTAACTTTTTTTCTCAAGGTGTGATCTAATATTAAATTTATATACTAGTCTTCACAATTTCTAATTTGGTTAGGCCTTACTAATTGTAGTTCAACGTATCAAAAAAATGAGGAGTCTCCTTATTTTTTGATTGCTTCTCCAAGAATCAATTAGGCTAATAATCCCTTGTTAAAAGTTTAATTCTCTCAAATAAGTGTTTGAGACTTAATCAAGGCAACAATCCTTCTATATATATATATATATATATATATATATTCCAACATCTTACGTGTGAATTCATTCCATTAAACTTTCTAAATGACTCATGTAGTAAGCTTTTGGTCGATGACTTCCAAATCAGATGATTTTACTCTAGACTTAATCACTTGAGTCATAAATGCTACGAAGAAACGTTTCACAATGAGACATTTTTTTTTCTTTTCCTTTTCTTTATTTTTTTTCATTTTTATGCAATGATTAGTGCAATGCCCCTTATTAAACACATATTTTAAAAAGTCGATCCTAATTTAAGATTTTTACCTGATTTTTATCTTATTGGCCTTAGGTAATCCACAAAAAATTTAGAACGCGTGGAATCCACATTTATCTCAATATTTCCCTTCAACAGTTTAGTCCTTCCCAAACTATTCTAGACTTAGTTTAATGATGTATAACTTAGTAGTTGCTTGGATTTAGCATCTAAGGTCCACTTTATTATTTTACAACCTAATTTTGAATCAAATTATTCTTTCATAATGCAAAACATAAATTTTGTGCTAAAAAATATCAAGTTTCACATTTATGCATGAATCAACCCTAGCATGCAACTTTTTCACAATTTATATCGTAATATATGGTTCCAAATATGCTCATCATATTAGGCAAGTTTATCTAACCTACACAAGCACGCAATTGCAAAAAATAAGCTGAAAATAAATTATTATTATTATTATTATTTTCAAAATTTCACTTCTTTTGAACTCAAACAAGCACACAAACCAATAAAAACTCAATGTTTTTTCACCCAAAAACTTATAATAGACTTTGTCGTCAATGTCTAAAAATACGATAAGTAATATATAAAAATTAAGGGCATAGAAATGAACTAAGGACTCCTCTGATACATATTTTAAGGTGGTGGATGAACTGGTATGAAAGTTCTAGCTCACTTGATATGTCTTATTCCATTGTCCAATGTATTCAAGTGTCATATTCCTTCAAAATAAAATAAAAAAATCAATGATAACGTAGAACACTTTATAATTAACTTAAACACAACCTAAAGAAAAATATGGGAATGAAGATATCCTATACTACTAAAAGCAATCAAATTTACTAAACTACTAAAAATTATGAAATTTATTAATCTTATATTCTAGAAAACAAAAATAAATTAAAGGAAAGAAAATTGGCTTGCCTCCTATAAATGCTGATTTATAGTCACTAGCTTGACTTTGTTGTTTTTGCTATTCACAGTGGCTTGAAAAGAGAGTTTTCTACCTTATATCGGCTGCATCGACAATTATTCTTCAGTTCATCTTTGAGCCTCCAGATTACAAGATTTTCATTGTTGTCTCCCCTAACAATTCCACATTTTTTCTTCATGTTCTTGTTGTTTTCCCACTGGCCAATCTTTTGACAATCCTCAATGTCAAGTGGTAGCTTGAGTGGAGCATTCATTGTAAAGTGTTTTTGTTTTTCTTCCACCCTTAAAATTAATTCACCTTTCTCAAAATTCATTAATGCTTGTGCAGTTGCTAATAATGGTCTCCCGAAATTAGCGGCATGTGTTGCGCATCTATATCAAGGAAAACAAAATCAACAAGAAAGAAATTATCTCCAACTTTGATGAGCGTATTCTCTACCACTCTAAAAGAATGCTTGCGTGTCTTGTCAACCAGTTGTGGGATTATTGATGTTGCTTTTGGATCATCTAATCCCAATTATTTGCAGATAGACAGTAGCATCAGATTAATACTTGCTTCTGGATCAATTAAAGCATTTAAATTATATGAATTTCCTATAGAGCAAGGTATAATGAAACTCTCTGAATCTTTTAATTTAGGAGGAAGCATCTGCTTTATAATTGCATTGCATTCTTCAGTCAATGCTACTATTTCATCTTTTGGCAACTTTCTCTTCTTTGTCAATATCTCCTTAAAAGCTTAGTAGAATTTGGAATTTGTAGAATGTCATTAATGAAAGGAATTTGATGTGAAGTTGTTTGAGGGCATTCAAGAACTTCTTGAATTATTTGTCCATTTTATTGTTATGTAACATTTGAGGGAATGAGACTAAAGGTGTGTGTTTATAGACAAGAACGGTTGTCTTAACCTGTAGATTATCTGATTGTTCTTCTTGAATAACATTTGATAATTCTTCATACTGACCCACTTGTTCCTCACACGTGGTAGGTATTTGATTATCCTCGCTCCCGTTCTTCTTCATTGTGATTTTTGGTAGTAGAACTCCATTTCTCATTGTGATCGCTTGGACTTTTTCTCTTTGGGTTGTCTTTGAAACCTTTGAGGAAATAGAATAGGTGGCACATAAGCTCGAACAAAGGTAGAAGGCTTGATTGATGGTCCCTCAATAATTGCATGATTTACAACTTCAACTGCTAATACATGTTCCATTGGGTTCTTTTCTATGTCGCTCAGTAAGGTACCCTATGTTCTATTGGCCAATGCAGTTGTTAGCTACCCCATCTAATTTCCCAAATTTTGAATAGAAGCTTTTTAGCTCTCGATTGCAGCCTCAATTTTGGTGATATACTTACCTAACAGATCCTCCAAAGATGACATGTTCTCCTGTTACTACTGAAATACTTGTGGGTTTTCGTGAATCTGATACCCTGTCTCTGATTATTAACCCATAAGAAGTTCCGATAGTTGTTCCAACCTAGATTATAGGTGTTGCAATAAGGACTGTTCTATTGCCTAAGAAATTTTTTTGCTTAATTGACCTCATCAGGCTGATAAACATGCGTGGAGGCCAAAGGATAGCTTGCTATGATCTGCCCCACAACCCTCATAGACTAGTACTGGTTGGTGTACCATGCTTACATTTTGAGTTAATTTATCCAACTTCTTTGTTTGTGCTTCCTGTTGGGCTACCATTGTTGCCACTACATCTATATTGTGATTTCTCATTAGTTTTCTTGATGCTTCCCTGTTTATTGGCCACATGGACTAATTTTGTGCATTTTTCTCAAAAGGTCTAAAACATTATCTAATGGAATATCCAAGATCGACCCACCTGCTGAAGCATCGACTATGTTGCAAAATTTTGGTCTTTGGCTTGAATTGAATATAAAGATCTTAGAGTCATTAAGAATGTTCAAATTAGAGTACTATTTGAAGCAAACTTTAAATCTTTTCCATGCTTCTGAATAGCTCTCGAGGTTCTTTTGCTTGAATGTATGAACTTCATTCCTGATATGATGGACTCGAGATGGCGAGAAAAACTTCAACGTGAACTTCTGTAGCATGTCATTCTAAGAAACAATGCTCCCAAGAATTATAAATTTAACCATTCCTATGTGCCCTCCTTTAACATGTGAGTGAATAGGTGTAGTCAAAATGCATCTACAGACATGCCCTTGCGGCTGATCATATCGCAAAGCATTAAAAAGGCCTGAATATGTTTGTGAGGATTTTTTGTTGATCTCCTAGATAACCTAATATCTTGATGATTCTAAAATAAGTTGATGACATCAGGTCTAATATAGAAGTTGGCCTGTCCAAAAAGTTGGATATATCATTGTAGCAAGGTTTTGGCTGATAACTTTAAAGTCAGATGACTATGGGGATCAAGTTTTAAATATTCTTGTAGGCTTAATCACTCAAGTCATAAGGTTGCGAAGAGATATTTCACAATGAAGTAGCTTTTTTCTCTTTTTCTTCTTTTTTTTTTGTGCCATTATTACTGCAACGCCTCTCATTAAACACACATTCTAAAAAACTCGACCCCTAATTTAAGATTTTCGCCTAATTTTTTATCTTATTGCTTTTAGACACTCCACAAAAGAATTTTACACATGAAATCCTAAATCATATTAATGTCTTCCTACACTAGTTCAACCACCTCCAACTATCCTAAAAGTCGGTTTTAGCAACTAAATTCCACTACTTTCAACCTATTATAACATATGGACCACAATACTTTTTCATGATGCAAAAGACACAAGTCTCACATACAAGTAAGATCAAGTTTTACCTGAATAAACATTAATCAATCTCAACATGTAATATTTCCACCATTCCTAGTTTAACACAATTCCAATATATATAGACACACTATTACCGGCAAAACCATCTTACCACACAAGCACACAAGAGCAACAAATTGTTTTCTATATAACGCACAATAAATATGCAAAATCAATAAAAACCCATATAATCGACGATAATATCTTACCCCAAAATAAAAACGTGAGAAAGAGGTAAAAAGGGAAAACTAAATACTTCCCTAGGCCAAAGGTGGTCACTGAAATGACATGAAGTGCATGAGCTAGATGATCCATTTGATTGCATTCTTTCCCTTGTCCAGTGTTGGTTTGAGTATTCCTAAATGTCATGTTCTTGTAAAATAAATAAAATTTAAACATTAGTAACCAATTAATCTAAAGCAATTAATATTAGGCTAAAATATCATATAATCTAAGAAAAACCAAGAAATAAATGGAGAAATGGAATATGGGATAAAATAGGGGACTTCGACAGGTTACGATTGCAGAGTTACCATTCACTTTTTTGTATGGATGATGACACCTGAATAAAAATAAACTCCCTATCCTATAGCTAGAAAACATAATAAATAAAATGATAAAAGATTGGGTTGCCTTCTAATAAACATTTATTTATAGTCATTAGCTTGACTTTGTTGTTTTGGCTATTCAAGGTGGCTTGAGAAGGAAATTTTCAGTCTTGTAATGATTGCACTTGTAGATATCTTCAATCTCATCCTTGACTCTCTAATGCTGGAAGTTCCTATATTGATCTTCTATTATTCCAATTAGTCCACCAACATCCTTCTTATAGCGATGACTTGCATTGTCATCCCTTACGTTTCCATCTTAGGTTCATTGAAGTAGGTTGGTTGTTTAAGTGAAATGTTCATAGGAAAATTTTGTTGCTTATATTCCATTCTTAAATCATCTCACATGTTTCAAAATCCAACAAAGCCTGACCATTAGCTAGGAATGGTCTTCCTAAGATCATTAGCAAGTCTTGATTCTTTCTAATGTCAAAGACTGTGAAATCTACTTGGAAGATGAAATTTCTAGCTTTGATGAGCATGTCTTCAACTACTTCTTAATGATATTTTATCGACTCATCAATCAATTGTAGTGCTATTGATGTCTCATCTAGTTTTCCCAAGCCTAGTTTCATGTAAATGTTCAAGGGCATCAAAATAATACTTACTTCAGAGTCAAGTAAAGCGTTAATGTTATTAGAGTCTCCCATAGAGAAAAGAATAGTGAAACTCCTTGAATCTTTTAGCTTAAGCAACATCTTATATTGGAGGATTAAACTGTACTCTTCAGATAATGCAACTTCTTAGGCTCAAACAACTTCATCTTCTTAGTCAACATCTTTTTCAAAAGCTTATAATGGTTTGGAATTTGTAAGGTTGCGTCAATTAAGGGAATAGTGACTTACACCTTTTTTAGGGTTTCTAAGAACTTTGTGAACTGTGCCTCCATTTTGTTGTTCTGTAACCATTGAGAAAATGGAATTGAAGGTATAAGTCTATTGATAGAAATGGTTGTCTTAACCTATGGATTGTCTGAAAGCTTTTGTTTATTAATCTCTATTGATTCTTCAAACTGCTCCACTTGTGCCTTGCCCATGATAAGGCACCTGATTACTCTCAACTTCTTTCCCTTTTTTGTTGATCTCTGGTAGTTGAACTCCACTCCTTGTTATGATGGCATGAACTTCTACCTCTTTCAACTATCTTCATAGCCATTGAAGAAATGAAATAGGTGGTACATAAGTTTGTTCACATGGAGCAAATTTGATCTATAGTATATACTCCACATCATTCTTTACAGCTTTGACAGCTAACATTTGTTCCTGTTGATTTTTTGTATCGCTAAGAAATGCACCATGTAGTCTATTGGACAATGAATATGCGATCTGCCTTACCTGATTTTTCTAAGTTTTGGATAGAAGCTTAATGATTCTAGATTGCAGACTCAATTTTAGCGATGTACTTAACAAGTGAATCCTTTAAAGTTAACCTCTTTTTTTGTTGCTATTGAAATCATAGCAAGTTTCTCTGAACTAGATTTCCTTGTCCCTGATTATTAGCCCACAAAAGTTAGGATCATTTTTTCAACCAAGATTATATATGTTGAAACGAGGGTTGTTCTGTCACCTCTGTGAGTTTTGTACATGTTTCACCTTTGTAATCTAAATTATATGAGTGGACACTAAAATGTAACTAGTAGTGGTATGATCTACCTTACAACCTATGCTATACAACTATGCAAATTGGTATTGGCTAGTGTACCATATTCATAGATTGAAATATGTTATATATTTTCCTTGTAAGTACCTCCATCTATGCTGATAATGCTGTCACTGTATCGATATTATGCACATGTTCTAATTTCCTTGCTATATTCCTATCGGTCAGCCACATAGACTGATTCTTTGCTATCCTTTCATACAGCTTATAAGCCTCAATGATATATCCTCATTGTTGATCCACCCCCTGAAACATCTATTACATTTCTGTATTCTTGGTATTATCCATAATAGAAGATGTATAACTAAGCTTGTTTGGAAATGTTGAGATTTGGACACTTCCTAAACTAGTCCTTGAACGTCTCCAATGCCTCTTGATAGCTTTCAAGTTCCTTCTGCTTAAAGGTGTGAGCTTCATTCTAGCTTTGATGGACTTGAGATGGTGAGAAGAACATCATTGTGAACTTTTGCACTTTATCTTTTACAACACAGTGTTCCCAACAGGTAACGAGTAAATCCATTCTCTTGCGCTAGCATTCAAGGTATGAGAGAATAAATGCATTCCAAAAGACTCTGCTACATCCCTTCATGACTAATAACTTCATATGACATTAGTAAATCTCTTATATGTTTATGTGGATTTCCTATAGCTTTTCCAAAGAACTTGATGTCTTAATAATTCTAAAAGAGGTTGATGACATCCAATTGAAAGGGGAAGTTAGCTTGTCCAAAACAATGATAGATAATAGAAGGTTGCACAGGTACGAGCACTGGATTTACATAATCCTTGACCAATATAGGGGCTTCATCGACGATAACCCTCTGCTAAACTGCCTGCTACAATTGAAGTGGATCCTAAATTTACTCTGATTGAGATTTTGATTATCCACCATTTCTCTTGCAGTTTTCAATTTCATCTACCTATTTGATGATTCTTTCAATCTTGAGATCTAATAGAGCAAGCTCGATCTCTTCAGAATCTTACATGAACTGATGATCACCTAAGAAGAACAAAAACATCAAAAGAGAATTTAAGTAGGGTGATGAATAGCCTAAAATAAAAGAAAATCAATTGTAATATAAGCTTATAAACAAAATTATTCTCAGACAATGACGCAAAAACTTGTTCAGACAAAACCCGCAAACATACGAATCGTTGACAAGTAATAATGTGACAAGTTGAGTTTTCATTCCACGAGAAATAATTGTTAACTATAGAGTACCAATTTCTACCAAATTCAATCTGCGTGACACAAAAGAGTTGATTGCTTTGTAAATATTTTAAAGTTAACTAAGAATACTATAGAAGATTGGTTTTATCAAATCATGAGAGAAATATATTGGATTTTAGAATCCAGCTGTTGATTTCTATTTTCAATTCTCGATTTAAGCAAGTTAGTGTTATTCAAGTATTCGTGACAACTGATAATCTATTAATATTTAATGTTCTTTTTCAAGATATATTAAACCTATCCTTAGCACAACACGATCATATACCTAGTTCAAAATTCATATGCAAAAAAAAAGAAAAAAGCATTCTATTACATGATTATCAAACACGACTACACATATCCTAAATATTATTCCTAATACCTAGTGTTCATGTGTCAAATAGCCAGTGTCCTACTTATTTTTAATCTCCCAACGCTGCAATAAGAGACAAGTTATCTAATTGATAGCTAAGCAATTAAATAACACAATATTTATGCATATTTATTAGCCTAACATCCAATTATCAAAGAATATATGGAAAGACATCACCCGAAGTAAAGAAATAGATGAAGAACTCAAAAACATGGTTTCTTGCACTTCAATCTTTAATTTGAGCTTTGAAACTTTAAATATTGTTTTAAAATTCTTCTTCACTTCTTGCTAGACTCTCTTCAGTGATAAAATAATGGTTCTTTACGTCTTGAACTTGATTAGGTTATATAAGATGTAAAAGATGTCATTCTATACATGGTCGAACCAAAAAAAGGAAACAAAATCTCCCCCCTGGAAATCATCTAGGGGGAGGCCCTCTAATGAGCCTTTTGACTTCAGTTGGACGCATAATGGAGGGAACCAAGTACGTGCCTAGAAATTTGTACTTGGCGTGTGCCTAGTCATGCCACCTAGCATTCATTAGTATTTTTTTTAAAAGTTTTTCTCCCGATATCCAATTGAAGCAATTCAAAGTGAGTTGAAAAGCTAACTTAGAGGGCTACGATTATCATTGAAATATTATTTTTCCAATTCAAATTTTTACCATGCCAAAAATGGATTTCAATCTGAGACAAAAAATTCGAAGTATAACTCTTTTGGCTAAAAATTGACGTATGATAATACTTTCACTATATTTTATCAGTTTGAGATCTTTTCTCATCCAATTGACCTCCAGCACAACTCGAAACTTCATCTTGAGGCTTGACACAATTTTTGAGTATTTATATTTTATTCTCTGAACTTTGGATCTTTTACAATTGAGCCCTTTTCCGTACTTTTTCTCCAATTTTATCATTTACGTCGATTCGTATCTAACAAACATAATACACATGGAATTAAGTCATAATTTATCAAAATAATAAATAAATATTGTAACGTAAAGACTTAATAAGTATAAAAATACACTTATTAATAGTAACGCAGTCGCAACGTGAGTGCTTGTAGATATGCACGAATTGAAGGTCAACCATGCGATCGCAGCCCCCAGGGCCATGCGATCACATGGTACTAATGGACGTTTTCTCCTATTCTCCATTTCAATATGAATGGCTTCCTCTTAGTTCCATCACTTTCTCCACTTTTTCATTCTTGTGTTTGAAAATCAGAGCATTTGTCATCCCAAATGCTAAATTAAGTTCAAAAAATCAAGGCAAATAACTTATTCTCTCTGAAAATTCATCCCATTCTCACTTCAAAAGGTAAGAAACAAATTTAAAATTTTCTTATAAAAGAATTTGTATCTTCTTTCTTGCATTTTGACATTTATTGAGACACGGAGGATTTGAGTTAGGTAAATTGGAGTTGTAGTGAAATTATGTGAGAAAATTGGGTAACTTTGAATTCTCTAAGTTATCGAATTTTCCCTTATTTTCTCACAACTAGAAGGCGTTCGAAAAAATGTCTCAACTAGGGCACCATTATTGCATTGCACGACACACACTACACATAGCATACTTCATTGCCATATGCTTCATTTTGAAATTTCTACTTTGCAATCGAAATTTTTGCACATGAAGCACCACACACAGTACTGCCTACCTCCTATGCTTCCATCCCTATTTACGTCCCATATCTCCGTCCCTCATCTGTTCGTATTTTTTCATGTTAGTTATAGTTCTTTTTTGTTGTATATTATATGAAGCATATGTTTATACCTAATGCTCACTTCACTTGTTTTACCATGTTTGTAGGAAAGATGGCCTTGAAAAGTAAGGAATCATCAACAATGGAAGGTATAGCCCCAAAGGCGGGGTTGTTCTAATAGATTTTATGTAATTTGAGGTTGGTTAGAGCAGTCGGTGAAAAGAAATGGTACAAGCTTCAAATCCAATATATCCAATGTTGGTCCCGTAGTTTCTTACAAACTTCAGTTAAGATCTTGACATTTTCTTATTAGACCACTACTACCAAACTTAGGTAGGGGATTGATGGATCATGTTCGGGTTGGAGATTACAGATGACTACTAGAGTTGAGCTAGAATCACATTATTCCTATTTTTTTAATTGGTAAATATTAATTACTATATATCAAAACTCATGTATATGTACACTAGGTGTACTCGGACAATCAAGAACCAAATGAAATACAATTACTCCGGGCATACCCGGGCAAACAAAAAGAAAAAGATGTATGAATGATAAGCACTAGATCCCAAAGTCAAAGATTCAAAATAAATCAAGACATGCGGATATAAAGCGAACATAATCTTGTACATTGTGTTTTAATTTATCTAACTATCCTATCCACATGCAGACTAAGTTCCTTAAAAGCCTTACTATTTCATGCCATCAAAATATGGTATGCGGTACTAGCAAACGCAATTCTTTTTGATTTACTTTACCAAGATGTCCCACGGACCTTTTTCTTGATCCACTTCAAAGCACTTGGAATAGCCACTTCTATAACATTGTATTTCTAAAATCAGTGGTATCTGCTAAGTAGCGGATATTCATCTTTTGCTAGGTAAGATTATGGCCAATATAGTAGCACAAATTGATAGGAAGACCATAGCCAGCCCATTCAAATCAATCACACAGCGAAGAGCATAGATTTAGGTATATTAGTAGTAGGTCCCTATAATCTCAAACTAGCTATATTGATTCTACCACCAATTCTAGAGTCTTCATCTGATTTGGCTCTTCTTTACCATCTTCCATGGTGATTTCGAATTCAAAAGCGATCAGGACGTCACTACCATTTGTACCACACATCGACTTTTTGAACCTGACATCAGTCTGGTGAGTCATAATCATAGTTGCATCATAAATCATGTGAGCATATCATACAGAGATTGGATCAATGTGATGTCCAGCTCAATGACATTCATGTACAAACTTAACTATATCCTCGACCAGATCCCTCCAGTGTCTGATCTTTAGTTATATTTCAGTCTCCACCAACCAATTCACTCGAAGAGTCTCTAGATATCCTTTCTGCTCTATTTTCATTATGTTATATGTACAATGAGACATTGAGGGCATTGTGTAGTTTAGATATGTGGTAGAAAATCATCAAGTTGTTTTTATTTATTTATTATTATTGTATATATTTGCACAATAAAATATACTGCACATAAATCCAAAATATTTTCCTACTTTTAACAACACATTCTCCTAAAAGTTACCATTCAAAACTTTTTTCCCCAAATAATGATTGTCAAACATGGACTTTAACAATTGAATAGTATTACTTCTCGTTTACTCTTTTAGTTTGAGGTATTGTGCAATATCAAGTTAATCGGTAAACTTAATCCAATAATCATGATAAATCGTAAATCTATGAAATATGCAGGTAATAATAATTAATCGTCAAATTAAATCATCATAATCTATAAATTGATAAATTGTTTAGTAGAGGAGAATTACCGATGACTGGTTGGTTATAGTAAATTACTTACTCGAAGCGTGTACTTGAAGAGGCGATTAAATTGGAAAGATCATTGATAATATTTTTGCATCTAAATTCTCAATCCTATACATTTCGAACCATGGGAGAAATTTGGTATGGCCCCTTTCAATTTGGCCAAAGGGTGCCTAAGCAAGCTTTATTTATTATTTGAAACATTATTATGCTAGTACCTATCCATCTTTCTTCGATAAGTAGCAAGCTCCTTTTGGAAATAATCCACAGCATCACCCAAGAGGTCGAGCTAGTCCTACATTGTCATATCATAGGACCAGAGCCACGTCACCATAGGTCAGGAAAAATGTTATTTCACGTGTCATCATTCAACAAAAAGTGAAGCATATCAACCCAGTCTCTCTTCAAGGCATGAAGTTTATTTCTTAGAGAATACTTGATGGTATTGTTGATAACTTCAGCTTGATCATTGACTTACGAGTGGTAGCGGCTTCAAAATTGCTTCTAGATTCCATAGTCATGATAGAGTTTGTAGGTCCCAGATACATAAACGTCCTATGTAAAAACGATTTTGGTTTGTAAATAGAAAGTAAAAATCGTAGAAAAATAAGAACACAAGATTTTTCGACCGTAGCCCCGAGGTTCAGCGACCGCAGCTAACGCCTAATTCCCGTTGAGCATCCCTAAGGATTTAGCTCGAATCCACTAAGAAAGCCCTTAAAATGGGCAAGAATGTTACAGATCTGAACGACAAAGGTTCGACACAAAGAACCTCTCAAACACTGATCTCTCTCTTTACAAAATACTCACAAAGAATACACTACACTCAGTACACCATAATCTCACAAAGAGATTACACAGATCATCCAGAAGATGAAATTTATAGAGAGAATTTCAAAGAAAAACACGAAGAAGATGAGAGGAATACAAAATGATACGATCTGCCCTAACCTTAGAATGAAAAGTCTATTTAAATGGAATACGATCAATCAGCCGATCCAATGGTCCTTATTACACCAAGTGTCAGCCATCCATTTAAAACGCACCAATGCTCAAAAATAAAACACGCTTTCAACTAATCCAGAATCTTCATTTAATTGGATCAAAGGACCCAATTTACTTGGGCTGGCAAAACTGGATCATAAGTAATAAGTGGGCTAAAAATGTAGCAACCCATTTACAATCTCCACCTTTGCTTCATTTTTAAAACTCTCAATAGTGGACTCAAACTTCACCTCAGTTCATGTGCTCGGTTAAAACTAGTTAGTTTCAAGATTCAATAACTTCAAAGAATCTTGAAATTTATTCAATGGTATTACCTTTGTGCCTACATCTGCTGGATTCACTTTAGTGGATATTTTTACCAGTTTTATATCACACTTTTCAATTATATCCCTTATGAAGTGAAACTTAATATCTATGTATTTGGTTCTATCATGAAACACTGGGTTTCTACTTAAGAAAATAGCACTTTGATTATCTGAACAAAGCTTAACATTATTTTCTATAAACCCCAATTCATTTAATAGACCATTTATCCACAAACCTTCTTTTATAGCTTTTGTGGCTGCAATGTACTCAGCTTCAATGGATGATAAGGCAACTAATTTCTGAAGTTGAGACTTCCAGCTAATGCAGGTTTTATTTATCACATAAAAATATGCAGTGGTAGATTTTCTATTGTCTAAATTTCCAACAAAATCATAATCAACATACCCTTTTAGTTTAAGACCATTTTTATCAGATTTAAACCTAAGTCCTAAATTCTGAGTACCTTTTAGATATCTGATTAAGTGTTTCATAGCTTCCCAGTGAGTTTTACCTGGATTGCTCATAAATCTACTTAAAACACTAACAGCAAAGGCAATATAAACATACATAATAGATCCTACTGCATATGCACAAGGCACATTTGCCATTCTATTATATTCATCTTCAGTTTTGGGTAAATGTTCAACAGACAACTTCACACAAGCAGATAAAGGAAGGCTAATTGATTTTGATTCATGTAGTGAAAACCTCTTAACTACCTTTTGAATATAGGATTCTTGTGTTAGAAATAATTTTCCATCTGTTCTATTTCTTTTTATTTCCATTCCTAATATTCTTCTAGCAGGTCTTAGATCCTTCATTTCGAATTCAGATTTAAGTTTTTCTTTTAAGGAATCAAATGTAACTTTATCATGACCAGTTAGAAGCATATCCTCTACATATAGAAGCAAATAGAAAAACTCAGAATTTCCCACACACTTGAAATAAAAACATGAATGATATTCAAATTTATTAAATCCAATGCTTTGTATAAAAGAGTCAAATCTTCTATACCATTGCCTAGGAGCTTGTTTCAGGTTATAAAGGGATTTCTTCAGTAAACACACTAAGTTTTTGTTCCTTTTATTTTCAAATCCCTTAGGTTGAGACATATATATTATTTCATCTAATGTTCCATAGAGAAAAGCGGTTTTCACATCCAATTGTTTTAATTCTAAGTCAAATTGTGCTACTAAAGCTAATAGAATCTTAATTGATGTGTATTTAACAACTGGAGAAAATATGTCATTATAGTCAATTCCTTCTCTTTGTGTGAAACTCTTAGCTACTAAACTTGCCTTATATCTATTATTGCCTCCTTTCAAATCACCTTATTTTATTTTATACACTCATTTACAGTCTATCAGTTTGCAGTCAGTAGGCTTCTCCACCAAGTCCCAAGTATGATTCTTATATAGAGAATCCATTTCTTCTTACATTGCAGCAAGCCATCTTGCTGAATCTTTGCAAGAAACAGCCTTTTCAAAAGAGGCTGGTTCAGAACTTAGGGTTTCAGATTCAATATGTTCAGATACATAGTCTGCATGTAAGAATCTAGACGGGGTTCTAATTACTCTTCTTTCCCTGTCTCTATCAAGTTGATAATCTTGCAGATCAGTAGTAGTATTAACAGCTTGGTTGTCATTTAAGTTTTCATCAGTTATAACTTAGGTTTGTTCTAGAGGTTGCTCCACCTCAATTTGAGTTTGATTTTGATCATTTTGTATATCAATTTCAATACTGGTAGACCCAAAGTCTTTATCAGTCAGTTATTCTCTATTGTTGTCACTAAGACAATGGAAAACCTCATCATTAAAAATAACTAATCTACTTATTATGACTTTGTAACCTATGATTTCTTTCAAACACAATCTGTAACCTTTAACTCCTTCCTCATACCCTAGAAACACACACTTACTGGACCTGGGATCTAATTTAGAGCCAATTTGGTATGAATAGGCTGCATAACCAAAAGTTTTTAGATAAGAATAATTTGGCATGGATCCAGTCCAAAGTTTTTCAGGTATTTGATAGTCTACAGAACTTGAAGGAATTCTATTTATAAGGTAACAGGCTATCTTAACAACTTCCTCCCAGAATATTTTGGGTAGATCAGAACTTATTAGCATGCATCTAGTTCTTTCAAGGAGTGTCATATTCATCCTCTTAGCAATTCCATTTTGCTGAGGAGTATAGACAACAGTTCTGTGTCTTTGTATCCCATTATTGCTACACAATTTGTCAAATTCAACATTGCAGAATTCTAAACCATTGTCTGTTCTTAATGTGTTTATCTTCCTATCAGTTTGATTTTCTACCATGATTTTCCAATTTCTAAGGTTATGAAAGTATCTAATTTATTTCTTAATAAGAGGATCCAAACCTTTCTAGAAAAATCATATATTATAAGGAGATAATATCTGTTGCCTGAGGCAGTACACACAGGTGTAGGCCCCCACAGGTCACTATGTATGTAATCAAGAATATTCTGGGATTTATGTATGCCTGTACTAAATGGCAGTCTGTTCTGTTTCCCTAAGATACAATGTTCACAAAAGTTTAACTTGTGAACTTTGTTTTTTCCAAAGACACCTTTTTTTGAAAGAAGTTTTAGTCCCTTCTCCCCAAGATGTCCAAGTCTCCTATGCCACAGTTCTGAATTATCAGACTGAATCACTTAGTTCACATCATTATTAGGAGACACACACTTAGCGCTTATCAAATAGATTCCATTTGTCTTAGGTGCATTAATAATAAGGTTCTGATTTTTCTTGATATTTGTAAAACCCTTATTGATTTCAATCTGATAATCTTCATCATCTAGAGCACCTAAAGAAATAAGGTTCCTTTTCAAGGTAGGGACATGTCTAGTATCCTTTAAAAGTAATGTTTGATTACTTTCAAGTTTTAGTATAATGTTTCCAATCCCTTTCACTACACAGGACTCATTATTTCCTAATTTTACAAAACCTTCATTTAGATTTGAAAAATCAAAAAACCAGCTAAGATTTGGACACATATAAAAAGAACAACTTGAATCAAGAACCCAATCTTGACTTGGTCTTTCATAAGAAGAGACATAGGCAACACCAATGTTTGCCCCTGCTTCTTTATGAGAAGTAGTACTAACAAAAGGACCATCACCCTAATTAGACCCATTTCTTTGATCTTTAGCCTTTGTAAAACAATCTTTGATAAGATGTCGAAGTTTGCCACAATAGTAGCACTTCTTATTCTTATCATACCCTTTAATGTTTTTCTTATCTTTTGCCCTATCATTTCCACATTTCTTCTTCTGAAAATTCTTACTACGATTAGCCTGACAAAAATTACTAACCCCTTTGGACTTAGTCTTAGGAGTAGGTAGAGAAGTTTCAGCACTAAGTGCTTCTTTATGTTATGATCTTAACTCAAGTTCCCTATTCTTTAGGGAATTATGAATTGTATCAATACTTAGATCATCCCTACCATATTCTACGGCATTCCTAATATCCTTATATCTATCAACCAGTGCATTAAGTAGACAAACTACCTTTTGATCACTTGAGATTTTCTCACCATAGTTTATAAGGTCTTGTGTGATCTTATTGAACCTATCCATGTTTTCTTCTAAGTCAACACTAGGGTTAAACTTATGGCTGAAGAATTGTTTCCATAGAAAACACTTATTTGGTAGGGTTTTAGTCAATATTGTTTCTCCAAGGCTTCCAACAGTTCAGCTGCAGTATCAGTGTCACCTAACTTCCTAATCACAAAATCAGATAAGTGCAAAAATAAGGTACTCCATGCCAATTCATCTTGTTCAGTTCTCTTAGCTTCACTTAAGGTTTCAGGCCAAGACTCATCAATAGATTTCACACATTTTAATTGTATTAAAAGTGCTTTTATTTTCTGACGCCAGAGACTAAAGTCTCCTTTGCCATCCCATATAGGAACATCAACTTTGGTGGCCATAGTGTGCAGGAGTGTAACAATTATTCTCAAGACTTTTAGAGTCAAGATAAAAAGTATCACACAGATCAATTTATTTTATACTGGGACTCAAGATTTGAAAGAAAACAACAGTATACAACAGATTGAGAATCTCACATATAAACAATGTGAATTCAATACATGCAGTTTATACTCAATAAGCAATGTGAATTCAATACATGCATTTTACGTATACAGTTATCACTTCACAATATGAGACAAAATCAGTTTACAGTTATGCTTGTTCGATGAACTAATCCAAAAAGTTCAAGACAGTAGCAAATATCATAGTGAAATATGTCAGAAGTTATTCTAATTTCATAGTTTGTTTAATATTCAAGAATAAGTCACAAAGACATATAGACTCACACAGTAAGCTACCAGTTAAATGAAGGAAACAGATATACCTTCGAAGAAGAATAATTTCAGACTAAAGAAATTATAGTTCCTGAATAGAAAAATATTTGAGTATCAGTTCAAATAACAGTATATACAGTAGATTAACAACAGAATCAGAAAAAACGTATTTCAAGAATTTTTTTTTAAAAAGGTCAATTTCTTGAATCGAAGCTCTAATCTCCAAAGTTTCTAGGGTTCTCTCAGAGACCCATAGACAGATGTACAGTTAGGAGAGATTCGAAGAAATCCTAGGTTTTTCAAAAATGTTTAAGTACCAAGATCTCACAAATACTACAAGTATATTACAAGATACTCAGAAACACCAAGAACCAACTCCTTTTATTTTTCTTTTTGAAAAAGACCCAAAGATTTTCAAGAACAGAAAAGTAAATAATTCAGATCTGAGATTTTTTTCGAACACAGCAACTCAAACACAGTTCACATAAAATATTTTCCAAATGCTCTGATACCACTATAGGTCCTAGATACATAAACTTCCCAGGTAAAAATGATTTTGGTTTGTAAACAAAAAGTAAAAATCGTAGAAAAATAAGAACATAGGATTTTTCGACCAATAGCCTCGAGGTTCAACGATCGCTGCTAACGTCTAATCCCCATTGAGCATCCCTAAGGATTTAGCTCGAATCCACTAAGAAAGCCTTTAAAATGGGCAAGAATATTACAGATTTGAACCACAAAGGTTCGACACAAAGAACCTCTCAAACTCTTATCTCTCTCTTTACAAAACACTCACAAAGAATACACTACACTCAGTACACCATAATCTCACAAAGAGATTACACAGATCATCCAGAAGATGAAATTTACAGAGAGAATTTTAGAGAAAAACACGAAGAAGACAAGAGGAATACAAAATAATACGATCCACCCTAACCCTAGAATGAAAAGTCTATTTAAATGGAATACAATCAATCAGGTGATCCAACGCTCCAGATTACACCAAGTGTCAACCATCCATTTAAAACGCACCAATGCTCAAAAATAAAACACGCTTTCAACATTCCAGAATCTTCATTTAATTGGATCAAAGGACCCGGTTTATTTGGGCTGGCAAAACTGGACCATAAGTAATAGGCGGACTAAAAATGTAGCAACCCATTTACAAAGTTTTATTAGCCTCTGGTGGTCGAGCTGTATTCCATTGTCAAAGACCAAGATTGTAAGATCCTCAATTCTGTACACTATGTACTTCATTATGAACCTGGTCATATTATCTTTAGTGATCTTGGTTATTGGCTTGGCTTTGACCCATTTTGTGAAGTAAATGATGGTCAACTATCATAAAATGGGCTTCAACTCATCCCTTGGGTATGGACTCACAATTTCCATACCCCACTTGAAAAATACCTCAGACAGCTCACTTTGGTCAGCTCTTAAGTGTAGAGCTAAGGTATATGAGAAAACCTCTAGCATTATTACAACTCCTACTATAGTCCTTCAGGTTCGACAAGTAATACTGATGGTTTTTCTTGTAGTGATGAGATTAGATTAGATGGTTTAATATGTTTTGTATGAGATAATTTTGGAGGTAGAAAGTAAGTGGCTTTTTGTTGGAAGTTAGTAGTATGGAAAATTTTGATAGAAAGTAAGTTAGTAGACAAAGTGGGTAAGAAAAATGAACTTTATTAGAATGACAATGGCTTTTGCTTGCTTACAAATGAGATACTCATGTCCTATTTATAGACCATAGCTTACATATGATTTCTTCTAGATAATTCTTTATGTGCCTACAAACCACAACAAGCTTTCTTGGTGCCCAAGTTGCACTAGTGAATTCTAGATAATTTTGATTTTTTATTATTCTTACTTGCCAAGTAATTCTAGGATATTCTTGCCAAGCAATTTTAGGATCTTCTAGAAAATTCCTAAAATATGCATCAACCATCAATAAATACCCTTACCACATGATTATTGGGCTATCGACAATCTATTTCTGTAATTTCTACATGTGCTTTCATATATACCTCACATAGTATGTATTCAATCTTTCATTTTCTCCAATGCAACGTAGCAATGGTGTGGAGAACACATTTTAAACAGTACACCATCTCTTACCACGAATCAATGTGCCTTGAGCTTTAGCTTCCTGTCTTAGGATGGAAGCCTCTAGTTGACCAAATAATATATGAGATCTTTTATCTATAGGATGTTATCTGATTACTGTTATCTTGGTAGGGGTGGACCCAGACACTTCGACTTGTGGGGTCAAAAATGAAATTTATTTCAAATAACGTATCATGAACAAAAAGGAGAAATCGGTGGTTTGCTATTTATGTTCGGTGTTTGCACTTTGGGAAGAAATTGGCGGATTTGGTCACTTGGCTGTTGGGAGCAAACAGCAGGAGAGGAAAAAAATTGCATTTTCGGTAGAAAAAAAATTCCAAAAAACTGTGAGGTCATTTGACCCCACATGACCCCATGTGGGTCCGTCCTTGTATCTTGGTCCCAATGGAGAGCTTTTCGAGTTATTCAATTGGAATCATCCTCAATAGATTGAAATCCTTGCTAATAACCAATTTGGACAGGAACTTGGAGGACCTCAAACTTGTTAAAGTTTGCAATAAATTTATAATGTGCTTTAGGTCAGCATCCAAGCTCGTCTTTTGCACAGAAGTTGTCATTTACCTGGTTTATAATGAACTTACGGCCATATAGTTAACATGTATCTTCTTCCATTGCATTGCCTTTGCCAATTTAAGCCTTATTATTAATGCTCCGTACTACTATATCTTTTTAGGCTTAGAAGCCAAACCTCAATACGCAGTTCAAGTAATGCACATCATGACATCAATGCTTGTTAGGATTATCATTGCTCCTGATCCAGATTCTTCGGATGATAAGTCAACAAATAATTTCTATTTTCCTCTATACCTATGATTTTTTGTCCTTAACATCCGTGTCACAAAAGATCCTTAGGTGAACTTGGCAATAAAGTTTGTCACCGTCTGACCCTTGGTAACGATTATTTGTTATAATCAAATTTTAATCTGGGTGAGCTCGATGCCTATTTCATTACTCTTCCAGAAGCATTGGACTTCTACATGACCTGCCTCAACGAGAAATTAGTCAATATCTTAATTGTATAGGATTGGGAATATGGCCTCAATTCTTGAAGGTTATAATCAGCGTGGCAACTTGTTTCTCTAATATTCGATGCCTAGTATTTGCATCATGATGGGCTTTGCTCACATGATATATTGGTAAATGCAACCCCTCCATTTAGACAAGTACAATGCTTGTAGCACCATTGAGATGGCTAAGTAGACTTGAAAAAATCTCCTAGGACTGGTTTGGACAATAAAGGACCATATCAGAGCTGTTATTTCAAATCTACGAAAGTCCATTCAATATTCTTTCCCCTTTAGTAATTGAAAAAAGGTAGACATTTATCCGTGGACTTTGAAACGAAGCCATTCATGGTTGCTGTCCTACTGATCAAGCTTATAATTCCTTGGGATTATGCTCGACTCCTCTTTCATTAACTAGGAATCCTTAAAACTTGCTTGAGATAACCTCGAATGCCACTATCAAGGATTGAGTTTTATCCAATAGTTGCAAGAAATTTTGAATGTCCTTTCTTGGTGGGATATTTGTTCGCTCACATCCAGGATATTTTTCTACGCATTTTTTATATTCGCATCACCTATGAATACCTCGGCTACCACATCGTCCATCATTGTATTTGATAAGGTATACAAAATATATGCAGTTAGCCTCAAGTTGAGGAGTGGCTTTGTGAATGGCATTTAAGTAATATTCACATGACCTTCATTGGCATCTTCTTAGGGTTGCCATCCTAGCCTCAATAGGGAACTTCATAGAAAAGTGATGTATGGAGGAGGCAGCCTTCAATTCTTTCAGCGCCGACCTTCTGATGGCCGTGTTATAGACAGTCTGGCTGTCCACTACCAAGAATTCTAGAAACACACGTACAACCCTAGGCGCATTCGTAATAATAGTGTATAAAGTTATTTTTGCTTCTTATTATAATGCCCTTACTAAAATAATAGTCCATCTCCATTTAGTCAAAGGCTGACCTAAAGATAACTTTTAGTCGAACTCAAATTATCTACCAACACCCTTTTCATCTCGTTCCTCACTATTTTGGCCCCAATCAATAGGGCGTCACAATGGGTGTAGTGGATATTCTTATAATCTTCGTCCACGAAGTATATGTCCTAAACATTTTCCGCTTCTTGGATTTCTCTCCTGGCACCATATAGCTAGTCATCAGAGGCTTCCTAGCCATTCTAGCATAGTTTTATTGGATTTCTCTCCACTCACATTTGGGCCTCCAAAGATAGGTTGATTCTCTCTAATGGGCCCTTGATTTCCTCAGACACTAGGACCTTATTGCTGTCAACCTCTTAAAGAGGGAGAATTTACAATTATCCATTAATTTCGAGGTTGTACAAAGTTTTCTCATTGAGATTAGGTCCTACAATTGTCCATCAATCCCTTTGAATGATGATATGCTTCACTGCATTGCCTTCAACGTATGCACTCCAAAGTATCATGATCGTTAGAATGATGGTACCTATAGTACTTCGTGGGGGATGGAACTCTCGCCTTACCCAAGTACTGGTGCGATACTCCACCAGATCCTCTAAGATTCACAGCATTCACCTTGGTTGCACGATGGTTATTTCATGGTTGGGGAGGGCTTGAGGCTCTCTAGCTTGATTTGGTGCCTTTCTTTTTATCTGCATGCCCTGCTTCAACTATAGTGCTACTGGCCTTATAATTTCCTGATCATGGATCTCTTCTTTGATCAAATCCATTAAGTCATCATAATCTTTACTGCTCGACTATGGATGTCTCTCCCAGAGCTCAGAAATTTGTATAATATGAAATACTTTCTATCTCCATCATTACTTGGGTGAAATGATTGGGATAGCTTTGCAAAGACTCAACAAGGCCCTATCTTACTTAATAAATCCTTTCTTCTGGGGCCGAATAGGGTGTCCCTTTGGTGAACATGTAGATGAATTGGTTTCTAAGATTAGGCCGACTGGCAATGCTGTCTACCATTAACTTGTGCTATTTTCTAGCCCTCCTAAAAGCATAACATGGAAGTCTAAGTAGTTTTGTGCTATAGTTACTCTTATGAAGTTTATGTGGGTATTGTATGTTAGAAATGTGACTCAAATAGGAGTCTAAATTGCATTAGATTTCTTACCTTTTTTGGGACTCTTTTAGGGCTAGATCTTATACTATAAATACAGGGCTCCTCTTTCAGTATTGTTTAAGCCATTATTGTTGTAATTCTCCCCTTTCATTTATTGAATAAAATAACATCGTTCCTCTGACAGTTCTTTTATTTCTTTACTTTAATATTGTTCTTGTGTTATTTGTGATCTTGTTCAATACTTCAATTACAACAAGTGGAATTCATTAAATCTCAATTCCTGCATTATTGGTCATCAGTCTCAACAAATGGTATCAGAGCGGGGTTATTGGTGGGTTTTTGGCCTGAAACTGATCGGAAAATCGTCTGAAAATTACCAGAAAATCAGAAAATGAATCTGTCCAATTTTTCGATTTTCTACCGAATCTGTTTTTTGTGTTTTCTGGTCAAACCAAAAAGAGTTTGGAGAAACGAACACCACCAGTGGACTGAACAGGTAGAGACGGTTCAGAAAGGGTCACAGGTCACCGACTCGTTTCCGGCCGGTCTCCAGTGGTGAAACTCCGGCGAGGAGAGTGGCGGAGCGTGCGGTGGTTTCTGGCGACGGTGTCTTCAGGCAGTTTTCTCCGGACGACGAGATGGACCTTGTGGTGTGTCCAATTTCAGTTTTGGGCAAAATTGTCTTTCTGAGCTATTTTGCCCCTTGCACGTTCGGTAGTTTTCAGTTTTGGGTGTTGCAGGTTGCAAGTTCTTCGTGATTTGATTGAGATTTTTCAGAGATGAATTCGTTGAAGTATGAAATTCTGCTACTGGATCGTAATACAAGATTTTCGCTATGGCAAGTAAAGGTGAGAGCTATATTGACACAGATGGATCTTGATGATGCTTTGCTAGGTTTTGATAGGATGCCAGCAAGCTTGTCTACGGAGGAGAAACAACGGAAGGATCAGAAGGCTTTAGCACAAATCCAACTTCATTTATCCAACAATTTGCTATAAGATGTTTTGAAGGAGAAGACAGCAGCTGCTTTGTGGCTCAAGCTGGAGCAATTGTGCATGACAAAGAGTTTGACGAGCAAATTGACTCTAAAGCAGAGGTTGTATTCTCATCGCGTGGCGGAAGGAGGGTCACTGCAGGACCACCTTGCTGTGTTCAAGGAGATCGTTGCAGATTTGGAGACGTTGGAGGTAAAATATAATGAAAAGGATCTAGCCTTGGTCATGTTGTGTTCGCTACCCAATTCTTTTTCATCATTTCGTGATATTATTCTGTATAGTCGTGACACGTTAGCCATTGAGGAGGTATACGACGCCCTGTTCTCAAAAGAGAAGATGGAGTTGTTGGTTGGAGATCCTGCATCTAGGATTGGGGATACTCTTGTTACTGATGGTGATCGACGGAAGGGTAGATCGAAGGTAAAGTACAGCAATGTGTATTGTTATTACTGTAAGAGGAAAGGACACATCAAGAAAGATTGCGACAAGTTGCAAGGTAAAGGTGATTTACATGCAAATCATGCGGGGAAATCAGGTAATTCGAACAAGACTAATATTACTGAAATTTTTTGTGATGATGGAGATGTGATGTTAGCTGTATCTGATGGGGAATCCAAACATGAGGAGTGGATTCTGGATTCTGTTTGTTCATATCATATATGTCCCAATAGGGCTTTGTTTCAAACATATGAGACAGTGAAGCAAGGTGGAATTGTCATGAGAAACAACCAATCTTGTCGGGTTGCAGGAATCGATCGAGTCAGATTGAGGCTACAGGATGGAACAGCGAGGACACTTGATCAGATTCGCCATGTTCTAGACTTGACAAAGAATCTCATATCACTGAGTACCTTGGATGAAAAAGGGTACAAATTTTCTGGTGGAGGTGGAGTCTTGAAGGTTCGAAGGGGTGTCTGGGTTGTACTGAAAGGACGGAGGAAATTCCAGTTGTACATCTTGCAAGGGAGCGCAGAGCCAGTTCAGAGACATTTGTACAAGTTTAGTACCGTGTTGGACATTCAATTTGGTACAGTACCTCTCGGGTTTGACTCTGGGTCAGTTAAGAACTTTGCTCAAGGGAGTGTTGGTGATTCCGTTTTGCCACCAATTTTAGCGAGTACACTATGTTCTTGTAATGCCAATGGACTCATGGAGCGTAGGTACAAATTTGGAGATGTCTGTAATGCTTTAGAAATCATTGAATGTGACAATATTGGCAAGGGACCTTCTGATTGTGCATTTGGTGTGGTTTCTGTTACAGGGTGTGCTTCGACCCTGTCCAATGATTGTTAATTCCAAGAGGAATTTTGGGAACCCGGGTTTGGGTTCGGGTGTCGCTTGTGGACGCCGGGCGGGGGAACGTGTTATCGTGGAAAGTTTGGTTATTGCGTTGAGGAAATTGGTCAGTTCATTCTGATGCAGACGGATTATTTCTCAGAGTGGAGAAATTTTGGAGTTTCATTCGTTGCACCGAAATTTGAGTCAAGGTGGAGATTGTTAGAAGTGTAACTCAAATAGGAGTCTAAATGCAAATTGCATTAGATTTCTTACCTTTTTTGGGACTCTTTTTAGGGCTAGATTTTATACTATAAATACAGGGCTCCTCTTTTAGTATTGTTTAAGCTATTATTGTTGTAATTCTCTCCTTTCATTGATTGAATAAAATAACATCGTTCCTCTGCCAGTTCTTTTATTTCTTTACTTTAATCTTGTTTTTGTGTTATTTGTGATCTTATTCAATACTTCAATTACAACAAATGGAATTCATTAAATCTCAATTCCTGCATTATTGGTCATCGGTCTCAACATTGTATTCCTGGATGTAGTCAACGGGGTTGCCCTTCCCATAGAACTTTTCCATTTTCTACATTGCAAATTTCTGAGGGCTCTTCAATTCTTTAATAAACTTGAAGAGTGGCGTATATTCTTCATTGTCATCCACCTCCTCCAATTGGAGCTGCCTGTTATCTATTCCTTCTATAGGATCACAAGAGAAGCCTGATCCTCCCATTTGATGGATTCTAATTCTTCTAACAGATTATCTAGGAGCCACATCTTGGAACGCCTAAGCACTTCCCAACCTGTTGGAGATACTAACTGGCCTCGAGGATCCCTTGTCTCTCTCATAATGGGACGTTTATCTTCCCATGCATGGCTAGTCGATAGGCAGGTCAGCTATCGTTGAGAAGAATGTGATACATGCTCTCTTTTAGAGGAGCCATTTGCCCTACTCTGACTTTCACCTTCCTGAGAGGTGGGGCTGCCTAGTCTTGTTTTTGTAGTATCATGAACTACCGTATAGGCATATTATCTTTAGGAAGACGTTGCATACTGGTAAACATATCGATTACAATTCGACTTAGCTTGGCCTGTATTTTTGGTCTCACGCTTCTTCATCTTTGGTGATTTCCTTTTAAACTGGCGAAACTTTCATTCCCGTTTATCGGGTTTTCGTCGCTGCTTGATCCACTTACACGATTACACCCATGCTTCCTTGTTCTTCTCGTGATTTTGTTAAACTATTGACCTCAAAAAATAAAAACTATTTTTAAAATGCATCTGTCAGATTCCTGTCTGAATTTTTAATAGGGCATTTTTTCTGGTTTTTGGGTGTACTTAGGAGCCAAACGGTTTGTAGAAAGAAGAAAGATGGGAGTTTTGAAGTTTGTTTTGGCTGAAAATTACCCTTTGATATAGGAATATTTGTTTTTCGAGAGAAAGCTGATTTTTAACTGTCTGGATTGGAAGCGACTTGAGTGAAAAATTGGATCTTAGATTTCATCCATCTTTCATTTGTGTAAATGGCCCTATTGTAGGCTTTTTTAGAAGCATTTTGATTATTTTTATAAGTTTACATTCTCTTATCATTGTGTTGGAAGTCATGATTACATCCAATTTTCGAGATTTGTTGAGTTTTGTATTTTGTGACATTTGTTGCAATGAAATCTATGTTCACTGTGTCCTAATTCACATTATCGCGTTTGCCCATCTGCTGCACGAATAGAGAATGAAATGTATAAAATAAATAGAGAAAGGAAACCTTCTGTTTATTGAGGCCTTAAGTTGTAATTTTAGCCATTTACTACGGTTCTATGTTCTCCTTTTCTATTTGCTACGTCGAAGATTGAGATGACTTTTGCCTTGATTATACTTCGACAACCAGGGTATTTGAATACACAAATAATTATTCTAGGACGTAACAATATTGACATTAACTAGTAAGTAACATTGCTGAAATTCTTGATTAGGCTCGTGTGTCAAATGAGTCGACATGGGTATTTCAATACCTCAAGCTATGCATTACACTTGGATATTTCATAATGGAGCTATTCGGGTCCACATAATTACTAAAATCGAACCAAAACGTATTTGATTCGGGCTTAGTTCTACTAGTCCTAATTTTTATTTCTATTTTTAAGTCATGAGCTAACAATATAAATTATCTTCAAATATTCAACAAATTTAGAATAAATAAGCTATAACATCCAAAACATCTCGTATCTAGCATAGTAGCATCCAATATTATCAAAATATACCACCAAATGATATCGGCAGAAACATAAATTACTTACCCAAAGAACGAACCAAAAATTGGAAACCAAAAATATGGAAGTACTAGGTTCTACAAATTCTAAACATAATATAGATTCAATCCTTGAAAAATATAACAATCAACATTATCAACTTTTCTTTTCATGCCATTGTGTCATTTGGTCAGATAAACTGAAAAAAAAAAAAAAAAAAAAAAAAAAAAAAAAAAAAAAAAAAAAAAACAAAAAAAAAAAAAATCAATCATGAAATGGATAAACTTTGTTCCAGAGTCAGGTACCAATGGATTCGGTTCAAGAACTAAGAACCATCCAGGTACAGTTTGATTACTGGTTTGGTTCCTAGTTTTTTTATTTATTTTTTATTTATTTTTATTTTTTTTCTAAAATTGAACCAGAGCTTCCTTAACTGCATCATAAGGTTTGGAGTTAATTGTTTCAATGGTCATTAAACTTAGACTCATATCTTTGATTGGTCATTGAAATTTAAAATGTCGAGTTTTGATAACTGAGCTAAAGTAAATGTCTTCAATTGCTCACTGAACTTAGGTCCATGTTTTAGATTATTCACTGAAGTTTTAAAATGTCAAGTTTTTGTCACTGAATTTTGGAATATGTCGTACGTTACTCGCTAACATAACTATTGAATTTTGAAAAATATTAAGTTTACAGTAAATAATGTACAGTATTTTTCAAAGTTCAGTAAGTAATGTACAACATTTTTCAAAATTCAATGGCCAAAACTCAACATTTTAAACTTTAGTAAGCAATCGAAGATATTGACTTAAGTTCAGTGACCAAAATTCGACATTTTAAATTTCAGTGACCATTGGAACAATTAACTCTAAGGTTTGGTCCCGATTAAAATGTCTATCTCTATCTAGAATGGACCAGTGTAGAACAAGCTTTCGTCATGATCATGTGAGTACAATATAGGCATCTGTCCATTAAGAGGGCATCTAATAGTTTGTTTAGGATAGCTTCTTCTAAAAAGCTCTTCTACTAAAAAAGCATTTTCTAGAAAATTATTCAAATAAAATTATAAAAAACTTCTTACGAAATTTGTCCTATGCAAGTTTCAAAAATGTGCAATTTAGTCTTCAAAATTTTGATAAGTTGAATTCCATTCTCGAAACTTGCGACTTTCCTCTGATTGCTCCCTTAATATTTTTCTTAATTCCATGCAATATATTTAGACAATATTCCAACTAGACTCCAATTATTCCAAATGCCCCCAAGTTTAGGTTTTTACCTACAATAACAATATTTTACGTGAAATTATGTAGAGATTCTTTAAACCATAGTTAAGGTTTTGCCTACAATAATAATTTTACATCGAAATCTGAGTTTTTTATACTCGAGCCATAGTTCTTTTGCAAAAAAATTTTACCTCATTGATTCTGGTGATCCAAACATACCTGAATTTCTTTCTTTTTATTGAAATCAAAGATATTATTTATGTAATTATAGTGGATGAGGAAGACTATGTGGAAATGAAGAGATGTTCAACTATACACACTCCTTGTACAGGAACATTATTAGACATTGTATTGGAGTACTAAAGGTGAGATTTTCATTTTAAAATTAATTACTAATCATTCACATAGTATGCAAAGACAAATTCCTACTACAAGTTACATATTGCATAACTTCATGGTGTACAAATTTTCCTCTCCAAGGGTTACACCAAATTTAGTCTGTGTAGACAATTGGAGACCATTTTATACTAAATTTTACATCAAATTTTATTTTGAATTATTTAATTATAAATTATATTATTACAAAAATAGTTAAATTAAAATTATATTAGATTAACTAAAATATTGCTTTTATTACTTAATTGAAAAAAAAAAACATTAAACACAATACTGCAAATTATAACAATTACATTGAACATACAAGGAAAATTACATATAAGGAGAAAAGCCCTCCTGGAGTACTCAATTATTGTTTTTTGTTAAATGTTGTATTTTACTTTAATTTATTATTTATAATATATTTATTTTATTCTGGTGCTAATTTATTAATTATCAAATTTGTAACTTTTAACTTTTAATGAACAATTTTAATTTATTGTTGAAATAATTATTACTTATTAGTTGATAAAATTGAAAAAAAATTTTTTTTTTTTTTTTTTTTTGTAAAGTGGAAAGAAGGGCAAAATGGGGTTAAATGAAAAACTCTAAATTTGGTGTAAATGAATAACTGCAATATATTTGACGTATTATTGGAGCAACTTTTACGTTATATTTGTAAAATGTCAAATATAATGAAATGATTTAATTTTACCGAATAATCAAATTCATTTAATAAAACGTTAAAAACAATTTGTACATAAAAATTTCATACTAGATGTACTCTTCAGTTTTCTATTTTGGGAAAAGGTTTTTCATAATGACAACCCAAGCATCTTTTTTTGCAGTGTATAGATCCTCAAAACAGAAAATTAAAAATGAAAATTCAAAACTAAAATTCAAACCGAACAAATTTAATCTCTGAAATAACTTTTAACTTTTCAAATCTCAAGTTAAACGAACCCTAATTGGAGCTCAAGAATAATGTGTGATGTAGATAGCTGACTCAAGTTCATCTATTTTATGATTATCTCAGTTGTGCCATGTACAAATACAATTAGGATGATCTTTATTGATAGGACAAAATGGTACCACGTCAAATTGTATAAATCAATCTTTATTAGGAGAGACATGTGTTGACTCAAGATTGGAAAGTTTAAAAAAGAAAAAAAAAACACCCAATTATTAATTCGCACACCAGTCTCTATTTCCTGCAATTCTAGTTTTGAACCTATTCAATAGGAATTATTCTTGATTTACTTGGTCTTGCTTTCTTCTACATTACCATATATACTAACTCATATTTGACCTCCATTTTCAATACCCCAAGATTCCAAAAGAAATTAATGTTTATACTGGTGGTGAAATGATATCGGTTTTTCGAGAAAAAAAGTAAACCATTTATTTATTACTCCTTTGACTCTCCAACCAAATCGTAAATATTAAGTAAAATTGAATCACAAAAACTTGTGGAAATTAATCGAAATTGATGAAAATAAATGCAAGCAACTTCCCAACAACTGCTATAACTAAAATATGAGAGAATCTTCCATGGGGCAGTCGCACCACGTGGCGGTGCGACCTCCCAATGGAAGGAAGCCACCTAGTCGGGGTGGCTCACCATCACCCCGAAGTGGTGGGTCACCTTGACGAGGTGGCGCGTGGTGCACCCGTCCCACTGAAGTTTTAGCCCTAAAATATAGGCACAAATTTAAATACAAACCTTGTGCATTTTTTCACCAATAGAAATTTACAACAATAAAGTCTTAATCTTTTAACTGTAAGCAATAAATTCTCAATCTTTTCATATCATTTTTTGCAACAATATATTATTTGGTCACTACTCACTAGTGTTTACTTGCAATAGTGCCCTGCCCAAACAAAACTATGAAAGAATATTATGGGCAACTTACAAAAATACCCCTAAAATTAAGTCATTTGAAAAATCATATGAAATGTGTTTGGAATTAAAAAATACTTTGTAAAATTAAGTGTCACTTTTATATTAAAAATACTTTTATACTTTGAAGGTTATAGAAGATTATGAAACTGACTTCGATCTGGGATCAGGAGCATCGAGAGGGATAGAAAGATTAAGGGCATCGTTATTGCGTAGCAACGATTAAGTTTAATTCCATGTCTTTTGCTTACCTAGAAATAATAGTATGGGTGTTTTATCTCAGCATAGTTTCATATTTTGTGTTTTGGGCAATCTTCCTATATTTGCATCTTCCAGACGACACAATGAATCCGTTTTGCATAGATTCTTCAACGATGCTTTATCAGTTTTAATATCATTATGTCCTTAAATTATATTTTTGTTATTATATATATTATTTTGTTAGAGTTGGGTTCCTTAAACATTCTCATGATCACTACGTGATAATATGTTCTGATTCTTTGCGAAATCTATGACAAAGTGGAAGATTGAATTGTCCAATGGTTTTGGCCAAGAGAAATGCGAAAGACACTCGTCATTAATTTTGAAGGTAAGTAATTAAAGCATGTCGCCCCCCGGAGCATAGTCTAGTGGTACAAAGGATAAGAGTGAGGTTATCTCACGCCTTGCTAGTAACCGCAGTGTGGGGGCTCGATTCTTGAAACATGGAATTGGACTCCTTGTAGGTACAGTGTACAGGCAGCTCTTGTTCTCTGGCCTGCTGGGGCACATCCCGCAATTTACCTCCCTTACAAAACTCTAGGGACGGGACGGTGAGGGCCTCAAGGTTGGGGGTTCAACCTTTTTTTTTAATTAAAGCATGCCTCCATCTAAGGCCTTGGAAAAAGTAGGTACACTGTGCTTCTACCTAAACGATAATAGTTCTTATTCAATAAATATGTTTTACAACACATACATAATTGGAACCAAGAAAAAATGCAGATAAACAAAAACACCAATATTTAAAACTTGAATGTTGAACTCGTAACTGTTAAAAAGTAATCAGGCTCATAAGCATTTGATTACAACCATAACACCATGAGTAAAAAATCCATGCAATTCAATAGATATAAAAATCATTACATTACATAATTACATTTTAGTGCTAAAACATTTACAGTTTTCATTACATCAAATAGATAAAAAAAAAAAAAAAAATCACAATAAATACCTTAGTGGTAGAACATCAACTTTTGTTGAGATGATAAGCAAATTTAATTATAAAGAATCAGCAGTTATGTATTGCAAATCCAAAAAACAAAAAAAGTGCAACTCGAATGTGTATTTGATAGTGACATAGATGATGATACGTGTCTCAACAATTCAATACTCCGTCTACGTTTTCCTAGATGACACAAAGATTGTGGTTGCTTACGCATTCTTCTATAGTGACCCGTACTACCGCACCTTCCAAAACTTGTTGAATGTGATAATTCTAACCTTGTTTTTCACATTGTTCTTTTTGGTCTCCCTGGTTGTCTTCAATAAAGGCGGCAATATCTCACCATGGCATCGGTATTTGTCAACCTTCCATTATTTATCATTTCCAAGTGGTATAAAGTTTTTAGCACAAGAAGTGAAATAATTATCCTTCGTGTGGTATCGTGAACAATAATTGTATTGAGCATCCCCTTTATCACCGATGACAGCTAAGGCGTGTTGACACGGAACTCCGTCCATCTAAAAATGGTTGCAAGCACATGACATCAATTTCAAGTCCACGACTTGCTGTGCACTTTCATCCGAAACTTGGTACAAGAATTCATTGGACGCGAATACCTGTAAATTAGAAATGTTATTTAATTTCAATATGAGATATAATGTGTCAACGTAAATCCTTTTAACGAACAAATATATGTTTTTCATTTTCTAAAATACTATGTCACCTTAAGTTTCAAAGAGCGCTTCGCATTTATTCTCAGCAAATTTTATAACAATGAAAGAAAAAGAAACAAAAAAGTAAATCATGAGTTTTGTCCCATATGATAATACCAAAAAAAAAAAAAAAAAAAAAAAAAAAGAAAAAAGCA
>NC_036242.1:18406404-18509764 GCF_002742605.1 Olea europaea var. sylvestris | reverse complement strand
TTTTCACTTGGGCCTCTTAATGTAGCTGGGCTGGACTCCACAAAAGCAGCAACCCACTTCACATTTTCCACCTTTGCTTTTTTGTGCCGACTCTAAATGTGGATTCAAAACTAACTCCATTTCATTTGCTCTTTATTACCTGTAAAAACAAAATAAAGAAAAATCAATCTTCTTCAAGATTAATTAATCTTAAAGAATCAACAAATTTATTTATAGAGATTACCTTTGTTCCGGCATTTGCTGGATTTACCTTCATTGGAATTTTTACCAATCTAATATCACCCCTATCAATGATATCTTTAATGAAATGGAAGTTAACATTTATATGTTTAGATCTATCATGCAAAATAGGATTTTTACTTAGAAAAATGGCACTTTGGTTGTCTGATCATAGCTCCACCTGATTTTCTATAAGACCTAATTCACTAAGCAAACCCTTGAACCACAATCCCTCTTTCACCGCTTCAGTTGCAGCAATGTATTCAGCCTCGGTTGAGGACAATGCAACAAGTTTTTGAAATTAGGATTTTCATCTAATGCATGTACCATTTATCACATAAAAATATGCAATTGTGGACTTCCTATTATCCGGATTACCAGCAAAATCTGAATCTACATATCCCTTAAGTCTAAGTCCATATTTATTTGTTTTGAACATTAAACCTAAGTTACTAGTTCCTTTCAAGTACTTAATCAGATTTTTCATGCATTGCCAATGTATTTCACCTGGGTTACTCATAAATCTACTTAACACACTCACGGCATAAGCAATATCAAGCCTAGAGCAAACCATAACATACATAACAGATCCAACAGCATTAGAATAAGGTACATTTATCATTCTTTTATGCTCTTCTTCAGTTTTAGGCGATTGATCAACAGATAGTTTCATATCAGCAGATAAAGGCAAACTAACAGGCTTAGAATGATGAAGGGAGAACCTTTTTATAACCTTATCAAAATAAGATTTTTGTATTAGAAACAACTTTCCATTTATCCTATCTCTTTTTATTTCCATGCCCAAAATCTTTCTAGCTGGTCCTAAATCTTTCATTTCAAATTCAGATTTCAGATTTTCTTTAATTGAATTAAGTGCAACAGAATTGTGACCAGCAAAGAGTATATCATCAACATATAAAAGCAGATAGAAAAAATCAAATTGCCCTTCTTTCTTGTAATAGAAACAGGGATCATATTCTGATTTCCTAAAGTTCAAACCTTATATAAAAAAGTCAAATCTTTTATACCACTGCCTAGGGGCCTGTTTTAGGCCATACAAAGATTTCTTTAAGAAACACACTAAATTTCCCTTTCCTGCTACTTCAAAACCTCTTGATGAGTCATATGTATGGTTTCATCTAAGGAACTATACAGAAAGGCAGTTTTCACATCAAGTTGTTCTAACTCCAAGTCAAATTGTGTCACTATAGCAAGTAGGACTCTAATGGATGTATATTTAACAACCGGTGAAAAAATTTCATTGTAATCTATCCCTTCCCTTTGATTAAAGTATTTAGCTACAAGTCTTGCCTTAAACCTCTTATCAATTACCTTTGTCTCACCTTCTTTGATCTTATAAACCCATTTATAATCAATCAACTTACAATATTTGGGTTTTTCAACTAAAGTCCAGGTTTCATTCTTAAAGAGTGAGTTCATTTCATCTTCCATCACGGCAATCCACTTAGGGGATTCCTTGGAAGATATAGCCTCTTCATAAGAGACAGGTTCTAGTTCGAACAGATTAGTTTCAGACTGATCAGATACAAAATCAACATGTTGATACCTGGAAGGAGGTCTTATTTCCCTCCTTTCTCTGTCCCTAGCAAGCTGGTAGCCCTGCAGGTCATGTGCAGGCTCCAAATGTTGTTCATCTTCAATTGTTTCAACATCAGAGTCATTTTGGGGTACTACCTGGTGTGGCTCCACCTCAAATTGAGCTTGGTCATCAGTATTATGGCTATCAAGATTAATTTTTGTGATAATAAAATCATCCTTTCCTAACTTCTCACTAGATTTGTCACTAAGATAAGGAAAATTATCTTCAATAAAGATAACAGATCTACTTATTATCACCTTATAACCCCTCACATCTCTTAACCACAATTTATAGCCTTTAACCCCTTCTCCATATTCTAAGAACACTCCCTTCAACGATCTAGGGTCCAGTTTTGACTCAGTATGATGTGCATAAGCTGCACATCCAAAAGTTCTTAGGTGAGATAGTCTGGAATTGAACCAGACCAGATTTGTTCGGGAATTCTGTTATTCAAAGAGCTGGAAAGACATCTATTGATAAGATAACAGGCTGTCTTTACAGCCTCACCCCAGAAAACTTTTGGAAGGCCAGAGCTGATTAACATACATCTGGTCTTCTCAAGAATTGTCCTATTAAGCCTCTCGACAACCCCATTTTGTTGTGGGGTATAACTCACAGTTTTATGTCTCATTATCCCTTGTTTACTACAATATTGATCAAATTCGATATTGCAAAATTCAAGCCCATTGTCAGTTCTCAAAATTTTTATCTTCTTACCAGTCTGATTTTCAATCAATACATTCCATTCTTTGAAAATTGCAAAAGTATCAAACTTAGATTTTAATAAGAAAATTCATGTTTTTCTTGAATAGTCATCAGTTGTAAGAAGATAATATCTGTAACCAGATACAGTAGAAACAGGTGCTGGTCCCCATAAATCAGAATATATATATTCAAGGACATCTTGGGATTTGTGCAGCCCTGTCTTAAAAGGCAATCTGACTTGTTTTCCCATGATATAGTGTTCGCAGAAAGTCAATTTTTGAACACTATCCTTCCAAAATACCCCTTGAAACGATAGAGTTTTAAAACCTTTTTCACTTAAATGGCCAAGTCTTTTATGCCACAATTCTGATTTATCGGGATGCGTGACAGAGTTCACAGAATTTCTAGGTAAAATAATTTCAGCACCTATTACATAAATTCCATTGAGCTTAGGTGAATTGACAATAAGTTCTTGATTTCTTGTTATATTTGTAAAACTATTTTTAATACCAATCTGGTATTTTTCATTATCAAGAACTCCTAGGGATATGAAATTCCTTCTAAGTGCTGGAACATATCTTGTATGGTTTAGTAACATATATTGGCCATTTTTAAATTTCAGCAGCACATTTCCAATTCCCTTCACTTGGCATGACTCCTCATTTCCAAGTTTAACAAGTCCACCATCTAGACTACAAAAGTTTGAAATGCAGCCAATATTGAGTGTCATATGAAAGGAACAACCTAAATCAAAGACCCAGTCCTGATCACTATTTTCAGTTAGAGACACATAGGCAACTCCAATATTGGCACCAGCTTCTTTATGCTTATCAACAACTGCTAAAGAAGCATTTTTAGTGTTAAATCCATTCTTTTGGTCATTCGCCTTTTTAAAACAGTCTTTAATAAAATGACCAGATTTTCAACAGTAAAAACATTTTCTGTTACTGTTGCTGTTCGATTTTCCTTTAATTTGTTTCTTGCCTTTTCCTTTGGTGTTATTCCATTGCTTTTTGTTGAAATTCTTGTTCTTGTTAAAATTGGAAAGACTGAAATTACTGACACCTTTAACATGTGGTTTTGAAACACCCTCAACATGGAACACATCTTTGTGTTCAGTTTTTAATTTAAGTTCTTTGTTCAAAAGAGAACTGTGAATTATTTCAACAGTCAAATCACTCCTACCATACTCTAGAACATTTCTTATGTCTTTATATTTATCTCTAGAGCATTAAGTAGGCCCACTACCTTCTGTTCATCAGATATTTTCTCATCACAGTTTGCTAAGTCTTGTGTGATCCTATTAAATCTGTCCATATTATCTCCCGTGTCAAGATTAGGATCAAACTTAAAGCTAAAGAACTATCTCCAAAGAAAGCATTTATTTGGAACAGTCTTAGTGAGGTAGTGTTTTTCTAAGGCAGTCCACATTTCTACAGCAGTTTTAATTTATCCTACTTTCCTAATCACAGAGTCAGATAAGTGCAGAAACAAAGTGCTCTAGGCCAATTCATCTTGTTCAGTTTTCCTAGCATCAAATAGGGTTTCTGGCCAAGATTCATCAATGGCCTTAGCACACTTTAACAGTAACATAAGTGCTTTCATTTTCTGGCGCCAGAGACTAAAGTCTCATTTGCCATCCTAAATTTGGACATCTACCTTAGAGTTCATGGTGTGCAGAAGTGTGAATTGTACACAGGTATGATATAACAAAATATGTCACAGCAAGTAATTTAGTCAACGAGATCAATGTCAAGTTATTCCAATTTCACAGGATATGTTTATTATGCTTAAGTGTGATGTGTACAGTAGTATATCACATAGATTAATACATAATTAATATACAGATCACCGAAGCATGCAATGAATTCAATACATAACTTACACACAGTAAGCTACCAAAGGAGTAACTGAAATGTGTGTAGCTTGTAGCAATTATTCTTAAATAATTCAACACCTGAGGAAATCAAAGAAAGTATTAGTACAGTTCACACAGAAGGTACAACAATTTTAGCTATAGAAATATAATTTTTGGAATTGTAGGTTTCTTGAACCGAAGCCCTAATCCCCAAAGTTTCTAGGATTCTCTCAGGGAACCCTAGACAGAGGTAGAGTTAGGGGAGGTTCAATGAGACCTTAGTTTTGAAGAATGATTTTATTACCCAAAATAATATTTTCACAGACTACAGGTACCAACACTACAATTATTTCACAAGAACAATGTCTACTTAGAGTTGCAGGTGCCACAACACCCAAACATGAAAAACATTTGTGTATGTCACCAAAGAAAATAATATTCACAAATACTGCAGAGTTTACAAGTTTTACAAAAAATCTCTATTTATTTTGCAAAAAACGTCACAACCAGCTGCAGCGTAGAAGAAGTTCGCCAAAAGATACCCAAACGATTTCTGTCTAATTTTAAAACCACACTAACACTGCCTAGTTAAAAGAGTCACACTCAATAAGTTCCAAGAAATGTCACTCTTATGTGAGAAATTTCTTTTCAGAAACGACACCAACAAGTTTCAAATGCAAGAACAAAAGAAAATAACTTTCTGTCAAAAAATTTTAAAAACAGCAAGACCGGTTTCCTTTCAAGAAAATTCAATACCAACACTCGAAGATGTAGAAGCACACTAACAGTGCCAAAACTTCAGTCGAACACTAAGACAAATGTTTTTCCAACAATAATGTTGGCAGATCTCTCTTTTTGGCCGGTGACTGGATTTTCAGACCCGTAACTAAGGAGGCTGAAAAATAAGATTTCCTAAGCTCTGATACCACTGTAGGAACCAGGATACACAAACAACACAGAATGTTCGCAAGACTAAAGACCAAAAATGTAGATTTGAACGAAAAATAAAGAACACAACAGATTTTTCGACCGAAGTCCAGAGGTTCAGCGATCGGTATGAACGCCTAATCCCCGTTGAGCATCCATGGGGGAATAAGCTCGAATCCACTAAATCAACCGGCCAAAACCAACAAAGTATCGATTACACGGAACACACAGTTCCAGATCGCACACAACACAACATCTTCTCTACACAGTAAGAACTCACACAAGAGTTCACAAATTCAAGTTTCTCACTATCAAGACCACTCAAGATCAAAACGAAAGAATCACAAAATACATAGAGAGCAAACTCAAAGATATGCTGCGTGAAAAATGAATGAGAGGCCTAACCCTAGAGTCTTCTCTACTCCTTTTAAAAGAGTGCAACTCAATCACCTCAATCCAATGGTTCAACAGTCAACACTTGTCAAAGATCAAGAAAGTTGTTATTTCAACCAAAAACACGTTTTAGTTAAGCTGTTGTAGTGGTACCGGTTTCTTCTTTAATTGGGTCATCAACCGGGTCATGAGTTGGTTTTTTCACTTGGGCCTCTTAATGTAGCTGGACTGGACTCCACAAAAGCAGCAGCCCACTACACAAAAGCAACAAACAAAATTTTAAAAAAAGTGACAGAAAACAGAACAAAGTCACAAACAATATTAAAAAAAAAAGTGACAAACAGACGAAAAACTGACAAAACAGTAATTAAAACCTATATTTGTCACTCAAAATGTCACAGAAATTTTTAAAAAATAACAAACAGTAAAAAGAGACTAAAATATCAAAAATGTGACAAACACTCTAAGGTGACAAAAATTGAAAAAAGTGAGAAACACTTAAAATAAGAGATAAAGCATCAATCAAACCTATGTTTGTACTCAAAAAAAAAATATAGAAATTAAAAAAAAATAACAAACAATAAAAAAAAAACGTGACAGAAAATAAGAAAAAGAAGTAAAAAAATATTGTATAAAATTATGTGATATAATGTCAGACAATGTCACCTTTTATTGCAAAACAAACAAAAATAAACTATAGCAACTTAAACTCAAAGTCGAAATTATAATACACAAATAAGTCAAATATGAGCTACTGTCTTTCTTCATTAATTCATGTCGCAACGCTGTCACCATCAAAATTAGAAGAATCAATTAATTAAAGAAAAAGAAGACTTGGATAGGATCATTCGAGTTATGCTTAAAAGGAAAATAATTCAAATAAATAACGTACCTGAATACAGTTAATGAGATTACATCCTTGTTCTTAGCTTCTTGTCCTAAATATTGTTGGATATAACACTTTTGCATCTATGAAGAAATTTTTGGTATATTTTGCATGCAAGTATAGTCCAAATTTCACAAGGTTTTAAGGGAAGGAAAAAATTAAAAAAGAATAGAATTCTAGAATATAATACAGTGGAATATAGTTTGTAAACCTCTAGCAGTGTCTAATAGTTCCAGCGATGGCAATTGATGAAGTGGCAGTGGCTAGAAGGCTTGGATTTTTTTAGGGCGGAATAATTTACTTTTATATTTTGGCTAACTGTATATAATACGGAATTAATTAACTGTTGTTGTGTCGTAATCAATTTTTCTAATTCAAGAACGTAATGGGCCTAATTTCCCCCCAAAAATATTGGGCTTGGGTCACTGATATGAAATAGAGGAAGTGGAAATTAAAAGAGTTCAGGCATTTAAATATCTCAATGCAAAAATCTGGGAAGGTTTTTTATTTAGAACTCAGATATTAATTTAATAATATTAATACTAAATATTTCATCCTCAATTCATCCCTAAAATTCAATTTCCCAACTAACCTAGCAGTGAAATTTATTTCATCCCCAATTCTTCTGGTTTCCTCCTCTCCTCACCCTCCCTAGTTAACCTACATCTCTGATGCTGCCGCCCACTGCTGGAGACCAAGCCCACAGCTGGAGACTACCGTCGAACTCAGATCGACGATCGTTCTTCGGCTCACTCAGGCCGAAGCGCAGCAACTGTGTCTTGCGACAATTGGAAATTTCACCTGCGTTCATAGCATTTCCCTAGGAGTGTGAGCGCCGATTCTTCTCTGCTCACTACGACGACGACTGAATTGTGAGCTTTTGCTTTTCGGCGCTGCTGTGAACGGCAGGTTCGCGACGGTGTGGTGAGCATGGTATGGATCTAGGTGGCGGTATGGTGTGGTGCAGGTGGTGGCTATAGTGGTCGGCATTTTTTGGTCGGTGCTTGTTGGTGGTGTGAGTGGCGACTCTCCGTTCAGCAGCCGCGATGTTTACAGTAGCTGTAGCAGTCTTGTGTTTTCTGCAGTAGCTTGTGGTATGTTCTTCAGTGGTAATGTGATGTTTGTGGTGTAGTATTGTTGGTATGTTGAAGGGGAACAGGGGGTGGTTGGTGGCCGACTTGGCTTGATGCTATGGCTGGTGGGTAGCGGTGGTAGTTTACATGTGGTTGTGGTGGTGGTGTTGTTGGTGACGGTTGTGATAGTGTTATAGTGGGCGTGGGTAGTTTTTGCGACCAAATATTGTGGATGAATGAGATCAGGACAGGGTTTGATGATGCGGTGGTGTGGTACAAGACTGCAAGTGGCGATTAGGTGGTGGTGATTTGTGACCAAGATTGGTGCTAGATTGGGATCGGTGGCGGAGGTGTTTGGAATCTGTGACCAACTATTTTAACGTCTGTGATCAACTATTTCACTGATTTGTGACCAAAAATTAGGTGTGTTAACTAAAAAATAATTTGTGACTTATGTGACGCATAGATAAAATGTGCCTTATAATTTAAATGATCCGTGACCTCAAAATAATTTGTGACCTACAAAATTTTTTATTTGTGAACATGAAATAATCTGTGACCAATTGATTTGACGATATGTGACCAGTAAATAAATATGTGACCAATAAATATGAATCTGTGACCATTAAACGCTTAACTGTGATTTTATTATCTTTATTTAATAAATTTTTAATTAATTAAAAATATATCTGAATTTTGAATTTTCATACTGTTTAACTGATTTTTGAAATGGTGTAAAGAATATACCTGTAATATGATTTTTTCCCATAGAGGAAATTACACCATAAGTGATCTAATAATAATAATAATAATAATAATAATAATAATAATAATAGTGTTGTATATGTTAAGTTTATTAGTGAATGATAATTGTACCCTACAAACTATAAATTATTACCATTGTATCATTAATTCTTCACTATAAATATGAAGCTTTAGTTCCCATTATAACACACATAAGTCTTTATTCTCTCGTCTAATTTTCTTTTTTCATAACCTGTTATCAACACGATAGTTTAATTTTTCAAAGTTTAGTGAGGGTAGTAATTTTCTTAAAATATAGTCATCTATCACATGTAACAAAATTAATTTAGTGACATGTGAATTTCATATATGTAATTGATTTATTAATTGTGCAAAAATCATATTTATTCATGTATTCAATTCAAAAATTTAAGAATCTCGAGGTTGAATTTATTCATAAATTCAATTTATGCAAATAATGATACACGTCCATTTCTTTTCTTTCATTTTTTTAGTAGAAAAGCTGCCCAACCTTTATAATAAAACAGTTTAGTCGATTTGATCAATATACGAGCGTATTCAAGTAGGTCAATTCATGGTTTACTAATATTAATTCCATGGTTTAAGTATTTCGTCAATTCATGGATTTGTGTGGGCATAATAATTATTTCATTATATACATAATGATTAATTTGTCCTATTTGCATGTCTATATGTGAAGTTAATTCATGTGCATGTTTGGAAGATTTTTTACTTATACATTTTTTGTAATTAAGTTTTCTATATAAACATGTCTATATGGTAATTAAATATTTTTAGATGTTTTTCTATAAAGTTAAATAAATAATTTATCATGTTATTTCTCTTAAAGTAGTGAAACATTATAATTAATAATTAAGAAGATTATTAATCGTAGATATATATCTATTATACATAGTTTATAATAATTCTTTTGTTTCTTTTGACAATAACAAAGTGATCAAAACTATGTGAGCATCCGATGGATTTTGACGCAGTAGATATCTCGAAATTTGATGATCAACTTGAAGATTTTGTAGGATTACAAGGCCTTAGTGATCTTACGTACACAGAAGTTGTGAAAAATAAACCATGAAGTGTATTCATTAGTCTATAAGCTTGTAAAATTGCCTTAATTCTTTGCGTGGCTACTGTCACAGTTGAATCAAAGATCAGTGATTGAATGATAGTTTGATTACGTATATTGATAAGGATGTATGTCACAGTACTAAAAATGATATAATTATGAAATGTTATCAAATTATGAGAATGCATCGGATTGTTGATAAGTAATAAGTAGTGAGTTGATTGTATCATCCCAAGAAGAATAACGTTCAATTTTAATTGTACTAGTTACTATCAAATCTGATCTGTTGTTGTTCATTGTTATTATTCTACTTTTAAACTATGAAAGTTGTAAATGAGTTGTTTTTACCAAAGCATGAAATGAATGTATTGGATTTTCAACTTCACTTATTGAAGTCTAGTTCCAATTCTCGACTTATGTTCAATAGTGAGATTAACATGATTGTAAGAATCAATGATCCGTTAATATTTAATATTCTTCTTCAAGATATTTTAAACATATGCTTAACATGATCCGATCATATTCTTAGTTCGAATTCATCTGCAAAACACATGTTCAAAAATATGATTATCACACACAATTGCACACATCATAAATATTATTTCTACTATCTATTATCTGTATATTAAATTTGCAATATTATACTTATCATGAGTTTTTCAACACTACAAATAAGCAACTTAATTGTCTAAATGGTATGCAAACATTCAAACAAATTTAATTAATGCATATTAAATCACAAATACAAGAATCAACTAAAAGAGATGAGTCTTGAAATGAAAACTCAAAATCAATAGGTTTTGTCATCCATCCAATACATAGAATTGTTTAGCCTAGTGCTGCCATATTAAAATTATACAAAAGAATAAGAAAAGACATCACCCGAAAGTAAGGACTATGATGAAGAGCTTGAATTACTCCAAATCTTCACATTTTCTTCAACCGAAACAATGTATTCTTGCCTCTTGAATGTAAAATTCTCTCTTGCGCTCTCCAACAATGATAAAAACCATGCCCCCTTATTCTAGACATGCATTTCAATATATATGATGTAAACTTCCATTGTTACCAAAACAAAACAAGGAAAAAAAAGGATTTTCCCTCTTTTTACACTCAGGAGTGCGCCTAGGCCAACCTGGGATGTGTGCCTGGATGAATTGAGCAGCCTCAAGAGTCCAGTTTCTTGGCTGAGGTGCGTGCCTCACCTGTAGGAGAGGGCATGGGCCTTGGTTTCTCTTTTCGGCCAAGTTTTGCAACTTGGTCCCTGAACTTTCTCCAAGGTAATTTTTCATCCACCTTCAATTCTTTTCATCTTCATTTATTATTTTCTTATCCAATTGAGTCCTATCACTCTCGAGTCTTCGTTCATTCTTTCAAGCTGACTTTTGATTGTTTGCATTTTCGTCCTTGATATTATGAATTTTGCTTCAATTAAGCCCTTTTATCTCCCATTTTCTTTAATTTCACTAGAATCATCGACGTTCTCCAAGAAAGCAATATTTACATAGAATTTGACCATATTTTACATAATTCATCAAAAATTAATCTATTTCAATGGTCTAAATAAGTGTACAAAATACACTTATCACTATCAGAGTTCATGGAAACTCTCATTTTAGCATTTTTTGCCACCAAGTAGCTTCTCAATGGACCATGTCTAGTATGTATACTTGATTGTTTATTTTTCCTTTTGCATATTGTGGCAACATGATAACTATATGCTCATTTTATTTTGTAGCTGAATCCTTAAAAGATTTATTTTCAGCAGCCAGATAGAAAAATGTATGGATATATGCAATTTAGCTTTAGGTTAGTTGATTTTTTGCTCACATTCTGAATCAAATTGGAGTCCTTTTTCGACGTTTGTATATTTGTCGATGGAGTTGACATATGTGCCATAGTTAACCAGTTAACACCGAGATTAGCAGGATTAAATAGTTAACCAGTTAACACGGAGATTAGCAGGATTAAACCTATTGTATCAAGATTTGGCTGGTTCACTTATGTACCATAGATTACATTTCATTTATTATCATTAGAAAGAAGCTTCTATTTTTTCGTACATATGAACTTATGAACCGATGTTACCACTATATTATTGAGGAACTGTCGTCCGTATTGTTGTGTATGATATACTATAAATGTTTTTCAAGCCAACATTCAAACCAAAATGTTTTTGAAATCAATTTTCTTGTATCATTATGAAATTATGAAATCTCTAAATTATATTATCGAGAGATTTTTACTAGACGCGTGACAGTAAACACAAATGTTATACGCGGTTTTATTTACATTTCAGCCTACATACACATTTTTTACATTCTGTCGAATTAACTGTTGCATTGCATCACTGTTAAATTCAGTTAATTTTCACGTCGAAGAACAAGGAAAATGAGCTTTTTGTGTAATTCAGTAGGCCTTTATTAAAAGCTTTTGGATCAATCAAACTAGACTCATCCAACATGAAAGAGATTAATGCCATTAGTTTCAATAATATCTAGCAAAGCATGACTTATGTCTCCATACTCAGTAGCTATACATCAGTAAAATACCTTCAGAGTTGCAATATGAGAGGCTCATTGATGGTGATAGCCGAGAAGCCCAATCGGAGTAGGGCGGAGCCAGGATTTATGTTCAGTGCGGGCATCATTTTTCGACGCCGAACTTCGAGGTTGGTCATAGATTTAATGAAGATAAAAAAATAAAACAATATTACAACAACACTAAAAATGACATAATTTATATATTAAACTTGTTCCTTGTGAGGTTTTATATTTTGATATCGTCGTACAATAACTTCATTATCGAGCTTCAAAAATATATCTCTCTCTACATAAACAATAGTGCTATCATTCATCCATTGATCACCCATCCGATTGCGCAATCTATTCTTTACGATGTTCATTGCAGAAAAAACTCTCTCCACATTAGCGGTAGCAACCGGTAAAATCAATGTTAAAGTCAAAAGTCTGTAAACCAATGGATATACCTTATCTTTCTTTGTCAAAACCAATTTCTCCGCAAGATCACCAAGGTCATTCAACCCTTCAAACTCTTTGTTAGAGCGCATGTCAAAAATATAAGTCTCAAGTTGATCGCTAAGTACAATGCCATCTACTGCAGAGAAATCTAATGGATAAAGCTCTGCAAGTCTAATCAAACTTTTCTTGTCAAAAGAAGAAAATGAATCTTGTGGGCATAAACAAGCTACACAAATGAGTAACTCTGTATTTACCTCCGAGAAGCGATCATTCAATTCTTGAAGTTGTAAATCGATGACAGAGTAGAACAAATCTACTCGATAATGATATAAATTTGTAATTTCTGGAGAATTACGCTGAGGGCGACCACGAATTGCAAGGCATACAAACATATCATCCATGTTGGGTACATGAATGTAATGCTGTTGACAAAAAGAACATACTTCTTCCAAAAAAGAGTCCCACCCTTCGTCTCTCATTATTTGGAGTCGTCGTTTGCACAATTTCACCAATTGCATTGCATTCACAATATCTTGATCTTTTCTTTGCAATGCCTTTGACAGTTCATTTGACATCCCCAACACTCTTCTCATCAACTGTAGATTAAATGCAAAATCAAATCTTTGTATCAACTCCAATAAATTTGTTGCATCAGATCTTTGATCACAAGAACAAGATTCATCTTCAACAATCATTGCAAGTACATCTAAAACAGAAGAGAACATAGCAAGCAAGCTAACCAAAGAATTATAATGTGAACTCCATCGTGTATCACCAGAGCACTGAAGGGTCGTTTCTTGATTAAGTCCACGTCCACTTAAAATCTCACCTTTTTTCCAATGCCTCAGCAATAAAGTCTAATTATTTTTCTCGAAGAAGATCACAACGTTTGGAAGATGCTCCAACAGTATTTATCACGTTCCCAACCACACGAAAGAAGTTAGTAATAGGGATGTTCTTCTTTGCCACAGCCACAAGCGCAAGTTGGAGTTGATGAGCAAAACAGTGAATGTAAAAGGCACATGGACTCTCCTTCAAAATGAGTGTTTTCAGACCATTAAACTTACCTTGCATATTACTTGCTCCATCATAACCTTGTCCTCTCAATCTAGACATACTCAAGTTATATCTAGAAAATACCTTATCAATTGCAGCCTTAAGTGATAGAGCCGTGGTAGTTGTAACATGTTCAATCCCTATGAAGCGTTCATTGACATGCCCACTATTGTCTACATAATGTAAAACAATAGACATTTGCTCCTTCATTGACACATCACAAGATTCATCAACTAGAATAGAAAATAGTGAATCGCCAACATCTTTGATAATAACATTGATCGTTTCAATAGCACAAGCATTTACTATATCCTTTTGAACATCAGGTGATGTCAATTTGCAATTGTGAGGAGCATTTCCCAATGTGACGGCATTGATAACTTCATTATGAGCAGCCAAAACTTGCGATTGCACTAAGAAGTTACCTGGATTGGAAGAATCCTCAGATTTATCATGACCTCGAAATGAATGCCCTTGTCACAAAAGAACTTGAACACAATCAATGGATGCATTAAGGCGTGTAACATATACATTTCTTGCTTGTTCTGACTGTTTGTAGAAAACTGATTGAATGTGTTGCTCTTGATTCATCAGCACTTCACACTTAATGCGAGCTTGATTATGTGCACTATCATGAAGTCCAACATGAGTATGAAGCTTTTTTTTTTTTATCTTTCCAATATGTAAAACCTTCGCCAACACTCAATCTTTTCAAACCTCAAGTGGTTATAACATACTCTCCTATGATTTTAGTGAAATACATATGAGTGTCAGATCAACCTAAATTAAGCCTTTGTTTGATCCTAATTTTTTACAAAATACATTTTTCTATTTCATCTTTTCAACCACACATTCTTCAACAGAATAATATTACATGCAAATTTAAAACATTTCTTTATTTTATAAACACACATTTCCATCAATCTACTATTCAAAAATGCATTTTTAGCATTTTAATGGGGGCTCAAACAATCTCTAAATGTCAAGATTATTTGTCAAATAAGTTGTCAAATTTATAAGTAAGAGGAACGGTCCCATTCTATAATTTCACATTGAATGTTATGGATAATTGAAACCTAATTTATATGCTTTTCCTTGTTTGAACTCCTTCTGGGTAATATAGTCTAGAAGTGTTCGATAAAAAAGTTATAACATGCTAAATATGATCAGATAGATACACGATCAATTTGATAACATATTTTGACTTAACGAAAAAATTGAAATAAATTTCGATGAAGACCTCCACAAATTATCCCTCATAAGGTGAATATTGAAATAACTAGAAAGACCTAATAGGTAATGTGATCAATTCTGACAGCTGAGGAATTACACCTTTTTAAATTTTACCTATTGGGCCGTTAATTGATTTATTGTTCCAATCCAATTGGGCATTGATGAAATTATTAAACCCAACAGATACTACTAAACCATTTTCCAATAATGCAATGGAAATGGGCTACGATCCAACCAAGACTTATAAAACACGTGTGCTGCTCTGGACCCTTTGATCTTCTAACCTCAAATCAACGGTGATGACCTATATATATATATATATATATATATATATATGAGAGATATTTCTCATATTCTTATGACTCATCGTGTGGTCTTTGAGAGTGGAAGTTTCTGGGTCTCTCTCTCTCTCTCTCTCTCTCTTTCGAGATTGTGTGTCTCTGTCCTTTCTTCTTCTTGATTCTTGTAATCTAGCCTAAAACCTCTGGTTTTTTTATGAATCATTGTGTGTTGAGTCTCTATGATTCTTCTGCTTAGTTTGGAAGGATATTTTTAGGTTCTTGGAGAGATCTGGGTCCATCAAATAGCTGCCTCTGTTTTCATTGTTTTTAGGTTGTGGTTTGTGAACCCTCACATTGTATAGATAGGTACAATGCTTTGTTTTGAGCCCAAATCGATGAGAACTTGGTGCCTTTGTGTTTTTTGTGTTCTAAGATTTTAAGGTCGATTTTTGAGTCTCGATTTGTAACAATGGTATCAGAGCATTTTAGGCTGTTCGAGTCCCCATCTTCGAATTCCGGTTGTAATCAATTTTCATGATTGGATCTTGTAAGATCTAATAAGCAGTGGGATTCCATTGTTGACGGATCTTGGTTTCAATTTCTTTTTTTAATACATATTGGTTTTTCTGACATTTGTTGTTGGTGAATCTTATAGGAATAATTGGATTTTGGTTTCTCTTGGTAAAACTATTCTGAAAATTCTTGGGTATTTTGATTATCACTCAAATTTGATGGTCAAAATCTCTAACCATCTTCTATATGTACCTGTGATGTATTTTTCATTACTATGTGTATTGAAATTGAGTATATCCTTCTTTTGTGTTGAAGTGTTCTGCATGTTTTTCTAGTCTTTGTGATTGATTATTGATCCCTTTAATTTCTTTATACCTTCTCCCGCACCACTGTGTACTTGAATTAAGCTTTGACCTGAGGTCTTTGAGCCTCACGAAATCCTGGTAAATTCAAGACATTATGATTTTTTGAAGTGATTCTTTATTCTCTGAATGGGTTACTACATTTCTTTTTTTGTTATTATATTCACATTATCATATCTCCTTAATATTTCATACTGTGTGTGGTACATTTTATGTTGTTTTACATACTCTGTGAAATATCTGCTTTTCTTTTGGCTGAACTTTAAACCTCAAATATTTTCTCGTGTTGATTAAAAACTTCAAATAACAATGGCAACATTTGAACTCGGAGTTTTTAATGGAAAAGGAGATTTTTCCATTTGACAGCAAAAAATGAGGGAGGTTCTTGTTCAACAAAAGGTGTCTAAGACTATAACTGGTAAATATCCAGCTACTGTGTCTGATGAACAAGAAATTGAATCTGATGAACTTGCCTATACTTCCATTATTCGACACTTATCTGATCAGGTATTCAGAAAGATGTATCTAGGGAATAGTCGCTTGCGGGTAGGTTAGATAATGCTAAAGCCTTATGGGAGAAATTGGAAAAACTTTACTTGGTTAAGTCATTGTCTATTAAAAATTTTCTTCTAGAAAGTTTCTTTAGTTTCAAGATTGACTTGTCTCGAGAATTAGATGAAAATCTTGGTCCTTTTAATAAGCTAATACAAGATATTACTAATGTTGGGGATAAAGTATCTGAAGAATATAAGGCTGTAATTCTCCTAAATTCCATACCTAAAGTTTATAAAGATGTTAAGATTACTATTTAGTATGGCATAGAGACTCTAACTCCAGAGATAGTTGTTAACGCTTTAAGAAGTAAAGAATTGGAAGTAAAATTTGAGACGCATGGCAAGGAAGGTGGGAACCTGTTTGTGAGAGGTAGGTCACTAACCAAACAAAGTTGTAATCATGGTAGCCAAAATAGTCAGGGAAATAATGTCTTCAAGAAGAAGGGAAAGGTTAGACAAAGGTCAAATTCCAAAAATGGAAATAGGAAGTGCTATGGTTATGGCAGGATAGGACACTACATTAAAGATTGTTTTAAAAGAAAAAATGAATAGAAAGAGCGTAAAATAAATTAAGGTAATGTAGTTGACCTCTAGGTGAGGAGACAATAGATGTCTATGTTGTGACTGAGTCCACATCTGATTTGAATACTGCAAATTATGTAGACAAATCTAGTCAGAGTGTAGAGTGGATTTTAGATTCAGGTCGTACCTTTCATATGACCTCTAGAAGACATTGGTTGGCAAATTTTAAGAATCTTGATAGAGGTAAGGTAGTTATGGGCAATAATACAGCCTGTAGAGTGTTGGGGATAGGCAGTGTAACTTTGAAATTTGATAATGGGTATATCTTTACCTTGGAGACAGTGAGGTATGTACCAGATTTAAATAGAAATTTAATTTCAATTGGAAGCTTAGATGACATAGGTCTCTAAGGAAAATTTGGAGATTGTTTCTTGAAAATAGTTAAGGGGTCCTTAGTTAATTTTAAGGGAACTAAAAGAAATGGAATCTATGTCACTAAAGCTAATGTTTTAAGTCACACTGCAGAATCCTCTATGGTTGAGAGTGATGCAACCTTGAAATGGCATACTAGATTGGCACATGTGAGTGAAAAGGCTTACATATCTTAAGTCAAAATGGGGCCTTTGGTCATGAGATGATTTCCAAAATTCCATTTTGTGAATATTGTACTTTAGGTAAATAACATACTCCATTTTAATATTGGAAAACATAAAACTACATCTATTTTGGAATGTATGCATTCTAATTTGTGAGGTCCATTATCCACCGCCTCTCAAGGTGGCAATATGTATTTTTTATCCTTAATTGATGATTTCTCAGGAAAAGTGTGTGTATTTCTTTTAGAGCAAAAATTAGATACCTTTGAAAAATTTCAAACCTCAAAGAATTTGATTGAAAATCAAATAGATTAAAAGATTAAAATTTTAAGAACTGACAACTGGTTAGAATTTTGCAATGTTGGTTTTGAAAAATTATGTAAGGATGATGGGATTTTGAGACATAAAATAGTACCACATACCCCCACAACAGAATGGTATAGTTGAGAGGATGAATAGGACAATTTTAGATAAGGTTAGATGTATAATATTCAATTCAGATGTCCATAAAGTGTTGTGGAGGAGGCTATTATAACAACTTTTATATCATAACTAGTTCTTTAGATGGTAGAACACCTGAGTAAGTGTGGACAGGTAGGTTGGCAGATTATACACACTTAAAGACCTTAGGTTATGCAGCTTATTCACACCAAAGTATGGGAAAACTTGAGCCAAAATCACATAAATGTGTTTTCATGGGATACCCAGAAGGAATGAGAGGGTACAGGCTTTGGGTGAGAGAGATTGGGGATTTTTAGATGAAAAACAGTAGGACTATTACCTTTAATGAATCTGAGAGGCCTTGTGTAAACAAAATGACCTCTAGGGATGTGCCTAAGGGTCTAAGAAGAGAGAACTAGGCTACAGGTAGAACTTGAACCCCCACCTGACCCTATTATTGAAAATCAAAAAGAAAATGAAACTTTTGAAGAATCGGGTGAGGATAGTATTCAAGGTCTACTGATGAGTTCCAGAGATAGGGCGAGAAGGAAAATAAGAGAGCCTGTTAGAATACAAGATTATATGTCCCTTTATGTTTATCATATTAGGATTTGGCCTTTAAAGGACCTAAATACTATGAGGAGGAAATTAGTTGCCAATTTTCTAAAGAATGGTAGCTTGCTATGGAAGATGAAATGAGATCTCTAGTGAAATATAATACATGGTGCTTAGTAACTAAACCGGAAACTAAATCTCTAGTTGACTGTAAATGGGTTTATAGTAATAAGGAAGGCAAATTTCTAGTCAGCCCCTTTGATTCAAAGCAGATTAGTGGCTAAGGGGTTTACCCAAAAGTTCTTTATAGATACAATGAAATTTTCTCTCCAATTATAAAATATACTAAAATAAGAGTTATGCTCTTATTAGTTGCACAATACGATCTTGAATTGGAGCAAATAGATGTTAAAATTACTTTTTGCATGGTGACCTTGATGAAACCATATACATGAAATAGCCATTAGGTTTCACTGATAATAAGAAATCTAATCATTTATGCCGTTAAAAAGATCTCTGTATGGTCTAAAACAATCTCCTAGGCAATGGTATAAACGTTTTGATAACTTTCTGTCTTCAGTTGACTTTGTAAGAAATTCATTTGATCATTGCTTGTATTTTAAAAGGAATAACAACAACTATGTGATTGTATTCCTACTTTGTATGTGGATGATATGTTGTTAATTGGCAAAAATATAAGTGATATTAAAGATATTAAAAAGGTACTATATAGTGAGTTTAAAATGAAGGACCTATGGCATGCTAGAAGGATTTTGGGAATGGATAATATATAAGGAATAGGTCACAGCAGTTATTTATTTTGTCACAAACTGGTTATATGAAAAGGGTCCTGTCTAAGTTTGCTATGCATGATGCTAAACCTGTGACATTACCCCTTGCAAGTCATTTTAAGTTGAGTAAAGAACAAAGCCCACGTGATGAATTAGACATTAAATATATAGAAAAAGTACTATATTCTAATGTTGTTGAATCTGTCATAAACACCATGGTATGCACCAAACCTAATGTTGCACATGCTATAAGTACCTTAAGCAAATTTATGTCCAACCCAAGCCTAGAACATTGGACTACTATGAAATAGCTTTTAAGGTATCTAAAAGGTTCGGCTGACTTAGGCTTGTGTTTTCAACCTAGTAAGGAGAGAATTAGTTTAAAGGGATTTGTAAATTCTAACTATGCTGGTGAAAGAGATAACAAGAAATCAATTATAGCTTATATGTTTACTTTGTGTGATACTTGTATAAGTTGGAAGTCTTAATTGCAATCAATTGTATCTTTATCTATTACAGAAGCTGAATATGTGGTTGCTACATAAGCTATTAAAGAGGTCTTATGGCTGAAAGGTTTGCTAAATGAAGTAAATGAACATGTTAATCCTGTCGTTGTTTATTCAGATAGTCAAAGTGCTATACATTTATGTAAAAATCCAATTTTTTTCATAAAAGAACAAAACATATAGATGTAAGAATGCATTTTGTAAGACATATAATTAAGAAAAAATCAATTCTATTTGAGAAAATCTCTACTCAATTTAACCCAACTGATATGGGAACAAAGGTATTTTCTCTAAATAAGTTTAAGTCATTTTTCAAATGTTAAGAATTGATATTGGGTAATCTTTGTGATGTTGCAAGTTAACTTGGTGGGGATGATCTTGGAGGAATTATATCAATTGCATTGAGAAGTTTATTGTTATATTTTCCTTTCTTGGTTTTTTTGATCATTAGCATCAAATGAGAGATTTATTGGGCTATGATGCCAATTGATTTATTGGTCCAGTCTAATTGGGCAATGATGAAATTATTAAACCCAACATATACTACTAAACCATTGCCCGATAAAGCAATGTGGAGTGGTCTACGACCTGACCCAAAACTTATGAAACACAAGTACTACTTTGGACCCTTTGATCTTCTAACCTAAAATCAACGGTGATGACCTATACATGTACACATACATATACATATACGTATACATGTATACATATATGTATACATGTGTATATATGTATATGTGTGTGTGTGTGTGAAAGATCCAACAGCATTAGAATAGAGTACTTTTTCTATGTATTTAATGTCTAATTCATCACGTGGGCTTTGTTCTTTACTCAATTTAAAATGACATGTAAGGGATAATGTCATAGGTTTAGCATCATGCATAGCAAACTTAGACAGGACCCTTTTTACATATGTGTGTGTGTGTGTGTATACATATATGTATACAGAAAATAAATCAGAAGATATTGAAAAAGAGAAATTGTATTGATAAAAGTATTGATAATACAATTATTGAGAATACAAGAATTTTGTAGAGAACAAACTTCTAATGTCAAATTCGCTCTGCCTAAAATGAAGAATAGCCTTCCTTCTTATAGAGAAATTAGGACTTCAAACAAATCTTCATTTGAAAAACATCTTGAAAAGCAGAGTGGGACATCTTGATAGAGTCTTGAAAGCAATGTCTTCTTTTGAATAATTGATTCATCTTTTGAGAAGTGGAGAACATTTTTTGAGTAATTGATCCATCTTTTGAGAAGTGGTGAACAACATCTTGAATTTTTCATCACTTTTGGCAACTTTTGACTAACTTTATAAAAGTAGAAATCTTACTTTAATAAGGTTAATTAATTGGCATGCAAATCTTGAAAAGAATGTCTTTTGATTTAGTAATCCGGTAATTTCTGAATTCGTTAAGAAAACTGAGTTCTTGTAGTCATTTGATTCTTACAACATTCTCATGTGTAAGAAAATCATCATAACCTAAATCAATTAGGTCATCACCATAGTCTGTTTCATGAGAATATTGAGTTTCCTGATTTGAGTCTTGAGTGCTTGATTTCTTAGATCTAGTTTTAGAAATTTATTCATAAATTTCTAATAATTCTTTTGAATCCTTGCATTTTGATAACATTGAAATAATCCTTTGCTTTTCGGTTAAAAAATATGCCTACCATTCTTGTTCTTTCTTTGAGAATTTTGGAACTCTAAGATTTCTTTGTTCTTGAATCCATGATTGAACTGCTTTTGGACAACAATTTGTTTCCTTGAATTTAGACCACCATTTGACTTTGAATCTTCTGATAATCTTTTGAGTAAAGAATTCATCATTATGATTCTGAAGTAGAAAGAAATCCCAGCAAAAGATCCAGGATATTTTCATATTGAAGGCAAATTGAAACAAAACATTTTTTTGAGGCTTTAAAAATATTTTCGCCTCTTTTTTGAGGTATTCATATCCTTGAAAAGTAAGACTGGACAAAATTTTCCTTCAAGTCCATGATACAAAAACCAAGTTTGAAACCGTTTTGGAAAATGAGGATGACAATTTTGAATGAAAAGAATGAACCATGAATGTGTAATAGGTCTAAAGAAAAAGATTTTGTACCAAGCATTTAAATAGTTGAAATATTCAAAAGTTGAAAATTTTGTTGAAGAGAGCTTGAGTCTCTTTTCTTCCCATGGGTCTTGTCCCCAGTCTTCGTAGGACAATACCCTAAGGATACTGATTTTTGAATACATTGTCTTTGATTTATTTTGAGGATCTGAAGTATGAGAAATTATGGCTGATCTTGTTTTTGAAAGGATAGTTTCATAATAATCTCGGGATTTTTTGACATTTGACGGCATAAACCATAAATTTTTTGGAAAAATGTTCGAAAGACATTCATCCAAGTTTGAGTATCTATTAAGCCAAGATGTTTCCATATCAAGGCAATTTTCAAAGATACTTTTGATAAAATATTGAAAATTTTGATGTGGGTCTATTTGAGGAAGTTTTCCAGAACTTTGAACAGCTTTTTTGTAATTTGAAGGGGTTGCTTTTTCTTTGAGTTTATTTTGATCAGGTTTTTTGATGAGGGTAGAAAGGGTATTTGAAGATGATGAAGCATCTTGAGCTTCTTTTCCAGAAAGATCTTTTAAGAGATCATTAATTGAGAAAATTGAGTAGAATTTTTCTTTCTATTTTGTTTCTTCTTCTTCAACTTGCTTTGCCCTACTCATTTTCACTCTTTCTATGAATGAACTTTCTTGTAGAGAAGTCTGCTAAGAAGTTTGATTTCCCTTGTATATAAAGAATTTCAAAATCAAAATAGGACAAAATAGCCTGTCATCTTGCAAAGAGTTGTTTGGAAACAAGATTTTTCACATCTTTTTGTAAAACATCTTTTAAGGCTTTGCAATCAGTTTTCAAAATAATTTTTTTTGATAAGATCGTCTTGAAATTTTGAAATACACAGTACTATTGAAATAATTTCTTTTTGGATAGTAGAGTAATTCTTTTGAGGGCCGGTCCACACACCACTCTGATACCTAACTAACTGTTCTTGAGATGACTTTAGTGTGATTTGTTTTAACACACCACCATACCCAATATCCGATGCATCTGTTTCAATAATAATTGAGGCAGTGGGGTCAAGAATTGAAAGATAGGGAATATTTTTTTATCACTTTTTTGACCTTTTGAACTGCAATAGTGTGTTCGTGACTCCATGGGTCAGGATTCTTTTGTCATCTTTTGAATAATGGGGCACAGACTTGACATAAATTTTTGACAAAATCGGCTACATAGTTAACACAACCTAAAGCATTCCAAACTTGTTTTTTCAATGATTTCATCTGAAAATTTGTCAATGAAATCAAGACTCCTTTGAATTGGAGTTAAAGTATCATTATGAATGTAGTGTCCAAGAAAACAAATTTGAGATATTTTTCATATTTTTGGGAATCTTCTTGTGGTATTGAGTGTGGAAGTTTCTGAGTCTCTCTCTCTCTTTCAAGACTGTATGTCTCCATCCTTTCTTCTTCTTCGTGATTATTGTAATCCAGCCTAAATCCTCTGGTTTTCTGTGAATCTTTGTGTTGAGTCTCTGTGATTCTTCGTTCTTAGTTTAGAAGGATATTTTTGGGTTCTTAGAGAGATCTGGGTCCATCGAATAGCTGTCTCTATTTTCTTTGTTTTTGGTTGTGATTTGTGAACCCTCACATTGTACAGACGGGTACAACGCTTTGTTCTGAGTCCAAATCGATAAGAACTTGGTGCCTTTGTGTTGTCCGTGTTCTGAGATTTTAAGGTCGATTTTTGGGTCTTGATTTGTAACATTACCAATCAAGAAAAATAGAAGAAGATGAAAGAAAGGCACGATGTCGTATTCAATTTTGGTTTAATGTTGGTTAAATTTGATTAAATAAAATCATAAAAAGTGACTTCGTGTCAACTTTGGACAAATATTCGAACATGATCCGTAGTCAAATTATGAAAGTAAATAGATTATCTCTATTCTACTCTTCAAGTAGATAATCGTAGTATATTCGAAATTTCAAAACCAATTTTTGATGAATGAAAAATTATTTTCCAAATATAGGAGGAAATCTATAAAATCAACATACATAGGTGCTGCTCAACTGGAAATCTAGCGCCAGGCGAGCGCCAAACCACTACTTTGGGTGCTCAAGCGGCACACTCGAGTAGAGAAATGAAGAAAGCAAGTTGTTTCTTGTTGAGCTTTGAGGTTAGAGTTAAGCTTCCAAAGGTTATGAAATTGAGTTTTTTAAAGGTTTATTTTGATAGTATTTAATATAGTTTTAATTTGCAATTGAAGATATTTTATCTTAAAACATACTTTATAATGATTTTTCAAAAGGCCCCTTACTTTTGGTCTATTTGTCTATTGTAAATTATAGATATATCCTTAAAATCAGGAGTTTTTTGAAAATTCAAATGACAAGTGCTTTATAAGTAAAAAAGGATTCTAAAGTTGAGCGAGACTTTTTAATTAAAAAGAAGCATTGTATGTCACTTTTTTTTTTCTAATTAAAAAGTGACATTGTTTTAAATTAAATGTTACGTATGTCACTATTAATTAAAAAAAAAAAAAGACTACAATGTCACTTTCTCTGTCATTAAAGCTTAATTCACATTTAACATAATGCAAGTAAATGAACATTTAAGAGAAATACTTATAACTAGATTAAAAGTTTAGCAAAAATTGTATTGCTCAATTAGAAGTTGACTGCGCGAATCTAGTTAAAAAGTGACACAACATACTATGTTAGTTTTAATGTATTAAGCTAAGCCAAAAATTTATTTGTCCTTTCGTATGAATTAAGGTATTAGAATTTGAAAATGACACAACTACATCACTTTTGTTGAAGAAAGTCACATACTAGTTATCTCATTTGTGTTCTGTTTGGATTAATTAAAGAGATACATAGAACGTCTTTGTGAAAATATAAATATGAATATGAATACAAATTTTGTTTTACATTAAAAAGTGACATGATATAACCCCATATGAATTAACGTGCCGGATTTTAAAAGTGACTTATTGTCACTTTTTCTTAAAATGCGTCACAATATTTCATTTGCATTCTTTTTGCAGATATATATAAACTTAATGTTTTCATCTGTTATGGAAGTAAATTTCATTTTCTGAAGGAGTTAACTGTTAAAAAGTATCATGTCATTTTTTGATTATATCATGTCACTTTTGAGTACAATTACTACTATAGACATTTTTAGCATTGCTGTTTTAAGTTCTTACCAAAAAAAAAAAAAAAAAAAAAAACATTGCATTCTTGTTATTTGCATGCAATCTCATCAATAAAACAAACTAATGTATCCTGATTTAAGGAATATGTTTCTTCACTCGTCGAATAAGGTTTTTGTTATCTTTCGAAGTCTATTCATGACAAAATTTAAAGTACATCTTTCAAATTTAAAATTGATAACGAAGAGTTCATAATAACAAGAACAAAGTGGTCACAAGAAATGAACTTAATAAGTTGTTATAAACTTCATAATTTTTACATTGATATAAATATGGAAAAGAAATAAGAAGAAAAATTAATAATCATGTTTTTACGTTCAATAATCCATGCAAGATAATTTCAATATTTAATCATCTTTCATAACATCTACTCATGGTTGTGTTGCAAACTTCTAATAGATTTTTGAATTGCTCAAAATGGATAACCATAGCATAATATATAGCATCCAACATAATCTTTTTAATAATAAATTTTAATAAGTGAAAAACTTTAGATAGGAGAGGAGGTTCCGCTTGGTTTTGATGAATTTGACTATATTAAGAGTATGGAGACTAAATACATAGTTAGGTACAAGTATATTATTCTGATTATTTTCTTTTTTTTAAAGTGTTGGGCCTAATTATCCCTTTGTCGAACTACTTTGGATCGTTTTGTCAGATAAAAACCAAGTATAAGAGGATCATGTATGAGGAAATTGGGCCCATTACTCTAAAAAATGAACGAATTAGATTAATACACTTTAACAAAATTAAAATCTCTAATAACTGTAAATAATACATCCCCAAAATCCCAAAAGCGCCAAACCAATATATTACAAATAGAAATCCTCAAACCATCCTAAAACCAAGATTCCGTCATTCTTGATAGGTGGGTTGGAGTGCTAGAGACTTTTGAGATGGTGCTAGTGTTATTTTCTTGGTATCTTGAATTGTAGTTGGTGTTGGAAGGCTCGAGACAATCGATGTAGGTACTAGTGCATGATGATGCTTGTGCCTTTATCTGTGCGTGTGCCTATGCTTGTGCTTCCTTTTTTTTTTTTTTTTGTGCATGCCAAGTGATGGTGGAGGTGAGAGAACCAAATCTAGTGCTGGGGTTGGTGATACAATAGGTGGTGGTAGTGCTGGCATTGGCGTTGGTAGTGCTGTAGGCGGTGGAATTGGTAGGGATATTGTAGATGTAGGAGCATGTGCCATTATTGCTCAAACTGGGGTTGTTGGTGGCTATTGGATAGGTGTAGGGGATGCCTGTGGTAGAGGTGTAGTCAATGGAAGTGCTAATGGTGAAACCACTAATGGTGGAGGTACAGTCGGTAGAAGTACTAGTGGTGGAGATGGCAATGCTGGTGGTTGGGATGGACTTCGTACTGGATTTGGCGGAGGTTGTCGTGTGGGACTTGAGGTGGCTGATTGGTTGGGTTGGAAGTTGGTGTAGCTATAGCTGTAGGTGATGATGACATTATTGGGATGATTAACGGAGTTGCAACACTTGAAGCTTGTTGTGCTACTTTTTTAAGGACTTTTTTTTTTACCGCATCTACCTACTATATATAATGTTCTTATACCTAATACTTGATGTCTGTGTTTGGCATTGTATCTCTAATTGCGGATGATAGTGGCCAATTTTATGGCTTAAGACTTTGAAAAAAATAAAAAATCAGTCAACATTATGGAGCCTTCATTTGCTCTGCAAGTGAGGACAGGTAGTGCAATTGGTGCCAGCAACTCACTACCAAATGAGTTGATCAGCTATTATAATGTAAGAATAGAAATCCCTTGATAGAAGAATTTCGACTTGTTATACGTCAAAGTTGAACTAGCATAGCTACAAGCAGGATGCAAATACTACTGCAAATAAATGTTCAAATGGCTTGAGGTGCGTGGAAAGTAAAAAATTGCTTTTATATTAGGATGATTTCTTATCTTGCATGAATATGTTTATAGACGAATATTTGTCAATGAGAAAATCACCACCAAACTATTTTGTTATTTTTTTTTTAATTTCTGTCACTTTTTTTTCTCACTTTTTTAATTTGTGTAACTTTTATAAAAAGTTGTGCCACTTTTTAAAATCTCCACTTTTTTTTTAAATTACTGTTACTTTTTTGAAATTTTGTCACTTTTTTTGAATTTTTGTCACTTTTTTAGTATTTGTCACATTTCCAATCACCTTCTTGATTTCTACCACCTTTTTTTAGTGACAATTTTTTAATATAAGTGACATTGTATGTCATTTCTTAATAAAAAAAAGTGACACATAACTTTTAAAAGTGGTATTGGGTCACTTTTTTAAATTTAATAAAAAAAGTGACATTGTGTCACTTTTTAATATTACAGTATTTTTTACTTCAAAAAAAGTTTTCATATGGTTTTTCAAATATGCTCCTAAATTTAAGGATATTTGTAGAAATTACATAATACTAGGTCTTTAAAAATTACGATTAAAAAATCAAGTTAAAAGTTTTATTATTCGCAAATCAAAAATTATATATAATTAATCTACCCAATTCAATTAAAAACCCTAATCATTTCACCCATTTTCAATCCCATCTCTTCCTTCTCTCTTCTTAATACCGACAACCCATTCAAACATTGCAACGACGATGCCGACACCTGCGTGGGGAGATGGTGCTACTGTGGACGCAGTTTTGCGATGTTGCAGTTCTTTTTCTATTTTTCGATTTGTAGATGTAGTTTGGGCCCATCCCTACCTTCTCTATTTTCGACGTAGTGACCCATTCAAGCCTGGCAACCAGTGCAAAGGAGATGAGCCGGTATTAGTGTAGGGGAGGTGACGTATCGCAGTAGCGCGAAGCTACAATTTCAATATGCATTTTTTGAAGGTCTTTTGGGTTTTTCGATTTGGCAGCGATGGGGATCTAAAAACAATTTTGGTTGGAGGCACTAGTGAGGTTTTAAAGGTGATAATGGCGGTGGCAGTCAACGATGGTGATGTGGTGGCAAAACTGCAGCATCTTCTCTATGCAACGTGGATGTGGGTGGTGTTGGTGATGCTGTGGGTTGACGATGTGGTGATGGTGGTATGGGAGATCTGGTAGGACGGCGGTGGTGGTGATGGTAGTGGCGATGCTCATGTTGGCAATGGTGATTTGGGTGGTGTTGGTGACATTGGGAGATGGTATATTATTGGGTGTGTTTGGTGGTGGTATTGGTATTGGTGCCTGTGGTGGTTTCTGGTGGTGGTTATGTTGGGGGTGGAGACTCCGGTGAGGTTGTGGGTTAGGTATTGTTGTTTTGGTTTCTGGTGACAGTCGGGGATTTATGTTGTGGGTATGACGAGCAGTGAGCTGTTTGCTACCGTGAATTTGATTTTGTGGTGGTTGTATGGTAGTTTTGGTTGTGTGTTTTGCTGGTAATAGTGGTGTTGGCTTTGGATGTAAGGTTGCGGTGACAATTGTAGTGCCAATTGTGGGATGAGGTTGTAGTGTGGTGGTGCAAGCGATGGTTGTGTGGTGGTGATTTGTGACCAAGATTGGTCCTTGATCGGGACCGGTGGTGGGGGTGTTTGGTGCATGTGACCATTTGGATAAATTATTAATCAATAACATTAAAATTCGATAATTTGTGACTAAAAAATAATTTGTGGCCAATAAATTTGAAAATATGTGACCCATAGATAAACTATAACCTTTAATTTGAGCAATCTGTGACCTACAAAATTTTTGATTTGTGATCAAAAATAATCCATGACTAATTAATTTGATGATATGTGATCTATAATTATGAATCTATGAACATTAATTGTATAATGTGACTTTATTATATTAATTTAATAAATTTTTTAATTAATTAAATATATACCTGAATTTTCAATTTTCAAACTATCTACCTAATTTTTGAATTGGTGTAAATAATACACTTGAATCATGAAATTTTTCCAGAATATTTTTGTAAGTTGCCCATCATGTATTAGGCCGCGCAATCTGCAAAGGCCCAATTTTTTAGGCCCATGAATCACGCAAACCTCTTTTTAATTCTTTTTATTAATTTAAAAAAAATGATAATAAATGAAACCACTAGGGCAAGACTAGTGAAAAGTATAGGGGAATGAGTTGGAATGGCCACCACTCAAGACAAATTTGTTCATAAGGCCTTTGACCGAAAATAAAAAGTAAAAGAAATCTTAATTATTCAAAACTATCAAAAGACCCTTTTATCCTATCTTGTAAAATGAAAATGAAAATTATTTGTGGAAGTTTTCATACTATTTTTTGTTGAATGTTAGGTGTGATTAATTAGCTATTGAAAGTAGGGTTTTTTCTTGCTTTCAATCAAGTTGATTATATTACTCCGTATTCTATATATTTGAATTTTGCTAATTTGTTCAGTTAATTATATATTTTTCTATATTATATTATTCATGTTTAACAAACAATTGAACAAAATTTGATCATTTGGTCCTGTGATTTATTAACTACATACTTGTAAAAATGAGCTTAGTCGTGTGGATAATTGTTAAGTGGATATTAGAGTAATTGTTACATTTTAGGGAATTATTTGCAAGACAAACTAGCATTAGAGGCTCCTATTTGAATCTTCAATTAGTTCCTCTGCTTCTAGGCTACACTACAAGTGATGTAATATTTAAGTTTCCGCTAAATCTTCTAAGATGTTGCCAAAAGTGTTCTATGAACTTTGCATCTCGAACCAAAATAATATGTGGAAATCCATATAGACAAATTGTTTTCTAAAAGTCCTTGTGATGGAGATTACATTCCTAAGAATGTGTTGATCCTCGGCAATTATTTTGACTAGTCTGTTTACTTAAAATATTTTACTGCACCATACCTTTAGATTTGTTGGTAGGTTGCGTCCAACTAGAGATTGTCTTGCTCCAACTAGAGATTATCTTGCACCATACCATAAACCCCCTTTTCTACCATCCACATACATTGTCAAAGATCTTCTAGATTGAAAAATCAAACTCGATCTTATGTCTAGTTAAATGGTAAAGACTGATAAGATGAAGAGATGTCATATACTCATTACTCTTGTTTGTACCAATTTAATTTAGTGCATCTCTGAAACACATTCATTTGCCCCTTTGTATGAAATTAGTATTTTCTGCACACAAAAGTTTCTTTGAATGTTTGGCTTTCTGCACTCCTCGGTCCAAATTTTGATTTGCCTTATTGAGCACACTGCTCTTCAAAATTCTTCCTCCATTGAACTGTACCTCCTTTTAATTTTATCTTCATGATTATCATTCTATTTGAACTACTCAATTGAAGTAACATCACTAAGTTGAGGCTCATTCTAAATTACAAAGTCAAGCTCTGAATTTGTGAATGCATTTGAAACTAAGTTTACAAAGTTGCATCAGATTAAATATTTGCAATATCATCAAGTAATGTCATTTTTTTTTTTTGCCTATTCTTCTTGTAAGAGTTTTCTAAGTTCACATTGATCTTTCAAATAAGAAGTACTTATTCATCATTACAAGCCCTTATCATAATCCAGTTATTCCCTTGATTTATCTTCGGTTTATTACTAAACTTATTAATTAAAATGTTAATCATCATTTTCCTAAAATACATTTGGGGAAAACAGAGAGATTTGAAGAGTTGGGTAACATATACCTTGTTTTAATAATTATAATTATTATATTTGTTATTATGTGCTTTACTCCCATCAATTGTTCTAATATTTGTATATATTTTATAATTTGCTATGCTATGGAGAACATTCTTCAAGAAGATGATACAATTACAACAAGATGCAGATTGCAAATAGTGCGAAATATTTATGAGAAGTTAGATACAAATTACAAAAACAAGTTTCGTAAGATGAAGACCAACAAAAAAAGAAGTATGGTTTAAAATATGAGAGAAATGGGCAACATTTGGGTTGGAAAAATTTGTTTTAGTAACGGGCTTAAATTCTAGTAATGATAAAAACGTAGGTAAGACCTTGGAGGTGGAGTGTCAGATCTTGAAAGAGTATTTTAAGAAAAGTAACTTGGAGTAAAAAACAATTTTGAAGATAGCATAATAGACCTATTGCCCAAATGTGTATAAGAGTTTAGAGTGACTTGAGGTTCTCTTTAATTATTTTCCCAAATATGTATGTGAGTTGAAAGTAACTTGGGACTTATTTTGTTTAACTCTTTCTAAATTTGCTATCTTCTATGTTATGAGAAAAAAATAAGAGTTTTTGCTTAGAATTGGACTCGATTCCTCTTATTAAACTATCAAGTAAGGCGTGAAATGAAGAATAATCTTTCATGATGATTTCACATTTGATTAAAAAGCTAGTAATTTGATTTATATAGCACATGCAGTTGTTTTTATGTGCTTTACTACCATTGATTCGCACTTCAAATCAATCTTGAGAAATGGATAATTTTTAAGTTTAATAGTATGAAGAGTCACATTCGTCAAGTTTTGAAAGCTTACATTCTGACCTTACAGGAGTTATTTTTTGGGTAATTAGCACAAAACGTCCCTACCTTTCGTTGTTTTTTGTGGAAAAAGTTCACACCTTTCGTTTTTTGATGGATTATACCCTCACCTTTACCTTTTTTGCACAAAACGTCCTACTTTCGTTAAAATGCTCCGTTAAATCAAAAGGTAATTAGCACAAAAGGTCCTACCTTTCAATGTTATTGCGCAAAATGTCCATACCTTTCATTTTTTAGGATAATTAGAACAAAAGGTCCATACCTTTCAATGTTATTGTGCAAAACGTCCCTACTTTTTATTTTTTAGCTTTTTCACCCCTACCTTTCACATTTCATTGCGCAAAAGGTCATTTTCATCCATTTTTTTCAATAAAATGACAATTTTACCTTCCTATTCAAATAAAACAAAACAAAGAAAAGAAAAATAATTAATTAATTCCAATTATAGTCTTAAATCTTTCAAAATATTATAGATAAATCATAAATTCTCCACTACCGCCACTTTCACAATCCCACCAAACCACCACCTATAGATTCATATAGCACCACCTTTCGACCACAACACCTATCGGACTCCACCACCACTAGCCTCGCCCCACTCTCCCCAATATCCTTCTCCATAGTATTGGTCACGAATCTGTCTGAAACAACCACATTTACGGTGATGGAGTCTGATGGGCAGGGTGGTCGAAAGGTGGTGTTATGTTAATTTATAGTTGGCAGCTTGATAGGTTGTGAAAGTAGTGGTGGTTGATAATTTATGATTTCTTTGTAATTTTTTAAAAATTTAAAGACTATGGTTGCAGTTAGTAATTCATCTTTTTTTTGTTTTATTTGAATATGAGGGTAAAATCGTCATTTTATGGAAATTTTTTTTTATGAGAATGACCTTTTTTGCAATGAAAGGTGAAAGGTATGGGTGAAAATGCTAAAAAATGAAAGGTATGGACATTTTGCACAATAATATTGAAAGATAGGGGCCTTTTGTGCTAATTACCTTTTGATTTAACGAAGTATTTTAACAGGAAATTGACAGAACGATGTTTTGTGCAAAAAAGGTAAAGGTGAGGGTGTAATCATCAAAAAACGAAAGGTATGGACGTTTCCCACAAAAAACATCGAAAGGTAGGGACGTTTTGTGCTAATTACCCTTATTTTCTTGTTGATAAAAGTGCAGATTGCAAGTGATAAAAAATATAGCATGGAAGAGTTCAAAATTTATGAATGTAAAAGATGTTGCTCAACAAAGAAATGGGTAGGGTTGACTACCTTCACATTTTTTAGAACTAATAATGATATACACTTCATTCTTGTGATACTGAAAATATTAATGTCATTTTAATACAAAAATGCAATATTCTAATAACGATATTGAAATCCTTCATAAAGTACAAAACGATATAAATGTCGTTCCAATTTGAAAAGTTCACAGATTAACATAACGATATTGAAATCATTCTCGTAACAAAAAAGATTTTGTTTTATTATAAAACACACATTGCATCACTGATTTTCGTAACGACATAGAAGTCACTATGGCTATATTAAACGACATCAAAGTCATTCTTCAAGCAAGGCACATGCCCAATATATGCTAAGGCGCGTGCCTGTTGTAATTTGTTATTCTCAGTACTTCTTAGTAATTACCCAGGCGCATGCCATCTCTGTAGGCTTATGCATGCTCTAGATGGCTTTTACATTCTCTTCAATTGAGTCCTCCAAGTAATTGTATCCCAGTAACTTCGACAACATAGAGGTCATTTCTTTTCTCATAAAAAACAACAATTATATCGTTAGTTTCAAATCTAAGAAAACAATGTAACGACGAGTTTGAACTCATTTCATTTAAAATGTAGCTAATACAACATAGATGTCATTCTTCTCATATAAAATGACAATTATACTATTGTAGTGTCAAACCTACATCATAATGACATCCATATTGTTTCATTGCAAATTTGACGACTTTGAAATCGTTACAATTAAAACAATAAGTACGACATTGATATAGTTTCTTCTCATATATAATGAAAATTATATTGTTATAACTAAACATGACAATTCGACCATCTATGACCATCCGAATACATCCATCGTACATATGATGATGAAAATAGGTTATCGAGCAAGTTCAATCTCACTCATAAGAAATTATGAGAATATTTATGTTTCGATAGTTATCTATCACCATTGAGTTGTTTCCATAGAAAGAACGTATTTTTGTTCACTTTTTCTGAGCCTTTCGAATGCTATCAGTCCACTTGATGCCCTTTTTCGATAATCATACATGTGTTGGATGATCGTAGACGATCAAATTATCATTTTTAGTAGAAACGATATAATTAATATTTTATATAAACTAAAACGGTATATGTCGTTTTAGTTTATGATTTAGATTGAAACAATATCAATATCGTCAAAATTGTAAAGAAACGATAACGATTTTGTTATGTATCAAACTACAAAATAACAAAATGTCGTCCATATCGTTATAGTACAAATTTAACGAGTTTGAAATCGTTTCAATTCAAACAATTACTACAACGATATAGATATCGTTTCTTTTCATAGAAAACGTTAATTATATTGTTTTAGCTAAAAATAACGATTCGACCATTTCACAACCACCCAACATGCTTTCAACGTACGTAACGATCAAAAAATGTTATCAAGTGGCTTGATGCCACTCGAATGACTTAAAAAGAACGAATGGCAATACTTCTTTTACTATCGGAATAGTTTGAAAGTTGTATACAATCGTGGGAACACAAATGTTTCCATAATTTCTTTTTAGTGAGATCGAACCTTCTTGATGACTTATTTCAATTGTCCTATATATGTCGAATGCATGTTGGCAGTGGCGGATGGCCGAAAAGTCGTTTTTAGTAAAAACAATATAATTATCGTTTTATATAAATTAAAACGATATATATGTCGTTTCAGTTATGATTTAAACCGAAACGACATAAATATTTTCAAAATTGTACTGAAACGATAATGATATCGTTATGCATCAATCCCATGAAATGACATAACGACATCCATATCGTTTTAATACAAATTTGACAAGTTTAAAATTGTGTGAATTCAAATCATAACTATGGCGACATAGATATCGTTTCTTTTCGTATAAAACAATAACTTTATCATTCTGACTAAAAATTATTATGATTTTTACTAAAACTATATCAATGCCTTCAAATTTGTATTGAAACGATATGAATATCGTTATGTTATTTTGTGGGTTTAATATATAATGATATTAATATCGTTACATAGTGAAGAAAACAATATTTATGTTGTTTTAGTTATAATTTGAACATGAACGATTTTAATCTCGCCAAATTTGTACTAAAATGATACGAATGTCATTATGTTATTTCATAAGTTTGATACTTATGATTTATTATCGTATTTTGAAAATTGTATGAAAAAATGTCTCCATTGAACAAATAGCGAAAGTATAAGGTCCGAAACGTTAACCCAAAAAAATTTGGTTAGCTTGTTCTCCTCTAAGTTGTTTACCACCCGAGAGCAAATGGTCCCTTGGACTGGAGCAGGACGGTTCCTTATGTCATGTGCGTTGTGCTATTTTTTTTATATAACAACTTTCATGTCATATTATTAGTCTATAACGACTTCAATGTCGTTATGAAAATCAATAAAGCAGTGTATTTTTCACACTGAAACTATATCAATTTTGTTTTGTGTCTCGAGAACGATTTCAATGTCGTTATGTAAATTAGTACAATTTTTGTACTGAAACGACATCAGTATCGTTTTGTGTCTTAGGAACGACTTCAATATCATTTCATAAATTTATACATCTTTCATATTGGAACAATAAATGTGTCAACTATAATGGTATAAAAGTCGTTTGTTTATAATGTGAAAAAATATAGCAACGTAAAGTGACTTCGATTTTTTTCAAATAACACAAAAACGATCATAGCACAATGAAAACAAAAATCTAATAAATCATTTTATGCTTCCAATAAGTACAAAATAATAATGCTACAATCATCTGTTTGATATTTACAGGTAGAGGGAACATGATCAGTTCTCTTACAACTGGAGCCTTAGATATTATAGGGATTAGAGTTGGAATTTGCATTGTATCGACCTTCAATATCTCTCTAACAGTAACATACAAGTTCGCACAAAGAAATTATTTTTGAAAAAAGAATAAATTATATTTTCCTTTTGCCATTCACAGCAAATTTCCATCTTTAGGACCTTCAATTGACTGCTCATATCAACTATATAACAAGTTTAATCCATGACGTCCATAACTGCAATTCAACATAAAAATTGTAAAATTTCTCATCAAATATCAAACTTTATACATTATTGTTAACGAGAGATATATCGCTATGGTTTGTAGAAAACGATATGTAAGTCGTTCTAGATGGAAAAAAATGAAATGTATGTTTCAAAGTAAAACAACAAATAGAATAGTCAAACATGTGTTTACCAACATATATACACTTCAAAAATAAGGAAAAAAAAAAAAAAAAAAAAGGAAAGCAACCCATACCAAAACTCTAATTTAATGATAAAATGAATTCAAAGCCATTATTGACAAATGAACACCATAAACATAAATCACAACATGTGATTCAGAAAAAATTAAAAAAGAAAGTAGCCAAAATATTGAAATTTAACATTACATTCTCTTCTTCAAATGCTTATCAAAAATATTATAAGTTTTGATTACTTACTTCAACCAAGTGAGCATTTAAGATAATAATAATAGTAGATTTTAGGGTTCATGAAGGAGAGAAGATGATGATAAAAAAGAATAAAAGTTGCAGAGAGATGCCGACCTACTGTGAAAGAAAGGAAGCTAAAATTGAAAGGAGAATTGGGGCATTAGGTCTTTTTACATACAAGAATATTTTAGTAATTTACAAATTATATTTTCCTTTTCTTTGTATCTTGATGCCATCTAACTAAAAAAGATGGTTCATAGGTTTTTCAAATAATTATTTGCTTTGACTTGGTCTTTTAAATGAAAGCCCCAAAAATATAGCCTATGTCATTTACAAACGTAAAATTTTATTTTAAAAGGTCAACAAATGGATTACCTCAAACCCTTTTATATAAATTATTTATTTCGTTTATTTGTTATGGGAGGATTTGCTTCGATAAGTCTTCTTCCAAAAGCTGCTTTCCATTGACTCTTTTTTGTGTTGCTATCGCAGATTGAGATGGACTGGAGTTTTTTCATGAACCACCGAGTTCAATCGTGTTGTGTAACGAATCAAAGGGCTTGAAGTATACTTTATCAAACTATAGTATAAAACAAATAATATACTGAGTGAATTTGTAGTTGTCGCCTACTCTATGGTTCTAGTTCACCCTATCGAATTTGATGAATTCATTTGACAATAGGTCCTTTTTAATGGATGAGTAGTATATAAATATGAAAACATCATTCCAAGCACTTATCTACCATCACTGTCTTCTTTATGTGGAACCTCTATCCTGGCTCCACTCAGAATCTTTTATATTTATGGCTTGAGTCTTAACTTTATCGAGGGTTAAAAAAAATAATAATAAATAAATAAATAAAAATAACACAAATAGTTTGTAATGCCTGAATGGCATTGTATAATTATCATAAGAATTTCTCTCTTAATATTGTGGATAACCGTAAGCTAAGGCATAAGGTCACTTAAATTAACGTTAAAATAGATGGATAATTAAAATAAAAAGAAATCATGATAACTCTTTGGAATGGCTTTTGAAATATTTGTCACCGTCAAAATTTCCAACACAAGAATGCCTCACTTAAATAAATAAATAAATAAATAAATAATGTAATTTACGAGTCGATGAGCTTTGGACTCTGCCAAAATAAAAGCCAAAATCAACATTGAAGTTGGGAATGAAGAATTCAATTTTGTCGTAATATTTTTTTGGTCTTCCAAAATGTTACAAACCTGACGAGAACTATACACGAAGATTACTCCTCTGACGAAAAATCTCTAAAACTTGCTACCACTATACAAGAATGTATAATAATGCAACCGCAATTTTACTCTTGTAAACTACTTTCAAATTCAACACACATTATCCCGAATTTTTATTTCTCTAACTTAATGATCATCATCAACAATCCTACTTCCAACTAGAATTGAACAAAACTCCCGAACGGAACTCATTGAATCGGGCTCAAGCGAACTGAATCGAGCTATTTTTTTAAGTTAAATACTCGAATGGATATTTGAATCAAGAACTGACACATTTGATTCGATTCTTGGTTTTAGATCAAAAACCAAATCTCCCTAAATTTTTTAGTTCATTTATTTTAAATAATTCAAACTATTTTATTTTTTACTAAATAAATTTGCTAACTAGTTAATTTAGCTCAAATCCAAAATTATGATTTTCCTATTTCTAATTTTTAGTTCAAGTCAACTTAATCAAATTGACTTAAATTTTATCCAAATTTGTTATTCTACCATAATGTCATTTCTATCGCTCTAAAGAAATTGAATTAAAGTTTGGCAACACCTCTCTTAATTATTGTGAGTTCGTTATTTTCTTATTACTGTAATTTTAACAATCAAATCTATGAAAAATTCAACAAAAAGAAACTCAAAAAGATTCGACTACATTATTTTGTAAAAGTTAAGATGAACGTGTCATTACTTGAATTAATTTAGTTTTGTAAATTATTTTTTTAAAAAATTAATTATAATACAAAATCTGAGAATCGAATCGAACTAAATCAAATAAAACAAATTCGAACGGTTCATAATTAAATTTAAACAAGACGATTCCACTTACTAAATATTTGAAAATTTCGAATCCAGTTCGATTCTCGATTCTCGTTAGCATCAAATCGAACCGAATCATATCCTGCACTACTTCCAACCCCACATCTCATATAGATTTTAGAGTCAAAAAGAGAAATAAGTGTGTTTGGGACAAACTCATTGCATAATTAAAGTACCGGACCCTAGGGAAATAAACGGAATTGGGTTCTTTCATGGTCCCCTCCTAGTATCATTCATGGGCATTTAATTTCCTCTTATCAAAACTACATCCCAATTTATACTAATTACTTTCAACTGTACTTCCAGGTCCAGAACGAAAAATAAATAAAAAAATTCTGCTCTATCTTTATCTATGAGCTCTTGAATGGCTGTTGTTAGATAAGACTTGAAACTTCTGGACCGATAAGTTGTAATATGATTTTCAAGCGAAGCAATAATAAGTGGCCAACATTAAAAGCACATTCCAAATTTAAATAATAAGTGTTACGCCTCGCCACACATGGCTTCACATAACAAACCCACCAAGGCCCATTGGTCAATTATTGGACTAGTCGACCCACTCAAATCGGAGAACTTCATCCACCGAAACTATCTAAATAAATGACGAAGCCCTGAACCTATGTCCTCTGTCGAAGTAAAGATACTGAGGTGAAGAGGTCAACAAAGTCAAAATCAATCCACAACAAGTAATGACCCGCAAGAGAAGATCTTGAATTTATGTATAAAATCCTTTTGAAATGATTGATGAGACCCTCGTAATGAGAAAAATGTCTTGTCTTTTTTTTGTTAGTTTAGACAATATGGTGACTGCTCTTTATAAGAGCATTAAATTTGCCACCAGCTAAGAAGTTCAAATTGATACTTGCGATTGTATGCTTAGACTAAGGGGATGAGGCCACATGTATATTCAAATCCAAAGCATTGTTGATTGGCAACCTGTTCATTCGTGTTGAAATTGCTTGTGTACATGAATGGGCTCGGTATTTGTTATCCACGTCACTCTAACAGAAAATGAGGTTAACTATACATGGACTTGAGAGATCACTGTTACACCTCGTCACACGTGGCTCCACATGACAAGCCCATAGAGGCCCATTTGTAAATTATTGGACTAGCTGATCCACTCAAATCTAAGAACACGTCCACCGCAATCGTTTACATGAATGACGAAGCCCTGAAGATCTACCGAAGTAAAGATACTAAGGTGAAGAAGATCAACGAAGTCAAAATTGACCCATGGCAAGTAATGACTCACAAGAAAAGATCCTAAATTTATGTATGAAATCTCTTAGAAATAATTGATGGGACCTTTGTGATGAGTAAAATGTCTTGTTTTGTTAGTATAGACAATAGGGTGGCTACTCTTTGGAAGAGCATTAAATGCGCCAAAAGTTAGGAAGTTCAAATTGATGCTTAGGATTGTATACTTACATTAAAGACATGAGGCCACGTATATATTAATCAAATGGACGGCATTTCATTTGTAATATTACAAATACACCCTCTATGTATCATTTGAAGAATAATGCAACTCAATACACTTAAGATTACTCTTTGTCTTCTCTTACTAATTATGAGCCTATTTGGGAGTGATCTTTCATCACAAAAATTGATTTTTTAACCGTTATTTCATTATTCCAGCATCATTTTTGACCTCTTCTCTCACAGGTGGCTCTCACTTTTCTTCTAACGGTCAAAAAATCAATTCTCAAAATTACTACCAAACAGGCCCTATATATTTACTTTGCTAGAGTTTAGATTACTTTACTTTCTTTGAATTGTTTGCGATTGAATATTATTAAACAATCGTTCCCAAAGTATTATTGACTAACAACCTGTCCATACGTGTTGGAAGCTTCTTGTGTACATAAGTGAGCTCGATATCTGTTGTCTGTGTCATCGTAACAAGAAACGAAGTTAGCTATACATGGATTTGGGGACTATTGTTACGTCTCGCCACACGTAACTCCACATGGCATGCCCATAGAGGTCCACTAGTCAATTATTGGACTAGCCAACCTACTCAAATCGGAGAACCACATCCACTGAGGTCGTTTGCACGAATGAAGCCTTGAAGCTAAGTCCTTTGTCGAAGTAAAGATACTGAGATGAAGAAGGTCTAACAAAGTAGATACTAATTCATAGCAAGTAACGACCCACAAGAGAAGATCTTGAATTTGTGTATGAAATCCTTTTGAAATGATTGATTTGATCTTTGTAATGAGTAAAATGTCTTATTTTGTCAATTTAGACGATAGCATGGTAGCTCTTTGTAAGAGCATTAAATGCGCCATAGGTTAGGGAGTTGAAATTCATGCCCGTGATTGTATGCTTCACCTAAGGAGATGAGGCCACATGTTTATTCATCCAATGGATATCATTTCATTTATAATACTATAAATACCCTCTCCATGTATCATTTGAAAAATAATGCAACTCAATGAACTTAGACTACTATTTGTCTTCGCTCTTGCTTATTATACATTTATTTTGCTAGAATTTAGATTACTTTGCTTTCTTTGAATTATGTGCGATTGTTTATTATTAAACAATCGTTCCCAAAATATATTGTCGGTGGCTGAACATATTTGTATCATGTTATAAACTTTTTCTCATGTCCAAATTCGAAGTTTTGTTGATTAGCAAGTTGTCCATACACGTTGAAAATTGTTTGTGTACACGAGTGTGTCCGATATCTATTGTCCGCATCACCCTAATAGAAAACAAGGTCAACAATGAATGTGTTTCTTCTAGAGGTGTAAATCGTTGTATATATTTCATCCGGATAATAAAGGCATCCAAGGAGATAGAAAATAAGAGAATTGATTCATTAAAATTCAATAACCGCAGTCGGTTTGTTGTGGCATTGATTGATGCACCTTAATTGTCAGTCTGACTACAAAGAAAGAGATTCATTTATGGCCCCAAACTATGCAACTACAGTTAAGCTGCTTTATTAGTCAGTCAGCGTGTTGTTGGGTTCATTATAGAGCTAATTGTTTCAATAATGACTAAGCTTAGGTAGGCTTCTTTGATTGTTCATTACATTTTAAGATGTCGAAATGACGGACGTTACTAACTTGAATCGCCTCCGTTCTGCATCTTTAACGCAATAGTTGATCTATCTTTAGTGCAATAGTTGATCTGGCAGAAGATTTCATAGTTGGCCTCCGTCATCGTTAGATGCTCAATCAAGAAATAAGCATAGTAAAAATGGTGGAAAACCCAATTCCCACCGTTTATTTTTTTTATTTATTTTTTATTTTCAGCAATGGAAAGAAATTATATCCACAATTGTAAAAAAATTATCTCTTTAACTGACAATTTTCGAAAAAAAACAAAACCAAACAAATACTAAAAGATCCAAAATTTTAATATTTTTTCAATGAAAAATTATATCAATCAAATACTTTTAATTAAAAATTCCCAATAAAACATGTTCAAAGCAATCAATTTTTTGAAATTTGTTTTCTTTCCCTCCAAATTCCATAATTATAATCAAAGGGACCCCAAGTGGCCCGGAGCCGGCCTTATTGAAAAATCGAAAGACATAAGAAGACAGAGATTCCTTGCCCTTTCTTTTACTCTTCCATTGACAGACAGCTTGGCCCATTTCCCACTTATAGCCTCCCTACCTTATTCCCAAATAAGCACTTAATTTATCATAAATTCAAAGAAGCTATCTGATCTAAGAAAATTAAAACAAAACAAAAAAGGAAATTATGGACTATACTGTGTTTCAAATTGCTGAGTTAATTAGATCATAAATGGAAATTCCAAATCACCAAAAAGAGTACATCAATTTTTAAAATGGAAAAGAAAACTGACTCAAGAATCTGCAATACCTGCTACTCTCGGTGAGGTGACCGGAAATAATGGTAATAGTCGCGGCTCCGAATCCCTCGGAGTATTCGCCGGCGATGGGTGCAAGTAAAATCCCTTTTCTTTAATTGCCCTGTCTTCTGCTGCCGTGCACAAATTGTTATCATTCACTCCAACGTTCGGTGACCGATTGAACAGGTCGGGTATCAGAGGCGTAACCGGGCTGAGCACCAGAGATGGGAAGTCAAGAATACTGGGAGACAGAACTTCTGCAGTTCCCATCCGGGGCGAACCCGAATACCCAGACAATAATCTGGGTTTTGTGTTGACCAGACCAGGTCCAAGAGGGCTGATCTTAAAGTCCTTGAGACCGTTTCTTCGCTCGTACAGCCTGGAGGTTGACTTATCCTTCTTCAGCCCAGTCTTCATGGGAGGAATCGGGTTCTTCACCGGCTCAGGTCGAGAGGAGTGGCGGACGGTCTCGGTCGAACCAGTGAGCATTTGAACCACTTGCTTAAACGAGGAAGTGTCCGCCTGGACAAAGGTGGTCGGATGCGGGCTGTTTAATTCCGATCTGGTTATGGGTGGTGAAGACGGCTGTGAAGCCGGCGGTGATGGATGGTGGAGGCCATTGATGTGGGTTGTGCTACTGCTAAAACTGTTCGAACTATGACTGTTTGGGGATGGAACTACAAATGGGCTTTGGTTTTCTGGTAATTTAGGAGAATTCTCCATCTCTCAGACTGAGTGGGGGAAGAATATTAAGAAAAATCAAGGACTGCTTAGAAGTAAGAGAAACGAGAGTTCATTTATGCATCATTTTGTAACATTGTTTGGCTTGTCAAAAAATGTTTCGTTGTGAACTGTGAGTCAAATCTCAAATCTCACGCAGGTTGTAAGAGCGTAAATTCACTTGCTAAAATTAGTATTGGACTAAATACTAATTACATGCGAAGGATAATATTCTCCATCATCATCACTGATACTAAGCCCCGTTTGTTTTTTATTTTTGAAAGAATGAGAATGAAAAATATAATTGTTACGAGTCCCACACAAGAGATAAAAATTCAAATTTGATCGTTTGATGTGATGGATAACGTTCATATTTTTCATTTTAATAAAAAAAGAATAAGAACCAAACAGGGCATAAGTACCAATATAAATGACAATTATATGATTTTAAGTTTTTATTTGAGTTATATTAAAATTAAATTGTGGGAAAAATGTTTTTCGAATAGTGATTATTTTTTATTTTTTTGGAGAATATGTAGTTCAAAAAAAAAAAGATTTACGTGTAATATTATTTTATTAGAGAATGAATGATTAAAAATAAGAAAGGTTAGTATATTAAGAAAAGGGACCAAACAGGGGTTGAATGATAAGTTCGTTTAAATACAAAAACACGTAACTCATTTAGTTCAACTTACAAAGTGTAGTTACTTAAACTGATGTTCTTGAACCATTGATATTTAACTCTTGTTTGTTTTTCATTATTTTCTCATTAAAATGAAAAACTTAATCGTTACTCATCACATCAAGCCATCATATTTGAATTTCTATCTTTTACGTGAAATTTGTAACGACTATATTTTTCATTCTCATTTTTACATAAATGGAAAGCAAACGAGTCTAAATAGCATTATTCTAAATGAAGACACGCTCTAAAGGGTGAGAGTGGAGGTTTGTTGGACAAATAGTCTTGCTGAAAACATACTATTGGTTGTGCTTGGAATTTCGGAGGAATAAGGTGGGACCATATAAATAAGAAATATTCAAACAAGTTTCAATATTTTACATTGACTAAACGGGCCCCTTAATATAAGACTATGCTAAGTTTAATAATGGGTCTTGGTGGGGCACTTTCCTTTTCATTATTTTATTTTTGAGTTCTCAAGAAACATTCTTAATTAATTTTTTTTAATGATATTGGTATTACCTAGTCGACCTCGCCACATAATATAAAACTAATTACGACTGTTCTGGTTGAATATAATGTTGTATTATTGCGAAGACTTTTAGGAGGAAGGAATACCAAATCAACACTAAAATATACACACATTGAACCAATTTTTGTTTAATATTGGCTACTTTTCAAATTAAAATAATCAAATTTGGGTTTCCGATAAGGAAGAAATCAAAGAAAGGAAAATACTTTATTTTTCTTCTCTCTTTGAAAGTTTGAAAGAAGGGGTGCTTCGGCTCGAAGTTGGAATTCAATAGTTTACCAAAGAAGCTCCCTACGGTGTCCCTAGTTCCAATGTTCTTTACATCACTTTTGGAATAGGAAAGTTTACTCTGCACCCTTACTATAATATTAATTTACATATTTCTAGAATTGATACGAGCAATTACAGAAAATAATCTTGTAATTCTATTGTAGTTTCTGAATCCATTAATAAGAATTTTTAAATTAAGTTTTAACTCTTTTTAATATTTTTTCCTTTCATGAAACTACAAAATTCCTAATTTTTTCCACGTCCATAAATATGTATAAAACTAATCCACTGAAAAAACTGAATTGTCACCATTGAATCAAAATAGGGGGCGAAATAATTAAGTTCGTCGAAAAAATTCTAGTAGATAAAATTTATACCTTATGCTTAAATTCTTTCCCCTCTCCACATTTCTCATATTAAAAGTAATAAAATAATTTTTTTTTATTTTTTATTTTTTGACAATTTTTGCTTGTCTGCTAATTTCATAATTTATTTTTATAATAATAATTTTATCATCCAATTAGGATCAATTTTATGGACAAAAAATTTATTAACCCATTTTACATGTTAAAAATCAATAAAAATTGTGGTAATTGAACAACGACCGAGCTACATAGTCCACAGGGGTGACCGTATAGTTGATGTAATACACACACACAGGTGTAGGAATTATTTTATTCATGGAAAACACACGTCGGCCATGTGAGGGTACGGTCATCCAAAGTGTCAACTGTGCGGGTTGTTTGGCTTTTTCCATAAAGCAATGAATTTGTCTACAGTTCGGCAAAATTATTGAGTGTGGCCCATAACCAAGAATACGTTTTAAGCATATTAAAGCAAATTATTCCATTAAAAAGCCGAATTGTGTAAAATAATAAATTCTATGCTTCTCTTAATGCGTATAAAAAACATTATAGCACAAGTCACGAAATATTGGTCGTTCATTGTGCTTTAGATGACATACCATTTTCTTTTCAAAAAGCATCGTTTTCTTTTCTTGTCCGAAAGTTGAACCCTTTGCTTTGAAGAGTTGAAAAAGGGGTGGGAAAAAAAGATTAATTTAGTAAAGTTGATTCGATGGCTGAGGAAACGCGTTAATTTCACTATGCCGATCAATTTGAAGTAATATATGATGCACTAATTTGAGGTGACACTTGACAATACCTATAAGATATGATGTGTTGACACCAAAAATTTATTAGGTTCGAGTTAAGAAGAGAGCACGAATTCAATTGTGTCATGTCAGAATTAATTTAAGTAATAAGCTCATATGATCACACTTTATCAAAGATAATTATTAATTATTTTCGAGTTCATACAAAAAGTTTTACTTAGGGTTGGGCAAATCTCCCAAACCGAACCGGCCGAATCGAATCCGAACCGAACTGAATCGAACCCGACAATTCTTGTCAAATTAAATACTCGAACGGGTATTTGAATTGAGAACCGACGGACACGGTTCGGTTCTCGGTTCTAGACCAAGAACCGAAAAACCGAATAAAAATCGAATATTTCTATTTTTTTTATATTGAGTAAATCAAATTATTTTAATTTTAATTTTTTCTAAACAAATTAACAAATCAACAATTTCTAAATCCAAATTTTTGGCCTAATAATTTGTTTCATTTCTAATTTTTTAATTTTTGACCCAATTATCCATTTTATCGTTTCATTTTTTACTCTAACAAGATCCAATCCACTAAATAACCATAAACACCTACACTAACGTGCATAACATTGTCTCGACTCTCGTACTTACTCTCGCAACCTCGCTAACATTCCAAAACTTATACAATTGTCGGCCGACGCTATGACCTCCGAATCTCCGATCGAAACTGTGACCTCCGTCGACCGAAACTTTGATCGTAGCGATCATTTGAATAAAGTAGCCTATTAGTCTCTGACATTCCAAAACCATTGAATATATTATTAGTTGTATTTATATAATGTTATTATAAATGTTAAAAAATTTAATTATAGTACAGAACCAAATCGAATCGAACTGAACCTAACCCGAACAGTTCCATAATTATATTTGGACCCGACGGTTCCATTTACTAGATACCCGAAGATTTTGGTTCGATTAGGGTCTTTTTAGAACCGAGCCGAACTGACCCGCGCCCACCCCTAATCTTACCTCAAACTAAAGGTAAAACATGTATAAAAATGATAGGAGTATAGATATGATACCTAGCTTGACAATTAAATACGAATATTTGGCAGTGGGATTTACATGGTTCAACGCTAAGCATAGGACTCATACCAAAAGATTCTATCTCGACCATGAAAAAAACTCGAGAGGCAATATTAAAACCACGATGTTCTCTTAAGTCTTAACCAATTTTCTAAAATAAATATGCGAACTAAAATGCTCCCATATTCCCGCATATGCTATGGAATTTTAGAAACGCCTTTGCATATGGGATATGCGCGTAATAATGCGATCAACCTATTTTGTTGATTACATATGTATGCTTAAACGTCAAAAATATGCATGCATTTATGTTAAAAATTGTGTCAAAATTAGCCCCACAAAGTCCACTCGGGGAGGCGGGGGGTGGGAGAATTGGGAATTGAGGCCAACAAACATCAAATTAGTTCAAATACAAAGCCCATGAATTATATACAGCAATTTATAGGATTATAAAGTTTAGAAAACTTAAAAATTAAAATAATTTTTTCCCTAGAATTGCAAACTATCTATATCGAGCTCAAGTCTCAGTCTTCATCAGTCTCCTCTAGTTTTACTAGTGAAGGATGATAGTCATGCACAATTTTGAATTGTTATGATAATGAGGAGGTTAAAACAAGAGAATCCGATAAAAAATGATTTTGCGTTGGATGATCTTGCATTGCTCGACCTCATGGTACTTGCCATACTTGGAATTTTGTACATGACAACCGTCAACTACAAAAATATATAATGATAAATTGCCCATTGTTGGTGAGCCCTCTGGAATACTCACTATCCATAGAAATACCTTTCAATCTTTCATTCAAAATATAAACAAAAATATAACGTAAACCCGAATGCTATCAAAGACGTACATTTCTTCCATGGCGCGGTGTATGGACTCTCACAAAAGGCTAAAGAGTGAATTATAACACGTTTTTTGCACTCTAGAATCTTGATTATAATTAACTTTTAAATTAGGACTTATCAATAAGGAGTTTTAAGTAATTAAAATTGAAATAAAAGTGCACTAGATTATATTCCATTGTGAAAGAAAATTACACAACTCCATTAATAATCACACACATTCTGCGCGCGAAGGGATATTCAGATAATTATTTTTATTTCTTAAATTTAATAAGCTACAAATATGTTGATTGGAATTGCAATGAAAAAGAAAAATTCTGATCAACTTCTTTGATTCATCGTTCACTCTCATCTATCAAAAGAAAAACTAACAACCTAAAGGCTTCGTTTGCCTCAGATCAAACGGATGATTTTCTCCCTGGCTAGGGAGCTGAGCTTACCTTGCCCCCTATTAGGATCGTTTTGAAAATCAATATAAACATCGATATATTAAGTTTTGACATTAATACCATAATTAATACATTATAAATAGTAAGTGGCGAAAACAGTGAGAAAGATGAAACCTAAACTTGAAATCAACCAAAATCAAAATAAGAAAATGAAATCTCGCACTAGTCAAAGCCAAACGAGATAAGGGATACGTCAGATAGTTTTTCTTCAGAAAATTTTCTATATTTACTAACAAAAACCCATTTCAGGTTAATTCAAGTTTACTCCACTCAAATAGATATTTAATTCCTGATTCATCCCCACCCCCTCCCAAAAAAAAAAAATAATAATAATAATAATGGACTTCCCTTTCTAAATGTCTATTTCCTGATTCCTTCCCACCCCTCCCAAAAAAAAAAAAAAAAGGGTCTTCACTTGCTAAATGTCTATTTATATTTGGTATATGAAGCACATTAGACAAAGTTATATTTGTTTTCGAAGTGAAGATGATATCAATGTTCTCATTAAAAATCACTTTAGAGTGTCGTTCATTTTTCATTTGAATCTCTTGTCCATCATTAATGTCATGAAAAGTTTTGAAAAGTGAATAGTTACACAAGTGTCATACTAACAATCCAAAATTTTGCTTTGAATTGTGTTGATTTCACTTATCATAGCAACAATGTCCTAAATGGAGTTCACATTTTCCTCTTTTTGTTGCTTTTTATGCCTACAATCTTTTGCATAATGTCTTGGTCTTTCTCACAAGTGTAGCACGATCCTTTGGACTTCTTTTTGAACTTGCCTTGATCATTTTTAGGACCAAGAGGCTTTCCCTTCTTTTGATTTTTATTGGAGTGATCAGTTTTGTCCACAGTATTGACTTTAGAAGTGTCATCATAAGAATTTTCATTATTATCTCATACCTTTGATTTATTTATTTATGAAGTCTTCAGAGTTACGAAGAATTTTCTTCCTATAACCTTTCCATGTTGGGGAGGGTAATTTTGCAATAATTGCTCCGACTTGATAAGATTTGAAAAGTTCAATATTCATCGCTTTCAATTTGTCGATAATAACTTGTAATTCATCTACTTTAGGCAATAATTAAATATTATCTAACATTTTAAAATCAAAATACTTAAAATAAAAATTATTGGTATCTTCCACATTGGCTTTGTATTTATTTCAAGTGCTTCCCAAATTACTTCAGTCGAAGTATTGTCGGTGTAGGGTTGACGATGGGGCAGGCTCCCCCGCCCTATACCTGACTCGTTACTGGTATAAGGCGGGGCAAGGCGGTTGCCCTGTTTTCCTTTTTTTTTTTTTTTTTAATTTTTTTATAGTTTTTGATAATTCATTTTATTGTCCCTATTCATTCAAGTGAGAAAATAATATAATTATTAAAATTAATTAATTTATTTTAAAAGTTAAATTATTTGAATATATTTGGTAAATTAAGGTTTTTATTATTTATAATATTCCTTGGATGATCTTAGTTGCCATGTTTTATTAAAATTAATGAAATTTCATGGAGTATTTCCGTTTAAAGTATTGAATTCTTTAAAAAAATAAATGGGCGAGGGCGAGGTCCCTATTACCCGTATCGGCCTCGGGCTGAATCCCTACCCCTTACTCGACCCGATTATCATATTAAGTAGGTAATCTCTCGTCCCATCCCGGTTGGGGATGGGATGGGACGGGACGGGACAAGTCAGGGGCGGCTCGACCTTTTCCCACCTATTTAAGGAAGGATAGGTCGATGGGCAGGGCAGGGAGGAATCCTGCCTCGTTTATTACCCGTTTACCTTTTTTTTAGGGGTATTTGATTATGACAGCTCCATAATACAATTTCGTAATCCGGACATATGAAATGAATAGAAGAATCAACTCTAAAACTTACGTAGTGCCCCCACGAATAAGTTGGATACCCATGAATAAATTTGATACTTATTTCATCTAGAAAACAATTGTCAAAATGAACCTGATAGACTCAGATCCAATCAATGAAGCACACTTCACAAAAAGTCATTATTCATAGACGATTTCTCTCTTAAATTAGAAACTATAGTAGTCTAAAAGTTCAGCAATAATTTCATTCACATCACTAAATTTAACTTACAGCAACAATTTTCACTTCAAGCACCAAAAATAAGTTTCACTTCTTAAACAGACATGCCTTTGCTAACACCACACTTTTCTACATGGTTTGAAAAAAGTGTCACCACATTTTCAAGATCATGTTCAGTTGTTTGCTTAAAGGTTACATAAAAGGAATTCCTTGATACTTTCAGAGAAAGATTTTTAAGTCGGGCCAAACATAGTCATCATTCACTAACAAGCTTCTAGAATTAGATTGCCTACTGAGAAACAGATATGTTGTGAAGGCAAAATGCACACATAAACTCTAGAAAAGACAATTTCCATACTAGTCGAATCAGTTGCATCCACGAAGCCAAGAAGACAAACTGAACGACCAAAATGCTTAATATAGGCATGATAGTTCGTTTTTCTATTTATTTACTGCCCAGTATAGAATGCGACATAGACAACAAAGAAAGTAAATGGATGAAATAAATGAATCCCCAAAGAATACACCGTTCCAAACGCTACTAACATTTTAGGTAATAAATGAATACCCAAAGATCTTTGACGACAAGAGAGGCTAGAGACGAGTCAGATAATGGCTATGGAATTTTCGAACGACGACTGCCTTTTTGTGGAAGGAAAATGGAAGAAATCCCTCAAACCATCGTCAGTCGTCACACGCCTAATTCCGGTAAATTGAATTTTGAATTTCAATTTTTGATTCTCTATTTATCTAACTCTAAATGATGATGCATTAAGCCCCTTGGACAACCCCAGGGGACGCCGCATACCTCCTAGACAACCAAGGGGTTGTCACACAAGCACAGCCCAAATGGTGATTGGGTCAACATTTGCGTTTGGGCCTGGGGCTAACAAATTCTTTTGTAAATGGTTGACAACTGGGCCAATGTGTTGTAATATTTTAAAGGGGAATTTGGCCATTTGGCATAACTAAACAATGATTTGATGAAATGACTGTTGACCAATAATAAAAATAAATAAAAAATGTAAAATATTTTAGTTGACAAAATTACAAAATTCTCCTTTAGTTGTTAACTTAGTGTCTTCCAATTTTTCTAATTTCATCCCGTCATTTTTCCTTCAAATTCACTTTAAAACCCTATTTTTTCTCTTGAAAATAACATCTTCTTCCCCTTTTCATCTTCTTCAATTTTAAGTTCTCAAAATTACATTCACATATTTTCTTCTCTTCAATCACATTTGAATAAGAGTTTGGTTAGTATACATTTACATTGAAAGAAAGATGAATGATGCTCTTAGAAATCTCATCTATGTTGTATTTTTGTTATTAAAAATAGTATTAAATAATATTTAGTTGGTATTGTGAGCGTATTTAGTGTGCTTTTTGTATTATCTGCAACCATTGGATGTAATAACATTCCAATTGCTATTTGAAATATAGAACACCACTCCAACCATTATCTGTAAAGTAAAACGATACTACATTCGTTATCTGTTGTAACTTATTTTTTCAACAAAATGACTCTAATAATGGACTCACTAACGTATATAACACAAAAAAATTGACTAGTCACAAAGAACGATTGAAATGACATAATTTTTATATTATTGAGATGGTGAAAATACAAGTTATCACACTTATATGTGTTGATTAACTTAATAAACATATATATTAACTTTTGTACGTATCATGTACATATTACAATATAAATAGATTCTACTTATTATTTTTCAGGGAAAGAATGGATCGTGACTATTGATACTCATATTTATAAACGTAATAGCAAAAGTGTCGTTTTCTTGTCCAGTAATGACACTTGTGTCGTTCCAAAATTTTCACCAATATTCGATTTGTTCAGCAAAACAACATTTAATAATGGATTTCCTAATATATATAATATAAAAAATTTGACAATATCATAAATAACGTGAATGAATTCCACTATTAGTTATCGGGAAATAGATAAGACGTAGCTACTTTTACGCATATTAACATGTATAGCCTTTGTTTGAGCCTCATTTTTGCATCAAAATGCATTTTTGAACAGTAATTTGATCCCATTTTAACCATACGTTTTTCAATAAAATAATATTATATACAAACTCAAAATTTTTTCTTATTTTTTAACCACACATTCTCCATTATAATACTATTACAAAATTCATTTTTGAGAAAAAAATGGTGCTTAAACAACTCCATAATGGCACAATGGTTGTTTTCATATTAATAACGGCACTTGTGCGTTCTATTGATTTTTCCTACATTTTTGTTAATATCTTTTAAGTTAAATATTTGCGTTTCAATTATACAATTATTTCTAGTTTGTTGTTATTTCATGATAATGTCATGTGTTACGTTTTTAAAAATATAAGTATCCACGGAAATGATACAAGTGTCATTACTGAACTTATAAGAGAAAGATGAAAACGATATAAGTGTTTTCATGTTTGTTACAAAATTTCATGATAACAAAGCAAACATCATTACTTAGATGAAAATGTTTATGATTCATTAGGGGGTCTAATATATGAAATTGTTATACTGGCAAAATATAGGAAAAATCAATAGAATGACACAAGAGCTGTCATTGAAATGAAAACGACCCTTCCATTGTTTTATCTTTAAATATGAGTTGAGAAATATGCTTATTAATTATCAATCTAGCATCCCAATGATGGCATAACTATCGTTATGATTATAAATTTACTTGTTCATGAGAACGACACTTGTGTCGTTACTAAGACGAGAACATCACTTGTCTATGAAAATGACACTTGTATCTTTATTGAAATGAAAACATTTATGAGAACGGCACAACTGCTACTATATTTGATTTATAAGTGTCCATGAGAATGGTACAAGTGCCGTTACAGTATTTAAAAAGTCCCTAAGAATGGTATCAGTGCCGTTATTAAGATGAAAAATTCTAAGAGAACAGCACAAGTGATATACATAAATATAAACTTCTATTGTTACTATGAGAACTGCACAACTTAGGGTGCCCAATTCTAAAGGTCGTTGCATTTAAAACAAATGAAAACAAAGGAGAAATCAACAGAACAACTCATGTGCCGTTACTGATAATAAAACGATATTTGTACCGTTCTGTTTACCATTACGAGTTTAAGCAACCACAACCCTTCCTCGCATCGTGAAATAATAAGTTGAAACCATTTAACTTGCAAGGTGGATATGACATTTAAAAAAAATTAGGAAATATGCTCATTACTTGTATTTTGTTGAAAAAAATAGAATCACTTATATCAACACCGAGATGAAAAGTTCTAAGAGAATGACACAAGTGCCGTTTAGAAGATGAAAATGTTATTGAAAACGTCACTTGTGCCATTACTAAGATGAAAACTTCTAAAAGAACGACACAAGTGCCGTTATCTAAACATAATTTTTCCATGAGAACAGCACTTATGCCGTTACTGTAAAGAAAACGACACTTGTGTTGTTCTATCTATAAATATGAGTATAGGTAACCACAATCCATCCATGCCCCCAAAACTCATTTCATCTGTAAGATAAATATGCCGTTTACAAAAATTAAGAGATGTGCTCATTAATTATATTTTCTAACGAATTAATACAACGACTTATGATTTCACCAACTCGATATTGTATATTATTTCAATTCAACTGTTCATTGTCATGTGATTAACCTTTCTAACTTTCTTAAGTTAAGGGATCCATATTTGAGGTTGCTGCATTGAAAACGAAGCAAAATATTTGAAAAATCAACGGAAGGACATAAGAGCTGTCAAACAACATTTGTATCGCTCTGTCTATAAACATGAGTATACGTAGTCACAACCCATCCATGCCCCAAGAATCAATAAATTGAACTCATTTCAATTGTAATATGAACATTTCATTTACAAAAGGTGAGAGAAGTGCTCATTGATTATATTTTCTAACGAATCAATACAAGACTTGTGATTTCACTAACTTAATGTCGTATAATCTATATCAATTCAACCGTTCTTTTTCTCATGATCAACTTTTCTAACTTTCTTAAGTTAAAAGATCTAATTTTTGAGGTTTTTGCATTGGAAGAAACAAACTATTTGTGAAATCAATAGAATGACACAAGAACTCTTAAACTACACTTGTATCGCTCTATCTATAAAAACAAGTATACGTAGCCATGACCCATCCATGTCCTGAAAATCAATAAGTTGAACTCATTTCAATTACAATATGAACATTCTATTTACAAAAGTTAAGAGATGTGCTCAATAATTATATTTCTAACGAATCAATACAATAACTTGTGATTTCACCAACTCAATGTAGTATAATTTATGTCAATTCAACCGTTCATCATCTCACAATCAACCTTTCGAACTCTTTTAAGTTAGGAGATCTAATGATATTGAAAAGATATAGAGAACGACACAACTGATGTTACAATGACATAAACTTATTAATGAGAACGCCACAAGCCGTTACTGTGATAATAACGGCACTTGTGCTGTTATTGAGAATAGAACGAGTATGAGCAGCCATGAGCCTTCCAAGCCTCAATATTCAATAATTGGAACTCATTTAAGTCACGAGATGGACATGCCGCTCACATAATTTGGGAGATACTCTCATTACTTTTATTTCCAACAAAGTGGATGGTGACTTGTGATTTCACCAACGTGACATCTATAATCTATGTCAATTTTATCGTTATTCGTCACGTAATCAATATTTCTAACTTTCTTATGTTAGGAAGTCCGATCCTTGAGGTCGACGAGGTGAAAATGAAGTGAAATATAGGAGAAACCAACAAAACGACACAGATGCCGTTAAACGTCACCTATGTCGTTCTGTCGATAACAAACGAGTATGAGCAGTCATGAGCCTTTCGGGTCTCGATATTCCATAATTTGAACTCATTTAAGTCACGAGATGAACATGATACTCACATAATTTGGGAGATACTCTCATTACTTTTGTTTTCCAATGAATGTGGATGGTGACTTGTGATTTCACCAATGCGATATCTACAATCTATGCCAATTCTGCAATTATTCACCATGTAATCAATAATTCTGACTTTCTTATGTTAGGAAGTCTGTTCCTTGAGGTCGACACGGTGGAAATGAAGCGAAATATAGGAAAAATCAACAGAACGACACAGGTGCCGTTAAACGTTACCTGTGTTCTTCTGTCGATAAACACGAGTATGAGCAGCCACGAATCTTTCGGACCTCGATATTTCATAATTTAAACTCATTTAAGTCACAAGATGGACATTCTGCTCACATAATTTGGAGATACTCTCGTTACTTTTGTTTTCCAACAAATGTGGATGGTGACTTGTGATTTCACCAATGGGACATCTACAATCTATATTAATTCTATCATTATTCGCTACGTAATTAATAATTCTGACTTTCTTAAATTAGGAAGTCCGATCCTTAAGGTCATGAAGTGAAATATAGGAGAAACTAATAGAACGACATAGGTGTCGTTAAACGTCACGTGTGTCGTTCTGTCGATAAACACGAGTTTGAGTAACCACGAGCCTTTCAGGCCTCGATATTCAGTAATTTGAACTCATTTAAGTCGCGAGATGGACATGTCGCTCACATAATTTGGGAGATACTCTCATTACTTTTGTTTTCCAATGAATGTGGATAGTGACTTGTGATTTCACCAACGCGACATCTATAATCTATGTCAATTCTACAGTTATTCGTCACATAATTAAGAATTTTGACTTTTCTAAGTTAGGAGGTCCGATCCTTGATGTTGACGCGATGAAAATGAAGCGAAATATAGGAGAAACCAACAGAAGGACACAAGTGCCGTTAAATGTCACTTGTGTCGATCTGTTGATAAACACGAGTAGGGGTGGGCAAAACCCAAGCCAAACCACGAAAACTGCCCGAGCCGACCCAAATCGACTGGTTTGGGTCCTTTTTTGTGTTTTTGAGCGGGTTTCGGGTCATGGGTTATGATGTTAGGTCGGTTTAGGTCAGGTGGCGGGTTAAACCAAAAAAACCGAAAGAACCCAAACCGAACCAACCCGCAAAAATAAAGTGAACAAAATGACATACTATAAAAGGAAAAGAAACCCTAAAATTTCACTTTACTTCTTCATAGCTGCAAGACCCGACACGAAGCCCTAATCTCTCTTGGTATCCCCCGTCATTTTCTCTCAAAATCGTCGGAGAGCTACATTTTTCGGTTGTCGGTTACTCAACAAAGGTCAATAATCGACTTTCTTGTTATGTTCATTTCAATTTCCTACCTTTGATATTTCATTCAGAGGATTTATACGTATATATTACAGTGTACTTCAAACCCATCTTGATAAGAAGTAAGATTTAATTGTAACTGAAAAATAAAAGTTAGATTTAAATTTAAGTACAAAAGATAGCATTCAACTTCTTTTTTTGTTTGGTTGGAAAGGGTCTAGATCCTCTTTCTTGTTAGAAAATTTATGCAATCAGTCCCTGATCTTTAGTGCTTTTGAAAAATTCATCCCAACATATAAAATCAAAAATTATCAATCCCACCGTAAATTCCAATTGCCTTTCATCATTTTTACATATTTCTATCTAGTTTAACATTAAACTTTCCATAAGAAAGATGCACAATCTTACTTTCACCTGTGAAGATGGCTACACATTATCCTTAACCCAACTTTATTTGTATTTTATTTACGGGCAAACCAAACTTTATTACTGGACTTTCACCCGTAAAGATGGAGTGTATTTACTAGACTTTTGTGGCTTCTGGGCTTTATCTTAGTGTAATGATTTGTCTATAAAAGTTTTTCTTTTATAATTTTATATATTTCGGATCAAACAAGCAAGATTGTTCATTGGCGTTGCGTTGTCTTTATATACTCTGCTTATCTTTGTTAACTTTAACTAAAACTCTTGAATCCATCAAGAAGATTGTATATATCCTTTCTTTTTTGAATAGTATATTAAGTAAAATTGGAATTGCTTCTTTCTTACAGCATTTTAGAGAAACAGCTGGACCTTCTTTAGTCTCTGTAATTGTGGATCTTTTGGAAATCGGAGTCAGAATGACTTGCATTGTCCTTAAGTAATGGACTTAGGTGCAATATTCTTCCTTCCTTATAGTGTTTTAATAATTGTAATTTAATAGATGTATTTGGTGTATTCATAATTTTTGTGGAATATGTTGGTATATACGGATGTATGTGAAGAACGTGGCACACAAGTTCAATCAAATGACATAAATTTGCAACCTGGTCTTCCTCCAAGTGCACCATCAACATTGGGTAAATGAAAACCTAATAGATTAGCTTCTTATGTTTGGGATCACTTCACTCTATTGGGCTCAAGGGATGATCCAAATGTTAGGTGCAAGTGTAATTATTGTGGAGTAGATTATGCTTGTTGTACTAAGAAATGTGGTACTAGTATATTGAGTAATCATTTGACAAATCAATGTAAGAAGTATCCTGGTAGATTGGTAGATAAGAAGCAAAAAACATTATCATTTGAGAACAAGAAAGAGGGTGGAGGTAGCAATCTTATTGCTATTGGTCGAAGCAAGGAAGAGTGTAGAGCTACATGTGCTAAAATGATAGTTTTGGATGAATTACTTTTTAAGTTTGTTGAAACTCGTGATTTTAGGCTCTTTTGTAGTGTAGCATGTCCTCAATTTAAGACTCCATCTCGTAGGACTCTTGTTAGAGATATTTATTAGTTGTATTTAGAAGAAAAATTGAAATTGAAAGATGCATTTTCTTTTCATTGTCAAAGGATTTCCCTTACAACTGATACTTGGACTTCTATTTAGAATGTTAATTACATGTCTCTTACAGCACACTACATTGATCTTGATTGGACGATTAATAAGCGTACTTTGAGTTTTTGTGTTGTTCCAAATCATAAGGGAGAAACAACTGGAAAAATGAATGAGTCTTGTTTGCATGATTGGGGGGTAGTGAAAATTTTTGCAATCATTGTTGATAATGCAAGCTCCAATGACATAGCCATTTCTTATCTTTAGGCGAAAGGTAGTTTCTTGGGGTAGTGGTGGATGTATTCTAGATGGGAAATATTTGCACTTAAGATATTGTGCACACATCATCAATTTGATTGTTAGTGAAGGGTTAAGGGAAGCACATGACTCTATTGTGAATATTTGCAATGCAGTCAAATATGTGAAATCTTCTCCCTCTAGGTATGAAAAATTGAAGGAGTGTGCAATGAAAGAGAAGATTGATTGCAAGTCTATTGTGTTTTTGGATGTTCCAAATAGGTGAAATTCTACCTATTTGATGTTGGAAACGACATTGAAATTTGAAAAAGCTTTCGATAGGTTAGAAGAAGATGATGCTTAGTATTTGCATTACTTTCAAAAAGATGATAGTGGTAGAAAGAGGGGTGGACCTCCGTCAAATTTAGATTGGGAAAGCGCATCCGTGTTTGTTAAATTTCTTAAAAATTTCTTCAACGGGACTTTGAAGTTTAGTACTTCATTGCAAGTTAGTGCTTGTGCTTATCTTCATGAAATTTGTAATCTTGTAACCGAATTGGATGAATGGATATAAAGTGGAAATTTTTCGTTGGGTGAAATGGCAACTAACATGAAGAAGAAGTTTGATAAGTATTGGGGTAAAATGGAAAATGTAAATCAGTTATTGCTTTTTGCTACTATTCTTGATCCAAGATACAAAATGGATTATGTTGAATAATTTTTGAATGATCTATATATGGATTGGGAAGTTGTTAGTAACATGATGAAGTCTTTGAAAGCCAATTTGATGGCCATTTATGAGTGGTATGTGAGTCATGAAGGTAGTCATGGAAGTAGTCAAGCATCAACTGAGGAGTCTTCAAGTTCTATCAATACTTATAAAGGATGTTCTTCTATGAGTGATGCTCGTCTTTCTAGATTTATGGAAAAACAAGCAATTAAGGATAAGGTTGAGATAAAAGTGATGTTGAACATTACTTATTGAATGCTCGTGAAAGCATAGAGAATAAGGATTTTGAAGTTCTAGATTGGTGGAAGGTGAACGGAAATAAGTATGGTGTCTTGTCTAATTTGGCCAAAGATGTGTTGGCTATCCAAGTTTCAACCGTTGCATCAGAAAGTGCATTTAGTACTGGAGGAAGGATACTTGATCCTTTTCGTAGTTCCTTAAGTCCTAAAATGGTCAAGGTCTTAGTATGCACTCAAAATTGGTTGAAAGCTTCTCCAAACTTGGATGGTTTTTGTATGGAAGATGTTGAGCATTACAACCAAATGGATAAACTTTTAGAATCAATGAATTCAAATTCAACTGAAGATGATCAAGGGTCCAATGCTAAATGATTCATTCATTTTACATGTTTTCACTTTTGAGGTAGGCATATTAATCTAACAATAATTTCATGATTTGTATGTTTCCATCAGTTTTCTTATCTTTGTAGAACTGACTTACAATTTTTATGCTAACAGGACACTTAATACTGTAGTACTACAGAGCTCTAGTATTACAGATTACTTTTGCTATATATTAATATAATTGAGCTTGGTTTTGTTATTCCTGTTGTTTGTAAGTAAACAATTTCTGTCTCTAGCCTTGTTAAAATCCTTATAATTCATTTAATCAGACTCGGAATATGCATATCTACAATCACTATGTTATGCTATGTGTTTTTAGAATATCAGAAGATTGGCAGCTTTAATGGACAAACTATTTGTCTTTGTCTGAAAAGCGGTGCCTGGAACCTCGTTATCCCTCAAACTGTCTAGCCTTGAGATCAAAGATTTGAACACAACAACTTAGCATTCTAAGGTAATCCCCTCCTCTATAATTCAAAGAATCCCATTATTAGTTTTGGTTTATATCAGGCTTAGTCTTCTAATTCAATAGACAGATCAAGCTTACGCTATTTATGCTTTTTATTATGCACAGACTGATCAAGCTTCCAACATTTTCATTTTTATGTGATCTGTTTACTTGTATAGTTCAGAATCAACAGCTGCTATTTTTGGTTGGGATTTGTTTGGAGATTGCAGACTGAGTTCTGAGATGGCAGCTCTTTTGAAATGCAATGGATGGCAGCTAATGAGATGGAGAAGTATGGATCCAGATTAGCATACTACCTTTTATTTTTGTATCATTCATTCTCTGGTAAAGATCTTCATCATACATTCGATCGGCCACTTAGCAATGTATACCTGTAAAATATGAAGATCAAATATACCATTAAGGCATTCACTGCATACTTTTACGTTCACACACACATGCATTATTAGCTTAAGCTATTTGTCCATGTCCACAATTCAATGCTCTATAGATGTGATTGGTTTTAGATGGATTAGCTTACTTTCTCTTGACATTCAGAATCTACTCTTGTAATTGATTAGGAGGAATTGCCACTAGCTATTATACATCATTCTTGTTTCTCTTAATTTGTTGCTTTCCCTTGCAAGCATTTCTTCTTCACAGCAATATTTACAATGGATGACAGCCCTTTTGAGATGCAAAGCTTTTGAAGGATCATTTTTGTTTTTGTTTATGCAACTGTAAAAAGTTTATTGTCTGTAGTAATTTTGAAGTTTATTGACATTGGCAACTGTATGTTGTAGTTGGGTAAATATTTATTCGGATGGTTGTACCCCTATTAAATATTAATCTTATTTGGATGACGTATCGATTTTATTTGAGTATATTTTATTACACTTTGTGCAAACCCACCAACCTGACCCAACCCGATCGAGACTTGATTGGGTTGGGTTGGGTTGGGTTGACCATGTTGGGTTGGGTTTGGGTTGGGGCAAAAACCAACCCAACCCAACCCAACCCAACCCATGCCCACTCTTAAAAATGAGTATGAGCAGCCACTAGCCTTCCGGGCATTGATATTTCATAATTTGAACTTATATAAGTTGCGAGATGGACATGTTGCTCATATAATTTGGGAGATACTCTCATTACTTTTGTTTTCCAACGACTATGAATGGTGACTTGTAATTTCACCACCGCGACATTTACAATTTATGCCAATTCTACCATTATTCGTCGTGTAATTAATAATTTTGACTTTCTTAAGTTTGGAAGTCCGATCCTTGAGGTCGACATGGTGGAAATGAAGCGAAATATAGGAGAAACCAACAGAACGACACAGGTGCCGTTAAACGTTGCTTCTGTCGTTCTATCGATAAACATGAATATGAGTAATCACTAGCCTTCCGAGCCTCGATATTCCATAATTTGAACTCATGTAAGTTGTGAAATGGACATGCCGCTCACATAATTTGAAAGATACTCTCATTGCTTGGACAACATAAAAAATGAGAACTACACTAGTATTGTTACTGTTATGAAAACAGCACAAGTGTCGTTACTTATGTAAATACGATACAAATAATTGATAACTTGTATATTTAAAAATAAATTGTTATTAAATCAATGAAATTTAATTTCTGAATATCATTTCTATATTTCTAGGTAAAATACTAAAAACGGTACCAGTGATGTTTTGTTATAACAAAAAATAAATATCTGTTGTTTTGACTTCATCGATTCAAGTATATATTAAAATAATATGAAAATAGTTATCATATTTAAATTATCAAAATAACCACAATATATTATCGATAAGGGATAGATCATAACAGATAACGGTTGTACTGTCACTTTATATGGAGGATAACGACTGTAGTGTCATTCTACACTACAGCTAACGACTGGAGTGTCGTTATCGTCCAATAGTTGCGGCGGCAAATATACAACAAATGAGAAAATAAAATCAATTAAAATATCATTTTATACTATATTCAACAATAAAAGTACTAATGCAAATGAGATTTCTAAAAATACCTTTCTTTTTTCTTTAAATATAATAGAGATTTCAATGTAGATAATATAGACACCAAAATTCTTGTTCAAATACTCACAATATTGGAGAAGATAGAAGAAGAATACAATGAATAACAAGATTATAGAGAAGAAACCACCGGGAAAGTACATTGATGTGTTTTATAGATGAATTGAGGGATTTGATTGGATTGAAAGGGGTATTTGAGTTTTTTCCATGGTGAGTGCATTTTAGATATTTGACATTATTTGTTTATTATATTTTGTCAGTGAAGACCATTTGACGAAAAAACATTGAAGGAATGTTATTTTATCAATATCATTGTTTAACTAGGCTTTTTTTTTTTTTTTATCAAATCCCTCTATTTTAAAAGTTAAAAACTATAATTCAAATGGGGACGGGGCGGGGAACTTGATACCCACTGTAAAACGTGCATGCATACTTATAATTGAGTTTCAAATAGTGATACTTAATTGAAATCACAAAATCGAGGTTGAATTACTTGCCTTTGATTTGCTTGCTTTCCACGCCGTCTTGTACCCACCTCTTGGTCAGAAATTTGATCATAATGGAAGGAATTTGATAGCCATAATCTAAGAACCTAATTTGAGATATTATCTTCCAAAAAATCAAGCCTTCACCCTCATTTCTTTTTACTCAAAACCCAAATTCTTGCATCTCTTCTTGGTATTTTTTGTGGGAGTTAACTTTTTGAATTCAATTTTCAACTCTTCCCTCCATATTTCATTTCCATGCAAATTGGGTCGGGTCAACCCACATGGGCAACCCGTTTCTCTTCCAACACCCACCTTAGGTTGAGGTTCCCCACCCCTACCCCATTCGGAGCGGGGCCCCTTGCGTTATGGGTTTAATGGATTTTCTATTCATCCCTAGTCTCATTTGGGATGAGGCCTCACGGGTAGCGACTTTGACGGATATTTTATTTCCACCCCTGTGATGGAAATAGAAATAAAAAAATTGAAGAATACCAAAATGAGGCCTGATATATGTATACAATACGCCCATAAAAACAATAGTCACCTCTTCTCGAATTGCTTTTAGGATTTTCGGCAAATGGTATAGAGGATATGACAAACCTTTAAGCGTTTTGTACGAAGCAATAATTGAAAAACTCTTTAAAAACAAGAACACAATGTAAAATTTTTGAAATTTTTCTTTGAAAGAAAAAGAATGAAAATCTGATTTTTTTTATTTTTTTTTTATTTTTTTTTATGTACCCTAGTATGATATGAGATTGATTTAATGTATTAGAAGTGAAAAAACTATCACATATTTATAATTTTTCATCCATACCCCACGAATCATGACCAAACTTCCATGAAAAAAGAAATAGACCATTTCATGAAAAGTCACCAAGAAATCAAATGAAAAAACTAACAACTATAAATTTATACCATGAGTGCGCATGGTTATGCACCATGTGCATGCATGGTTAGGGCATAAGGCAAAAGCCTTGCACACACATGGTGCAATTCCATGCTTGTGCTTCAACCCATATTTCTCTCTATTTTGATCTTGGTATGTTATAATATTGTCCAATTCTTCTCATTGATATAATTGTTTGAACAACGAATTTATAAGACAAAGCCACGGTGAAAATGAAGGATATAATTACCGAAACTCTACTGCTATATTCTGCGATTTTTTTGAAGAGTAAATAATAAAATAAAATTGAATGCGGGATTGACTTACAATGGCGGTAAAGGTTTCTTGCACAGGAGCAACTTTGTATTTGGTAATTTGCAGGGTGATTTGTTTTTGTTACTTAGTAAAAATCTATATAAATTGGTTGGAACTATAAAATTTTGACTGCATAAATGGTTGGACCATGCCAAGTTTAATAGGATTCCCTTCCAACCAATTTTTAATTTCTTGACTTTATTTTATCTTGCCATTGGTTGATTTCACCTTCTTTTTTTTTTTTTTTTGTGGCAGTACATGGACATGGACTCATGCAACTCTTTCACCGATATATTAGTTTGTTTTGTTCTTTTGCATATTGTATCACTGTTCAAATGGAAATTAGGACTATAATGCATCTTTTTACTTTTATTTTCTTATGTCTTCAGTCCTACGAAACTTTGTGGTGTTTTATTAGTTTAATTAATATGAATCATTAAAAATTGAGAACATTTTAATTCAATCTGCATTTTGCAGATGCGGCCTGTCACAAGGGCAATATGCTGCATTTCTATAGTCAATTCATCTCTTGATGAGCTCGGGTTGCCTATGGACCAAGCCCTATGAGCCAGGTGCAGCTCGAGTCCATTGTCACTCCTGGGCTTTGTGAAGTAGTCCAAACTGATATAGTTCAGCTCTGTTCATCGTTATTGGGTTTGAGATTCAGATTACCGGTTACCATCGCTTCTACATTGCTGTTGGGATATGTGCCCATTAATGATTTAGTTATTGGCATTTAATGATATTTGTTAAATTATTTCAATATCTTTTACGGGCATGATTAGATGTTTTATGAATATCAAATATCCCTTGATTATTTATATGTAACTTTAAATATTGTACATAAATATTATGTACATGAGGATAATATTTAAAGTAGAATAATCTAAATTTGTCCAGGATTAAAATTAAGTTAGGGATCTTTAATTATGATCACTGGTGCAGTTCATTACATTCTGAATGAAACAATGTTATCTAAATTGTTAATAATGTGATTATTGAAATAAAAGCACCTTATATATAATTTGATTATATAGGATAGGAACACAGATAGTAATGAATTCTAGTAAAATCCGTTTTTACATAGAGTATTCAATTTTGATCAATGATGGTCATATATGGATTGATCTTAACTTCGAGTAATTAATAGACTCAAATTTATTAAGATGCATTATTTGATGTACCGGGTAATGATACAAGTTAATCATATCAAATTCTTGGTATGTTGAAAATACAATGAGATATATAGTTGAGAATATTAATATACAAGAAGGAATCTATTCTTTTGTAGAAAAGTAGATAGATGGTTCTCATATGTGTTGATTCGGGACTTGAATAATAAGAGCCTTGAATTTTATATTTAGATCATAAAATTTATTACTCATTAGAGGATCAATCGGACTTATGGAGAAAGATATTAAAAGGTTTTCGGATAAATGCATAGCTTTAATTATGAATCGTTTCTGAAGGATTGATCTATATGAAATGACTAAGTCAATGGACAATTCAAATCTCTTGAATATAATTTGTTTTATAATTTTAAGAGTGCAATTACAAATTATAGTGGATGGGATCAATAATTTTGACACATTAATTAAAGTGTTAATTAATTGTCACTATTATTGAAGCTTAAAATTATAATGTCCATAGTTCCTCTCTGTTAAAATAATAAAATTACATGAACATTATTTTAGTTGGGTTGGATTAATTATTTGGATTAATTTTATTTTAAATAATATGATTATTTTAATTGATTAGAAATTAAACAGTGTGATAATAATCCCATTATTATCTGCAACATGGAATGTTTATTTAATTTCAAGCATATGTGGAAAAAGATAAATAATTAAAAGTTGATTATACAATGTGATAATGATCACATTATTATCAGCAACATAGTGTGTCCATTTAAATTCAATCACATGTGGATAATGATAAATAATTAAAAGTTAATTATTTAAATTAATTTTGAATTGTTATCTGATAAGAGAATATGGAAGATAAATTTTCTTTTCCAGTAAAGTGGTGCCACCTCATCCCAACCATAGGTGTGATTTTGGGTTTTTAATTAAATTGTTAATTAAAAATATAAAAATAAAGCTATTTTTAAAGACAGATAAACTCATTAGATACTCAAAAAAAGAATACATATAACACAGAAATTTACGTAAAATACTTTTCTGAGAGTTCTTTCTCTTCTTATCACTTTGTCTCATGTGTTGAGAATACAAAGTGAACAATCAAGTGAGCGTGTGAATCAAACTCAAATCTGAAACATCCACTCGTTCGTTCCTTGTAATAGGAGATACGTTGAGAAAGGTTTGTGCAAGTTTCGGGAGATTGACAATTTTAAAAAGGAGATAAGAGATTTCTCAAATTTGAAAATTCATTATTTTCTCGTTTAGAATCAAATTTAGAAAGTGGTCCTATTTTTCCAATTGTTATCCAAATTTTATGATCAATTTAAATGATGGAGCTATTATTAATTCTCTTCATCTTGATATTCAAACAAAAAATCTTGATATTGATGATCGTTCAAAAGCATTTGCTATAATATATAAAATATATTATAAGCCTATGAACACTTAATTCAATATTCGAGCTCTTTGCTCATCTCCTAAAGAGGAAAGCCTTGTTGTGGAAGTCAACCCTTTTCATTCTATTACCATGATTTCTAAAAAGGATATTATGAAATTTTCAATTTAGAGGACTTGAATGGAATTTTGAGAGTGCCCAAACTCTAATTCATCTTCCTACAAGATCAATTCCTGATCGAATTATTTCATTTCTTTATGGACATGTCAAAGTTATTTTTACACAGGTTCTTCATCAAACAATTTACAAAGATCCTATTCTTCTAGATCTGAGAATTTCTTTCAAAGTTCTAGATTTTCTACTTCTTCAGACAAGTTAAAAGGAGTTTATTTCACTCCAAATACCCAAAAACCCAATATACATTTGATAAAGATAATGAATCAGAACAACTTGGTTCACCAACTTTATCTGATATGCTTTAAAGTCCTGCCGAAAAGTTAGGTCAGCAATGCAATGTCATTTCTTCTATAATTGATAGAAAAATGAATTTAAAACTGATCAAACTCCTTCAATCAAGAGTTTTTGTCAAACTCTTCGATTACTGTTTCCAAAAGCTGAAATTAAATCTCTATGAGAAGAATTTTATGATTTTTCTAAAGATTTAAATTTTTATGAATGTGCATATTTCAAAGTTTTTGGTAAAAACATTTCTAAAAAACCGATTCAAGATACCCATGTGAATAAAAAACATGAAAAACTCCTTCAAGTCAAGGTTTTCAATCTGAACATCCTCCGATGCAAGAAATAATTGTTTCTCATGGAAACACTTAAATAATTGCATCTCCGATCAAATAGCATCCAGCTGTAGGTCAAAAGCATCTGAAACTACAACAAAAGATATAAAAAATATCCAATCTCAGAACAATTATACTATTATTGTTCTTCAATCTATATATTCTCAATTGTCCGAAATCGAAGCTCTTTCTGATTCTGAGGCTTTCACATCTAAGAAAGATGAAAAGCAACCTCTTATTTTCAAACCTATAGAATCAAATTTTGTTCCAAAATTGGATAAAGACAATTTGTCTAATGAATCCAGTATTTTACAAGAACTTGCAAAACAAATTTCAAAATTAAGATCATCTAAAAATATTAATGCAATTGTTGATCTTGATAATCTTGAAAATCAATTTATCGAAAATGAATAACCTTCTATCAATAAATTGAAAGGTCAAACCTCAAATCTTCCAAATTATTATTCTTATCCTTCTTATGTCGATATTTATATGAGGAGAAGACAACATATCAAGTTTCCTATAATGGAGATGAACTCATTGAATGTAATCTTAATGGTATGACAGAATATCAAATAATCAATTTTCTAAAAAATCTGGCAGTATGCTATGCTACATATATTAGTAGAGGTACATCTGCATACGATGCTATGTCAAAATTTAGTTCAAAGTTCCACTGGACAATTAAACAACTGGTGGAATAATTAGTAACTGCTGAAGATATGGTAACTATCGAAAATGAAGTTAATTCTCAAGGGAATAGTGATATGTTCAATTATCTTATTTATTCAATACCAAACATTTCACCAGAACTCCTACTCTTCATCATGATAGATCTTTTGAGATTCTTACGATCTTATTTGTCCAAAATTTCATGATTTTTGTTGGTATAAAGATATGTTTATGACTAGAGTACTAAGTCGTGAAGATTACAATCTTTTTGTAAAGTCTAAACCCTTTGTAGAAAGAGTTAGAAATTAAATTAAATTTCAAAATATTGATACTATTCCATATACTCTCCTAACTGATAGTGGAATTATTAATTCCATCAATAAAGAATGGTTAGCATTATGTAATGATCTCAAACTCAAAGCTAAATTGAAATAAGAAAGATTTGAAAGCCGAAAGAACTTAAATCATTCTGTGAACAATATGGTTTTGAAAAAATCATTCCCCTTCTTCAAAATTTAAAAAGAAAAATTTTCCTTCTCATACGAGAAACGGAAAAGTATATTTTCAAAAAGAAAAATCTTTTTTAAAAATCTTATCCTTCTAAATTTTCACAAAAGAATGTTTTCAATGAAAAAGAATTTTAAAAATTCAAAATCTTCTAATATTACCTGTTGAAAGTGTAACCAAACATGTCATTATTCAAGGGAAAATTGCAGCTGAAGTACAAAACCTTTCGTTTATTAGCAAACTTTGTTCAAACCTTTGATTTGTGCCATTGTAAGTACCAAACCTTTAAAAAATATGTAGCTCAAGTCCAAAATGACGGTTTCCGTCTGTTTCAGCTCAATTCCAAAATGACAGTTTCCGTCTATTTGACCCCAAAATCCGTCCGTTGACCCTAGAAATTAAAAATTTAATAATTTGACCATATAAGACAAGGCTAAAATGGTCATTTTACCATTTTAATATAAAACAATTAATTAAACTAATATATATACACAATATATATATATATATATAGACACACACACACACACATACAACCTCTGTATGTACTTCTTCTCATCCCCACCTACCCAAAATAGGGAAAATCAGTCTCGCCATATGCCACCCGCCACCCACCATCGATAGTGCCACCACCGTCCGGCCATATCCGTAAATCACTGCCCCTACTCCCACCCATAAAAAATTTGGAGTAAAAACTTCCCATTATCAAATCTCAAGTTTCCCATGGAACATGAATGGAAAATAATGAGGAGATTTAGAAATTGGAAAATGAGCAATTTCTGATTTCCAATTCCAGGGTTCGTTGTGAGTTTTGATTTGGTGGAAATGAATTACAGAAGCTTTCAAGGGATGAAAATCGGGGTTTGAAAAATACGATTTTCGTAAGTGGTGGGTAGTTGTAGCACACGACGGTGGGTGTTTGTAGCACGCGATGGTGGGTGGTTGTAGCAAGCGATGGTGGGTGGTGCTGTGTTTTGGTGGGATTGGGGGATGGGGGTCGGGGTTGTTGGAGGAGATGACCAATTTTCCTTTTTTTATTGTTTTATATTAAAATGGTAAAATGACCATTTTAGCCGTGTCTTATGTGGTCCAATTATTAAATTTTTTATTTTTGTGGTTAACTGACGGACTGTGGGGTCAACTGACGGATTTTGGGGTCAAACAGACGGAAACCGTCATTTTGGACTTGAGCTACATGTTTTTTTAAAGGTTTGGTACTCACGGTGGCACAAATCAAAGGTTTGGACAAAGTCTGCTAATAAACGAAAGGTTTGGTAATTCGACTATAATTTTCCTTTGTTCAAATAAATGTCCTATGAAGGGAAAAATTAATAATCTTCAAGTTGATGAAGATATTAAACTTGAACTTCTCAATTTGATTAATTCAAGTTCAGATGAAGAATCTGGGTATAATCTTGAACAAGTACATCAACATCAAGATGATTATGATGTTGAAACTAGTTCAAATTCATCTTCCTCTTCAAGTCAAGATAAAAGTTTGTAGTTGTAAAACTATAAATGTTCTTACAAAAGAAGAAGAACTTATTCAAGAAATAGTTAAGAAAATTGAAAATCCTCAACCTAAGAAAAAGTTATTCTCTCTTCTTCCTTCAAATTAGTAGAACCATTTAATATGCAAAATATATTAAATAGGTTTAAAACTGAATCTTCAAATGTTTCGAAATCTTCTAGTTCTGATTTAAGATTAAAGAAAAACATTATGAAATCTCAAATTTCAACTCTTGGAAATCAAATGAAAGATGTTCGTATGAGAGTTGTATTCTAAAAAACTAAAGATTTAGAACAATATACTTCCAAACAAAAATCTAAGTCTTCCTCAGAATCCTCTTCTTCTAGTGAGGATATTTCTCATTTAAATTATCAGATGTATGATGATGAAACGGTTAATATTATTAATTGTATGCAGCTTTAAAAATGGTATTCTACAATGATTACTATAGTCAATAAATAATTCAAATTTACTTTTAGAGTTCTTATTGACTCTGGAGCTGATCAAATTATATTATGGAATGATTAATCCCTACAAAATATTTTTAGAAAACTACTGAGCATTATTATGGTACTAGTGGTAAAAAAAAAACTCAATATTCAATATAAATTTTCAAAAACTCATGTTTGTAATTCAAATATATGTTTCAAAAATATTTTTTTATCTAGTAAAGGATTTAGATTAAGAAGTAATTCTTGGTACACATTTTATTGTTCAAATTTATCTTTTCCAAACTGATTTTAAAGGATTAACTACCAAATATTTTATCCAGAAATATTTTTTTTTAATTCACAAATCCTTCTTCGTTTGAAGATGTTAATTCTTCTAAAGAAGCGTCAATTTCAAAAACTATCAATAATATTCAATTTCTTAAAGAAGAAATTATATTTAAAAAATAGAAGAACATTTAGAGTAGAAAGAAACATATTATTTCTCTTCTTTATGTTCATGACTTTTATGAGTCAATGATTTCGACAATATCTCGTTCTATTCAAATGAATAAGGAAATATTTGATTTTTGTATCAAGAAAATCAATGATTTATTAGAAAAAGAAACATATTCATCCAAATAAATTCTCATGGAGTTGATCGGCATTTTATGTCAATAATTCTAATGTAATTAAACGAGGCACTCCAAGACTCGTTATCAATTATTAGCCCCTCAATAAAACTCTTTAATGGATTCGATATCCATTACCTCAAAAGAAAGGTTTGTTAAATAGATTTCTCAAAGCTGTTATCTTCTCTAAATTTGATATGAAATATGATTTTGACAGATTCAAATCAAAGAAAAAGATAGGTATAAAACTACTTTAAATGTTCCATTTGGTTAATATGAATTAAATGTTATGCATTTGATCTAAAAAATGCTCCTTCATAATTTTAAAAAATTAAGGGCATGTTTGGCAGTGATTATGAGAATTGATTTTTTGACCGTTAGAGATAAAAGTGGGTCTCAACTGTGAGTGAAAATCTCAAAATGTCGGTTGGAATAATGAAATAACAGTCAAAAATTTGATTTTTTGGGGTGAAAAATTGCTACCAAACGGGGGCTAAGCATGATATTTTCAATTCTTATCAAAATTTCATTATTGTTTATATAGATGATGTTCTAATATATTCTAAAAGTTTAGAACAGCATTTCAAGCATCTTAATGCATTCATTTACGTCATAAGGTTAATGGATTAGCAGCTTCTACTAAAAAGGTTGTTATTTGTCAAACTCTTATTAGGTTTTTAGGTCATTACATACACTTAGAATACTTACACCAATTCAAAGAAGTCTAGAATTTGCTGATAAAATTTTTGATGAAATTCAAGATAAACAAGTTTGCAGAGCTTTAGGCTGTGTAAATTACGTGGCTGATTTTGTCAAAAGTATACCTCAAATCCGTACCCCTCTCTTTCAAAGGCTATAGAAAAATCCATTATCATGGAGTAATGATCATACTTTAGCCATCCAAAATGTCAAGCTAGTTGTCAAAAGTATTCCATGTCTTTCAATTTTAGATCCTACTACCTATATTATTATTGAGACTAATGCGTCAAATATATGGTAAGTGGAGTGTTAAAGTGCATTCCAAAAGATTCAAATTAATAACAATTGGTTAGGTTTTATAGTGGTGTGTAGACCAGCCCTTAAAAGAATTATTCAACTATAAAAAAAAAAAAAAAGGAATTTTTATCTATAGTGTGACGTGTTTCAAAATTTCAAGATGATTTAATTAATAAAAAAAATATTTTAAAAACTGATTGTAAAGTTTCAAACGACGTTTTACAAAAAGATATAAATCTTGTTTCAAAATAAATATTTGCAAGATGACAGACTATTTTGTCCTGTTTTGATTTTGAAATATTATATATATAAGGAAAATCAAATGTTCTTCCAGACTTCCTCACAAAAGAGTTTATACAAAGAAAAGTGAGTGAGGGTAGTGAGAATATTCAGTTATTAAAAGAGAGTGAATTCAAAGAACAAAAAGAATTCAATGGCTTCCTTTGAAACTTCAGTCCAAGAAGAAAAGTAATCGAAAAAAGTACTTCAATGCCATTATTCTAAATTGATAATTATATTCAAGGATCATCAAGAAAAGAAGAACAGGGATCTTCATCTTCCCAAAATACTACCCTTTCAACCTTAGTTTTCAAAATACCTAAAACAAAAAAGTTCTAGAACAATAAAAAAAACCTTCAAATTTTAAACAAGCGATTCAAGGCTCTGGAAGATTACCTCAATTTCGTCATTCAAACACTTTTCAATATTTTCTCAAGTCTGCGTATATTCTAATTTTTGAAATGGAAACATCCTGGATAGATAAATAATCATCTCTAAATGAATGCCTTCAAGACCTTTTTTCTCATTAATTTCAATTTATACCATATAATCTCAACAAATTTTGAGAGTTTTATGAAGCTGTTCTTGGCAGAACTGGTTTAGCTATCATAACTCATACGAAAAATCTTCAAAATCAAATACTATTGATTTTTCAAAAATCAGTATACAAAAGGTGGTGTCATATGAAGATTACGAACAACCACCATGAAATAAGAAGAGAATACGTCTCTCAAAAGACAAAGCATTTGAATTTCATTTCAATTATTTTGATTACAATGATGCCTAGTATAATGTTTTTTTACTTTAGATCAGTAACTCATTCTTGGTTTATCTGATTCAATCAAAATTGTAATTTAAGTTTTTCAAACATGGTTCGAATATTTTGGACTTGATAAGAAAATTTTACCTAATCTTACCCATCAAGGATTCAAACACTTCAAAAACAAGACAAAAAAACATTTTTAAAGCCTCAAGAAAATATTTTGTTCCAGTTTGCCTTCAATCTAAATGTTTCATGGATATTTTGTTGGGACTATCATATTATTCAAGATCAAAACTCTAAATATCACATTAAAAGTATTATTCGGAGATTTAAATTAACATGGTGGTAAAAATTCCATAAAACAAATCGTTGTCCAAAAGCAATAAATTCATGGATTCAAGAACAAAGAAATATCGGTTCCAAAGATCTCAAAGAAGCAATTAGATAAAAATGTCGATTTTCTTACATAAAAATCAAGATTAATTGCTATGTTTTCAATCAATGTAAGAAGCCAGAAGAATTAGCAATTATTTTAGAAAAAATTTCTTTTTTGGCATAATCTACTTCAAAGAAATCGAATCAATTCAAACAGTTCTTCCTCTCAAATAGGTCCTGAAGTAGATGCTCAAAGCATTGAAAATGATTGTTATAGAGAGATATTGATGAACTTCTTGCACAGGAAGATACTTGAAAGATTTCAAAATGACCATATAGACCCAATTATTTGGATGAATATCAAATATATTGAGCTTATAAGTTAAAAGATGTTACATATCAATTATGCTTGCCACCTCAAAAGTTGTTTTTACCAGCACTACCAACACTAAAAAAGAGATAAAACTTTAATAAAGCAATTTTATTAAAGTAAAATCCTATTATTCAAAAGCTGGAGAAAGACGACAAAATTTCAAAATCATGGCAGACAAAAGACTATTTGCAAGGACAGATATTATTTTCATTATTGTCCTTCAAGATTCTTCAATCAAGTTCAAGAAATTTTCAAATTCGAAAACTCAAGTATAAAAAGTAGCTCAAGACTCAAGATCTCAAGCAAGAGTTTTTAGAGGGAGAAAAACTTCTTCAAAAAAAAGTTAGATTTCTTGTAATCTAAATTTTCTATTATAAAAAATATTTTGTAATTTTCAATATTTGTATCAAATTTTTTATTATTAAAAAAAATTAATTTCTTCAAATCATTTCCAGTGTTTGATTTCATCATCATCTACCTTCTACACCCTTCGGCCATTTTAGTGTTCCATATGAGAGTGAGGTGAGATTATAGTAATTTCCCACTATCGGTATCGTGTTAAAGTATTAGCTGGTTCAAGCATGGATGTCTGATAAATAGCATTGATTTTCTTGTGTTGCTAGGGTAGGCATTAGGATGGTCCCGTTGTAGACTGTGCAAGAATTAGTCAATTCTGTAGCATTGCATCTATAGTGGTAAAGCTAAAAAATTATAGTTAAAATCGATGTTTGTATTCTAATCAAACGTGAATGTGATGACAATTCAAGTAATTTAATACAAGTTATAAGAGATTTATCTAAGTGAGAAAAGCCTAGAAAATGATTTCACCACCCTATCAGCAATTTTTCCAATTTCTCCAATTATTCCTATTAATTTTTCCTAAATTTATAGGCAACAACCCTGGTAAAATTCTATTTCTCTCTTGGGTGACGAATAGAATTTATCTCTATGCTTTAATTCAAATATCTCCATTCCGAATTAAACATATAGAAATTATCAAGTTGGTGATTCTTAGATGGAATAAGCCTAAAAGATTTCATAATTTCTCTCGAAACCCACAAAATTTAGGTTATGTTGTTCTTAGATCATACCTTAGTTTCCTCTCTCGAGTGCCGAATTTGAAAGCATCAAATCATTCAATTATTGATTAGATAATTGAAAACTGTCGTGAAAGCTTGCTCCAAGGATCATCAAAATAGTGTTTTTTGGGTTCAGTTGAACGTTACCTTTCTCTATCAAACTACCAATCCAACATGCTCCAATCCACAACCTATATATTCACCTCGGTTGCTTTTCAATCTCACCCACAAAGGATTAGATAATGGTGATGATTTATAACCACAAAAGGCAAGAAGAAAACACTAAAAAAAAGGCAAGTAAGAGACCAAAAGCATAAAGTTAGTCACCGATGATGGTACACAAAGCTAAATGGCCCAAGATTCAAAGACATCCAAGAGGTAATATAAATGGGCTAGGTAGACCTTTTGGACTTGGTTTTTGGTACTTATTTCACTCATCGACCAATGCTTTTGAAGTATATATTTCCACGTTAATATCATAACCCGAAATTTATTGGGTATCTATACCCAACAAATTTCCATCTTGATATTCAATAAACTTGAAAGCAATTAAAAACTCACAGTTAGTACTTGTATAGTCAAGGTAACCAATGAAACTGGAATCACAACCTTACCTCGTGTTTCGAACCCTAAAAACATACCATACCTACTCTATACACTAAGCAAAGCTAAGATTAAGAACACTCAAGTAAAAGTAAATATTAACAATAATCAGTTAAGAACAAATAAACATGCAATGCTGATATAATATAGGATAATATATACAAATCTTTTAATAAAATCACATTCACATAGAACAACGGATTAGCACGAAGTTAATCAAACACACGGTCAAACAAATGTATAAATGACACTACAAAACGATCTCACCACACTTATCATATCCCGTTTCGTATTGATCACACCTTGAGAACACATAACTTCTCTTATCGCCCACTAAGCTCACTAGATTGATTATTCAACTCACGTCTAACTGGTAAGTCACAATAGATTCTAAGTCTTCGGATAATTTTCTATCACCACTTCACTTCTTCTAACTTGCATGGATAATAGGTCTCCACCTAACAGAAGTGTCTCTTTTACACTTCACCTGATCAGAGTCTCTTTATAAATAAAGGATTCTAAATATTTAATCACCTTTCCACTCATGATCCAAATGTCACACTCAACATCCCCAGTACAAACCACTATGTATCCCGAGGCATCTATACTCCACCTTACCAAAAGACATACAACACACTGCTAATGCATCCCAACTTGCTATGCAGGTAAAGAATTATACCAAGTGATATTGTCTCAAATTTATGCAAATATACATATCAAACACATTGAAATGCAGCATATAATCCTGCAACAAAATTAAGCAATCAAACATATATAGAAAAGATTATACACAAATGCACATGAGTAGCTAGGTTTACTCCTAATAAACCTCACTAGGGTCATCACTCAACCTTATAGCAAAATTCGTCCCTACCTCTTATCTTACCCTTCTACTTATTCTTCTTCTTATGATAGTCCCTAATAAAATGTCAAGACTTACCATAACTGTAACACGGTCTACCACTAGACTTGTCTCATCGCTTGCCCGTCTTTTTACCATCATTATCACTCGAATCAGTACTTGAATCACTATTGTCTTAAGTTATACCAAAATTTATTTGCTTAAACTTCATTATACTACTCATCACTTGTAACTCACAACCCCTCTTATCTTCCTTTTTATCTTTAATCTCAATCTCTTTAAGGAAGTCTATGGCAATCTTGGGTGTTAAGGTGGCTCCACCATACTTAATTACGTTTTTAACCTTTTTATATGAATCAGACATTGAATTAAGAAAAATAATTGTTTTACACGTTTCAGACGCCTTTTCATCACAATTAATAATATTTCGAACAAGTTTGTTAAAAACATCCAAATTGTCATCAAGATCATTTGAAGGATTTATTTTAAAACTGAAAAATCATTCAAGCAAGTACTACTTATTAGGAGTAGATTTAAGTAAATAAAAGTCTACCAACTTTTGCCAACATTCTTTTGTAGAACCAAATTTTCCAACTTTTCTTAAAACAATATTAGATATGTGTAAAATAATTGAAGTGTATGCAAGTTCATCATATTCCTCTTTTTGTGTTTCTGTTAAATCTGCAGGAAATTGCCATCCATAACTTTTGAAACCTTTTATGAACCAAAATCCCCTTAATCTTTTGTTATCAAATTGAAAAATCCCATTTTCCATTGAAAATTTCAACTTTGAAATGTGAAGATATTTTCAGATAACTAAAATAACCAAATTCACAGATCACAGATAGGTCACACAAAGTAATCCTAAGGCCGCAGTATACACTGTTCTAAATTTTTAAGGTTTCGTGAGATTCGTGATCTTAGATTATGGAATGTTCAAACAGGTCAAGTCTAGGTGTTCTAATTGGATAATCAATGCAATATGAAGGTTTGTTAACAAAAATTCAAATTCTCACGCAATGCAGTCTTACACATCATTACAGTCCAAGTATAAAATCAATTACTAGCTTGCGATCAAATTCAACACTTCAAATATGGTAAATGACTCCTAAATTTCTAGCACAAGCAATGGTTGTCCCTTCATGGTAACCCCAATCATAATGTTATCCCACACGATGATGTACTAATGCTAAAATTTAAATTTGGATAAGACAATATACCAGAGTGAACCAATCTTAGTTCATAAATTATGAGAGATGCGAACTTATCACTTTAGGACCACCAATATTGATCCTAAAGTTTCCAACAACTGCACTAACCAATCAACCACGATCGAATCCCGAACGATCGAAGAATAAATCTATCCAGATTCTATTGTATATTCTAAAATAGAAAACTAATAAACTAAAATGTGAGAAATGATGTTAGCAACAAATTGCCTGAAGACATCTCTTTGAGATTCGACCCCACACGCAATCACGCACCTTCACCTTCTTCTGCAAGTGTACTTCATGCGTCGCTACACACACCATCAGAGAATCTCACACACTGGTCACACTCATGCGCCTATACGTGCATGTTATGTTGATGGTCTCCATTTCACAAAATGCTTTTTGGATTGACCAAAAATCACAAAAACAGAGGTTGTTTTTGGGCAATTTTTTGGATAATTTTTCAATCTGATTTCTACTTCATTTCTGCCAGTATTATGGATGATTTTGAGTCAATTTCACAAGCCAAATCCACCATTTTGAAGGTTTGATACCAATTGTTGTGGAAGTTTGCTCCAAGGAAAGTCAAAATGGTGTTTTTCGGGCTCAGTTCAATGTTACCTTACCAAACAAATAATCCAACCGACTCTAATTCACAAACTATATATTTACCTCAGTTGCTTCTTAATCTCATCCATAAAGGACAAGATAATGGTGATGATTTGTAGCCACAAAAGGTAAGAAAAAATACCACAAAGGAAGCAAGGAAGAGACAAAAACACAAAGTTAATCACCCATTATAGTACACAAATTCAGCCGAATTTCTCCTCTCTGTGGCTGCCCTTTTTCTCCCCTTTACACACACAAATCACACATGGTTAGGGCAAGAAAAGGGGACCATATAAATAGGCTAGGTTAAGCTTTTAATTGGACCAATAAAAAAGCTAAATGAGCTAAGATTCAAAACCATCCAAAAGGTAATATAAATGGGCCGTGTAGAGCTTTTGGACTTGATTGTTAGTACTTATTTCACTCATCGGCTGAGGTCTATGAAATATATATTGCCACATTAATATCATAACCCGGGATTTATTGGGTATCAAAATCGAACAAAGCATTACACAAGAATAAACAAAAATAAATGAATGGAAAAATCAATGAAAATAACTATATTAGATTCTAAACATGTCTCAAGTTAGGTTACATTAATCCTAGATTTAGAATTTAATTCATGAATGAGATAAATGATATAATAATATATAAAGGAAAGAACACAGAGAAGAAAAGATTAAAAAACTCGTTTGTTGCTTAAATTGTACTCCAATTTTTAGTCGTTCTTCCTATCAATTGATCTCCATTTTTTCTCTTTTTTTCCTTGAGCTGTCCTCTCCTTAATCTAGGTCTTTGAGTTAGCATTTATAATCCCCTAGTGTGTCAAGACGAGTTGGAGTTGGTTCGGGCCAAAATGATGTTAAAAACCTTATTTTTCTCTCTTTTCTCGGTAGTTGCGCCGCAGTCGCAACCATCTAATCCATGAACAGGATCTATACATCTCGATCGGAAAAGAATCAAGAGAAAAAGAAAGAATCAAAATTGATCGATAGGTTTCTCGAAACAAATGAAAAGGAAACGAAAGATTAAACATAAATTGTGGATCAACGCTGGTACTGCAGTGCTTCTGCTAGTTTATCTTCTTGGTTGCCTTCTTTGATTTAGTACCCAGATGCGATGTCATGGCGCCCCATGTATTGCTTCACCTCCTTTACTCGTGCGCTAACCTCTATTTCACTTCATTTTTCTCTCATTTCATCTCCGTTCCATGCCCACTTCCATGATCAACACTTTAGGTTCATTCCAAGCTCTGAAAAATGCCATTTTATTCAAGTCGTCTAAACTACAAAACAACATGAACGGACACATCAAAACACTTAAAAGTGCTCAAGGACAAACCGAAAACCATGATTTAGAGGTGCTAGTTCGATGAGTGAATTACACTCATCAAGTGGCACCACCTCATCCTAATGGTAGGCGTGATTTTGTTTTTTAATTAAACTTTTAATTTAAAAATAAAATAAAGCTATATTTTTCAAGTATAAATAAGACTTATAAGATACTCAAATAAAAGCACATAAAACATAGAAATTTACGTGAAATATTTTTTTGAGAGTTCTTTCTCTTCTTCTCACTTTGTCTCATGTGTTGATAACAGGAAGTAAGCCATAAAGTGAGTGAGTGAATCAAATCCAAATCCTAAATAGCCACTCGTTTGTTCCTTGTAATCGGAGATACGCCGAGAACCAGTTGTGGAGCTTTTGTGAGATTGACGATTTTAAAAAGAAGTTCAAGATTTACATCATATCTTTTATTCTACTATTAAGTCAATATGAGTCGAAAACTCCTTTTCGACTTATGTATATACTTTGGCCAAGGATTTCGTTATTGACTTTATTGAACGAAATGCAGATCACGATCTCTTACTATCTAAGAGTGACGAATCCTCTATTGGTCATTCACAACCTTCATATGATTCTTAAAATACCCGAATGATGCTGTATTAGCGGCCCTTGGTAGAGCAACATCCAACACCTTCAAAGTATGATCGTCCTCATACAAGGCACTATAATGACCTCAAGTCATAGGACCAATTCCACTATCGAACGTTAGAGATTAACCACTGATACTCAGATAGTTATCCATGTGGAATCTCTTAGCAGGTCTCCAATGTTTTGTTCTATAACAAAACATCCACGTGTTCATTTAAGTGTCACCACACTTTAACTTGTGAGATCAGCTACTTACTTCACAAGTAAGAAATGCCAAACGTGATGATCTATCTGTAATAACGATATCCGTATCTCCTTATTACTTACGACCACTGATTATTCAAGATCCAATCATACATAATTTGTATCTCACAATCACAACTCCTTGTGATTAACAAATCACTTAAACTTGAATTTTCGGACTCTATTATTTAATATTATTTATCAAAAAATTAATTTAAATAAATAATATATCTTGTCAAAATTAAATACATTAAACATATTAAAAGTGTTTATAACCTAAATCGATTGAATCTATGACATAACATTTACAAACTCCCACTTGCACTAGATCCAATCACTTGTGTATCTAATACCATAAGCGTCCACATGACAACTATGTTTCTGTTGTGACAACGGCTTTATCAATGGATCTGCAGTATTGTCATCTGTGGAAACTCGCTCTATTGTTACGTCATTTCTTTGTATAATCTCCCTGATGAGATGATATCGCCTTAGCACATGTTTGGATCGTTAATGAGACCTCGGTTCCTTCGCTTGTGCGATGGCTCCAGTGTTATCACAATACAAAGGTATGGGATCAACAATGTTAGGAACGACTCCCAATTCATTAATGAACTTCTTGATCCAGACAGCTTCCTTCGCTGCTTCAGAAGCAGCAATGTACTCAGCTTCTGCTGTTGAATCAGTGGTTGTCTCCTATTTGGAACTTTTCCAACTAACCACTCCATTGTTGAGAGTAAACATATATCCTGATTGAGACTTGCTATCATCTTTGTCAGTTTGAAAGCTGGCATCAGTATACCTATGAATTTTTAGTTCATTTCCTCCATAGATCAAGAACACATCTTTAGTCCTTCTCAAGTACTTAAGAATATTCATAATCGCTATCCAGTGTTTCTCACGAGGGTTTGCTTGAAACTTGCTTGTAACACTTAGAGCATATGAAACATCTAGTCTCGTACATAGCATCGTATACATGATAGATCCTATCGTCGAAGCATAAGGAATCTTATCCATGCGATTCCTTTCATCATGTGTTTTAGGACACATATCTTTTGAGAAGTAAATCCCATGTAACATGGGACATAAACCTCTCTTACACTCTTCCATATTAAATCTTCTCAAGATTTTATCTATGTACGAAGATTGGGATAACCCTAGTAATCTTTTAGATCTATCTCTATAGATATTGATTCCCAAGATATACGCTGCTTCTCCCATATCTTTCATGGAGAAATTCTTTGACAACCATAATTTTACCAATTGAAGCATTGGGATGTCGTTTCCCATTAATAATATGTCATTGATATATAATATTAGGAATACGACTGCGCTCCCACTTGTCTTCTTGTAAACACACAGTTCATCTTCATTTTTGATAAAATCAAACCTTTTGATTGTCTCATCAAAACGAAGATTCCAGCTCCTTGAAGCTTGCTTTAATCCATAAATGGATCGATTTAGCTTACATACTTTGTTTGCTCTTTTGGATTGAAAACCTTCAGGCTGTGTCATGTATACCTCCTCTTGTAAATTTTCATTAAGGAAAGCAGTTTTGATTTCCATTTGCCATATCTCATAATCATGGTATGCAGCTATTGCAAGCAAAATCCGAATGGACTTTAGCATGACTACAAGCAAAAAAGTTTCATCAAAGTTAACGCCTTGTCTTTGTGTGTAACCCTTCGCTACTAGCCTTGCTTTGTATGTATGGACATTTCCATCCACATCGACCTTTTTTCTTGTAAACCTATTTACAACCTATTGATTTTATCCCACCTGGAAGGTCGACCAAGGTCCAAACTTTGTTCTCATACATTGAGTTCATTTCGGATTCAATGGCTTCTTGTCATCTCTTCGAGTCAACACTTGACTTTGCTTCTACATAATTTGTAGGTTCATAGCCTCGACTAATAATACTTGATTAGTAATTGTGAATTTGTACCTTCTAGGAGGTCGAATGATCTTACTTGATTTACGCTGAGCTGGAGTGTCCTCAGGGTTCTCTACGTCCTGATCAAGAGACTGTCAGTCAACAGGTGTGGGATCAGACTTAGGTTCATCTAATTGGTCAACAGTATATGTAGATTCTTGAACTTATTCAAGTTCTATTTTACTCCCACTACCCTTTCCTAGAATAAACTCTTTCTCTAGGAATATGGCATGTCTTGAGATGAACACCTTCTTCTCAACAGGATTATAAAACTGATATCCAATTGTTTCTTTTGGATATCCCACAAATACACATTTATCAGATTTAGCCTCAAGCTTATTTGATTCATTTCACTTTACATAAGCATCACAGCCCCAAACTTTCATGTGACATAAGTTTGGTCTTTCTCCTCTCCATAGCTCGTATGAAGTTTTGTCGACCGATTTAGATGAGACACGATTAAGTGTGTAGCACGCAGCAATTAGTGCATGACCCCAAAATGATTTTAGAATGTTTGCATGGCTCATCATTGATCGCACCATGTTTAACAAAGTGCGATTCCTCTGTTCAGATACACTATTATGTTGCGGTGTATATGGCGGAGTCCATTGGGAGAGAATCTCATTCTCTTTTAGATAATCTAAAAATTCTCCTTTTAAATATTCTCCACCTTGATCTGATCTCAGCGTAAGAATATTTTTACCAGTCTGTTTCTCTACTTCAAGTTTGAATTCTTTGAACTTTTCAAGTGCTTCATGCTTGAATTTTATCAGATACACATAACGATATCTAGAATGATCATCAGTGAATATGATGAAGTAAGAGAAACCACCTCTGGCGGTGATTGACATGGGTCCACATACATTAGTATTTATTAGTCCCAGCAATTTTGTGGCTCTTTCTCCTTTTTCAGTAAAAGGGAACTTGGTCATTTTGTCTAACATGCATGACTCGCATTTGTCAAATGATTCAAAATTAGTTGACCCCAAGTATCCATCTTTATGTAACTTAGAAATGCGTTTGTCATTAATATGACCCAGTCTGCAATGCCAAAGGTATATATTATTTAGATGATCACTTTTATGCCTTTTACTTTCTATACTCATAATAGATGACTCAATATCAAGAATATAAATTCCATTTTGCAACACACCACAATCATAAAAGATCTCATCTTTATAAAATGAACAACGATTGTTCTTAACATTAATTGAAAAACTATTCATGTCCAAACACGAAATAGAAATAATGTCTTTTAGTAATGGCGGGAACAAAATAACAATTTTCTAATTCTAATACTAAGCTCAAAGGCAATAATAAGAAGTATGTCCCTACAGCTAATGTATCAACTCTTGCTCCATTCCCCACACGTAGGTCAACTTCTCTTTTCTGCAGTGGTCTACTTCTCTTTAATCACTGTATATTTATACAAATATGAGATCCACATCCGGTATCTAATACCCAAGAAGCTAATGAAGTAGACATATTAACCTCGATAACAAAAATACCTAAAGTAGAAGTTTCAGAAGACTTCTTTCCCTTCAAGCTAGCGAGGTACGCCTTGCAGTTACTCTTCCAATGACATTTCACTCCACAGTGATAGCATGTGTCATCAGATTTGGTATTGTCCTTACTTGCTTTGATTGCTTTGTTATTGTCCTCAGCCTTTTTGGATGTTTTCTTAAAACTTCCTTTGATTCCTCTTAGTACCCTTGGAGGAATGAATAGCTAAGACATGCCCAGTGCTAGCCTGACATTGGGCTCCACAGTTTTAAGCATATTAAGTAACTCAGGGAGTGTGCATTCGATCTTATTCATATTGAAGTTCATAATGAACTGTGAATAACTATCTGACAGAGATTGCAGAACCAAGTCAATACTTAGTTCATGATCCATGATAAAACCCAATGAACCCAGTTTCTTAATGAAACCAATCATTTTCAGCACATGAGCACTGACTGAAGATCCCTTTGCTATTTTGTACCTGTATAGTTGTTTGAAAGTCTCATACCTCTCCACACGAGATTGTTCATCATACAACTCCAAATGAAAAATTATAGTATACGCATGCATACCCTCATGTTGCTTCTGCAACTCAGGTGACATAGCTATAAGCATCACACATGCTGCAGTATCATCGTCATCACTGTGTTTGTTGTAAGCAGCCACCTCTTCCTGAGTGGAATTTTCAATAGGCACCTCTGGAAAGGGCTGCTCAAAGACATACCCAATTTTCTCATGCTTGAGAACGATTCTCAAATTGCAGTGCCAATCGAGAAAATTTGGTCCGATCAGTTTGTTGGCATCCAGTATGCCTCTCAAATTTATATGATTACTCATTATTCAAAAACTGTAAATGACGATAAATATAGAATTAATATGTATTATAATGCATATGCACAAATTCAATATGGACTTTAATTAAACGTGCTCCCATTGTTTAAAATAAATTCACGACCCTCATACATAAATTATTTGAATCCACATTTGATTCCCAGTGGGCTGGGATCCCATTCGTTGTATCAAGATCTTGAGTGTACTCAACAAATCTTAATAAAACATTTGAGTAGATATTATTATCAATTGTATCTCCATACAACTTTCAGATCACTAAACTAACAACTCTTGTGAATAAATACATACATATATAAATAACAATAGTATGTATGATTATGGACTTGTTCTATCTAGTTTTCCCGAGCCAAAGGGAAGACTAGTTGGTCAATTCCTAAGGGGTACAACATTGGATCAACATCAATGTGCCATCTCCATGGTTTCCACCTCTTCTTGCACTTTTAATTAGTCAAGCTGTAACATGTATCTTATATTAGTTCGCATGCAGGCCTAAAATAAATTGGACTCGTAGACCCATAATAATAACAATAACAACGGACTCGTAGGTCCAATATAATAAAGAACTCGCAGGCCCATAACAGCAATAATAATAACAGACTCGTAGGTCCAAAACAATTAAGGGCTTGTAGGCCCATAAAACAACAAGAAGTAAATCAACCATTCAACACATCCATATGATCGAGTTCATAATCATCCATAATTAAACATTCATCACATAAATGTTTTCTACGTATAATATCTAATATTATATGCAATGTCTCATAAATCTAGCAATTATAGTCATCAAAACTAATTTAAAATTTTGGAACGAAATAATTAAATAATTAATTAATCATATTAATTAATTAACTTAATTGGCGGGCCTATTTAATTAAAATCAAATTTTAACTAAATCCCGAATTAGAGTCTAATTCTAATTCCATAACTATTGGGCGAAGTAATTTAATCAAAATCAAATTTTAATTAATCATTAAATTAGAGTCCTACTCTAAATTTTAATTTGCATTGGAGAAGTAGTATTAATTGAAATTAAATGTTAATTAATATAATATTAGAGTCCAACTCTAATAAAATTGAATTAATATTTTAATTTAGGACAAAACTCCCAAATAAAATAAAAATTCAATTTAGGGTCAAAATTAAATATTTAAGCTAAAATATAATTTTAACGAAAATTTAAAAGTCATCAAATTTTAAATAAATTTTAATTTTGGGCCAAAATTAGGGTATGGGTCAAACCCAATTAAACATCATTTTAAAACTAATTTTAAAATACAATTTAAAACATCTTTTGAAATTACAAATTGACCCAAACTAAAATTAAAAGCCAAGTCCCTCAATTTCGCAAATTACATGATAGGCCTGAAATTTAAAATTTTCAAAATGACCCCAAATGAAATTGCAAGCGGGGCTTGCAAATACACTAATTGCAATAGGAGCGCCCGCCTCCAACCTTCCCCAAAACCCTAAAGAATTTATTTTTATTTTTATTTTTATTTTTTTGTTTTTTCAAAATCAAATTTTGAAGAATTAAAATTAAACACTATAATTGCTAGATTTAGGAATAAACATGATTAAATCAAATTTTAATTTAATCAACATGTAATTCAATTCCTAACAAATACAAAGTTGGCTCTGATACCACCGTTGAGAATTTACTTAAACATGCACAGCAGAAATAAAAACAATTTCAATTCCCACCGGGATTCATTTTTGTATTTAGATAAGAATTGTGATGAGAATTATACATTTTTTTTGAATTTGCAAACTCCTTTGCGTTATCTTTGTTCCAGTAACTTGAATCTGTCTCCTACAACTGTCCAATTGTCCAGCCTCCAATGAATTCCACACAGAGAATAGACTGCAACTGTTAGGGCTTCTCCTCTTGTGCTAGCAAGAATTATGAAAACTCTATGGATTTAAAACCCTAGCCATGTATTTATATAAGTCCAAACGGGTTTGGCCCAGTCCAGTCCAATATTTAATTAAATCTGGCCCGTGAATTAATTAATCCAATTAATTAATTCAGGGCTATAAATAATCAATCCATTTAATTAATTTATCCAACGATTATTAAATTAATTAATTGGCAATTTGCAATCTTCCAATACTCTTTTGTGTACGACCCATCAAATTCCCGACCACAATACCTAACGACGTGAAATATTATCTTGATCTAATCTAAATTAAACACCCTTTTAATTTATCACAAATTCACACTTGTCGTCCCAAATTGACATCTAGCAATGTATCAGGGCAATACATGTCACAGGAAATGTCACGTGGCATGACAAAACCAAATTCGTTCGTTTACCGTAAAACTATAATCCGTTTGTCAATATGATCCGATCTATTACAAGATATGGAAGTGTGTCAATCTCGATTATCAATCATATTTTTCATTCTACTACTAAGTCAATATGAGTCGAAAACTCCATTTCGACTTATGTGTATACCTTGGCCAAGGATTTTGTTATTGACTTAATTGAATGAAATGCAGATCACGATCTCTTACTATCTAAGAATGACGAATCCTCTATTGGTCATTCACAACCTTCATATGGTTCTTGACATACCCGAACGATGTCATATTAGCGGCCTTGGTCGAACAACATCCAGCACCGTCAAAGCATGATTGTCCTCATACAAGGTACTATGCTGACCTCAAGTCATAGGATCAATTCCACTATCGAACGTTAGAGATTAACTACTAACACTCAGATAGTTATCCATGTGGAATCTCTTAGTGGGTCTCCAATATTTTGTTTTATAACAAAACATCCACGTGTTCATTTAAGTGTCACCATACTTTAGCTTCTGAGATTAGCTACTTACTTCACAAATAAGAAATACTACACGTGATGGTCTATTTGTAATAACGATATCCGTATTTCGTCATTACTTACGACCACGGATTATTTAAGATCCAATCATACGTAATTTGTATCTTACAATCACAACTCCTTGTGATTAACAAATCACTTAAACTTGAATATTCGGACTCTATTATTTAATATTATTTATCAGAAAATTAATTTAAATAAATAATAGATCTTGTCAAAATTAAATACATTAAACATATTAAAAGTGTTTATAACCTAAATCGATTGAATTTATGGCATAACACTTACAAATTAAATTAATATGCATCGATTGATTAAAAAGAAAAAGAAAAAATTTAAGGTGTATTTTTTTCCTGAAAATGGTTTTCAAAACCAACAATTGCTAGTGACGAATTTGTTTTGATAATTTCAAAACATCTATATGAAAAACAAAAAGTGATACGAAAATAAATTCATCCTAAACTGTAATTAAAAGATATATAACATAGATTGTGAGTTTATTGCAACTTCTGTATAAAGTTAAAGCCTGTAAGAGCTTCAATACTCATACAACAATGGAATTTTGCAGTGAGAAACTATAATTGAGAAAATAAAGGAAAACAGAAAGAAAAAATGGAAAAAAATACTAGAAATTAGTCGCCTAAGACCAAACTAGGTCTACACAGACCCTAGGTAGATCTTCTTGAATTTGATATTGCACATTTTTGCACTTGTTTGCCAAACTTCCTGCAGATCTCTTCACCACCACTTTGTTGGCACAAGACGGCGGAGCAGAAGGAAATGGCATTATGTTGTCAAGATTTTCATGTCGAAGAAGCCCAGATAACAAAAGAACCAAAGAAGCCATTGAGATCTAAAAGTAGTAGTGATATTGGTATTCACTAAGATGAGTATGTCCACATATATAAACTGAATTTATAAACAACCAAAAGTGGATGCAAAATTATGTGTCTGTGGGATCTTTGAATTTGATAGTTTTTGGAGTGTGATTTTAATACAAACAAAACAAGGGGCAACAAAAGCAGTTGGCTCCCACCAGCGCTGCTGAACCGGTATTAATTATGACAAATATTTGGGGTGCCGCCCTTTCTAAAACCAAGGCCAACCTGCCGGTCGAGGAATGACTGGTCCATCTTCAACTCGGCAGATATTTTACATGTTTGGGCCATTTGTTTGGCCTCGTAATGAAACACCATTACAAATGAAATAAATAGCTAAATTACAAACACCAACCTAATTAAATTGCATGAATACGTGAATGTTTGGGGAAATTACTTCAGGAAAAAAATAAAATAAACAATCTATATCCTGCGGTTAATATTCTTCACAATTTAAGGGATTGAGATGATCGTTAATATTCGAATAGTTTTGGCTAACGGATTGAGACGTAACGTTCCAAGAAAAATTATTTGCTAATCAGTTTCACACGACCATGATTATTTGAAGAAATTTGGTGAAATGCAGTTGAAGAAAAATATAACGGAGGCTTGTAATTGTCATAGGTAATTATGCTTTATCTTACCATTGATTTTTCTTTCTATTAGTCAATGAAATATCTGTTGTCTTGAGTTATTAATACATTTTTCTGGTGGAAATTAAGGGATTTTGTTCTATTTCTAGTAAAGAGATTACACGGATATTTTCTATTCCGTTTCTAGTAGATAGATTATAGTGATTATTTTCTATTTTTGGTTCACTAATTATGGAATACCAGTCATTCATTCCTAGAATATATTTTTGTACAGAGTAATGCTATTTGCAGTTATTTATTGCCGTAGTCACCCTATATGACATACAAGTGACGGTTAGTGATTCGATATATTAATGTGGTAGTTTTTTATTACCTCATGTAACAAATCACTAACTGCCACATATATGCCACGTAGGATGAATGTGGTAGTAAACAACTGTAAATATCATTATTCTTTTGTACATGTTATATAAGCATCCTTTTGTATTCTGATGAAATGAACCTTTTCTTCAAGGTATGAGAGCATAGATTATGGGGGCTATATTTTTTCTTTTCTATGGAATAACAGAAAGAGGGAAAGGAAACACCAGAGAGATTGAGAGCAATGGGAGAACAAATTCCCTCGATAGAGCGTCCTCAAGGAGAGAGTTCAGCCCTTGCAGACCAAACATTCAGAACAAAACAAATGTTAAACCAGACACCAACTCCATCGACTAAGGAATTTGTTACTGCCCTGATTGGCATGAAGTTGGACGATACCAATTATGAGCTTTAGTCCCCGGTTGTTGAGATGTATATCTCAGGAAAAGACAAGTTTGGATATATGAATGGGGATATTTTACAAGCCCAAGAAGGCAGATCCTAATTTCCGAAAATAGAGAAATGAAAATGCAGTAGTGAAGGGATTGATGGAATTGGTTCAAAATAATAAAAAATTTGATTAAGTATAACTTGGAAAAAGTGACGCGGTGTCAAATTTGATCAAATGCTTGGATTAGATCCGATGGTCAAATTACAAAAGTAAATAGACTAACTTATTCTATTCGTCGAGTAGATCGTCGTAGTATATTATGAATCTTAAAACTAATTCCGGATGAATGAGAAATTGTAATCCAAATTTGGATAAAAACTAGGAAAATTGGGCAAATATGTCGCTCTTCTGTTGCTCGAGCAAAAAGCAAGCGACAATATCACTGCAGTGGCCTTTTTGCTCGAGCAAGATTCTAGCGAAAAACTGTGACATCAAGTTGTGCTTTTGTTTGAAAGATTGCGAGATTTAGCTTGCATCTTTTCATCCCCAACCCTTCATACTCTATAAATAGGGCACTTGGGACGTCCTTTTCCACACACCAATGAAATTAATCCTAGCATTTCATTCTCTTTTCTCTCTTGACCATATTTTGCTCATTTGTGGAATAAAATACTTTTTTTTTCTTAATTTTTATAAAAGGTGTACATATTCTACTTCTGGTTTACTATTCTTGTGTGTTAGAGTGCTACTCACAAAAGAAAGAATTCGTCGTATTTTGGGAGTCGATTGCCCAAAAACCATAGGTACCGTAGCAGGGCAAATTCAATTTAAAGACAAAGTGTTCAACACTTGCCTTGACTTACGTTTGTTTGGCGTCATTTTGCTACATCTTTATTTGAAGTTTCCTTGCCGTAATTTTGCCAAAATTTTGAGTTGATTTCAAGGCGCTTTGTTTGTCACTCCTTAACCAATACTTTCCAACAGTCTTATTTTTTATTTTTTGTTGGTTTGTTGGAGTGACTCTTCTCTTCTTCTACTCCCTTCTTTGTTTGGTTGATCTTCTGTTTTATGTAGATAGAAATGAATACGATTTTCAATACTGAATCTACTTCAAATAACAATTCGAATATAGGAACCTCAGAAGGAAATGTTCCTCTCACCCTTGCTGTTCCTCTGGTTGTGAATGTCCCTACGAACTCTATTCCACATGGAGAAAAGTCGGAGAAATTTATTGGGGTTGATTTTAAGAGATGGAAACAGAAAATGTTGTTCTATCTCACGAGACTTAACTTGGCGAAGTTCTTAAATGAAGATGCTCTCACCATGGAAGAAGGGGAAAATAGTATGGGCATCACTAATTGCATTGGATGCCTGGAGATATTCATATTTCTTGTGCAAGAACTACATTTTCAATGGCTTAGACAATGCGTTGTACAACATATATAGTTCAAAGAAATCCGCGAAGGAACTATGGGAATCATTGGAAAAGAAATATAAGACTGAAGACGCCCAAACTAAAAAATTTCGTTGTAGGAAAATTCTTGGATTACAAAATGGTAGATTCCAAGGCGGTCATTACTCAAGTACAGGAATTGCTGGTCATTCTTCATGAAATTCATATGGAGAATAGTCTCTAAGTGAATCATTTCAAGTTGCTGCAATCATCGAAAAACTCCCTTCTATGAGGAAGGACTTCAAAAATTATCTCAAGTATAAGCGCAAGGAGATGAATATTGAAGAACTTGTTGTTCGACTGAGGATTGAAGAAAATAATTGAAATTTGGACAAACGTATGGAGATCAATCACAACAAGCAAAGGCAAATGTAGTAGAGTCCAATAGCAAATTATAATTTAATACGAAAGTTGATGAATTTAAGTGGACTTTCAAATATGCATTTTAATAATGAAAGAAAATGCGAAATATGTGTAGAGGCAAAATTAGCCAACACGCCGTTTCAATCAGTTGAACGGACCAGGACACCTTTGGAACTTATTCACATGAATGTGTGTGACTTGAAGTTCATACATACACAAGGTGGTAAAAATACTTCATCACTTTCATAGACGATTGTACAAGACACTATTATATATACTTGTCGAAAAGTAAAGATGAAGTGTTGGAAGTGTTCAAAGACTATAACATGGAAGTTGAGAATCAACTTGGAAAATGAATAAAAATGATTTGTATTGATCGAGGTGGAGAATATGTTGCTTCGTCTAAAGAGTTTTTATACAGAATTCGGGATTATACACCAAACTACTGCACCATACTTACATTAATCGAACGAGGTTGCCAAACGCAAGAATCAAACCCTTAAGAAAATGATGAATGCAATGTTAATAAGTTCAGGCTTACCTCAAAATTTGTAGGGGAAAGCTATACTTTTTGCAAATCATATTCTGAATAAAATACCACACAAAAATAAGGATAAGTCATCTTATGAACTATGGAAGGGTCGAAAGCCTTCTTACAAATATCTGAAAGTATAGGTGTTTGGCAAAGGTATAGGTACCTAAGCCAAAGCAAACAAGAATTGGACCTAAGACTATTGATTGTGTCTTTATCAGATATGCTATAAATAGTAGTGCATATGAAGGTACAATAATTGAGTCAAGGAATCCTAAATTCTGCAAATATAAGCTTAGTTGGTAGCCAAAGGTTATAGACAAAATGACAGTCTAGATTTCTTCGACACCTATATACCTATAACAAAGATAACATCTATGCGTGTCTTGATTGCAATTGTGGCATTGAATAATCTTGAAATAAATCAAATAAATGTTAAAACTGCATTTCTAAATAGTGAATTAGAGGAGGAAATTATATGGAACAACCTAAAGGGTTTGTTGTCATTGAAAATGAAAAAAAGGTATGTATGCTTGTTAAATCGCTATATGGATTAAAACAAGCACCGAAACAGTGGCATGAAAAATTTGACAAAATAATGTTGTCAAATGGCTTCAAAATTAATGAATGTGACAAATGTGTCTACATAAAAACACACCAAATAACTATGTAATAGTATGCCTGTATGTTGGCGATATGCTAATTATGGGAAATAACTCGAGTGTCATTTCCTCGACCAAGAAAATGTTGATCAAACATTTTGATATGAAGGACGTGGGAGTAGGTGGTGTGATACTAGGGATAAAGATCTCTAAAACACCTAACGACTTGTCATTGTCTCAGTCTCATTATGTCGAGACTGTTCTTAAGAAATTTAAGGCATATGACAATGAATCTGTTAAGACACTAGTTGACTTGAATACGTACTTAGTCAAAAATACTGGTGATTCTGTGTCTCAATTGGAGTATTCACGCATTATAGACAATTTGATGTACATTACCTACTGCACGTGTCTGGATATAGCATACATAGTCAACAAGTTGAATAAATTTACAAGCAATCCTAATATAGAACATTGGAAGCATTAAATCGAGTCCTTATATACTTAAGACACATGGTTGGATATGGATTATACTATTCAAGATATCCGGCTGTGTTAGAAAGATTTATTGACACAAATTGGATATCTAACATTAAGGATTTAAAATCCACAAGTGGTTATGTATTTATCATTGGAGGTGAAGCTGTGTCCTAGAAATCATCTAAGCAAACATGTATAGCTCGATCCATGATGGAGTTGGAGTTTATTGCTCTAGATAAAGCTGGAGAAGAAGGAAAATGACTTCGTACTTTCCTTGAAGAAATTACATGTTGGGAAAATCGGTACATGCAATTAACGTACATTACGATAATCAATCGGCAATTGCAAGGGCATAAAATAGTGTATGTAATGGTAAGTCTCGACACATACATCGGAGACACAATAACATTAAACAATTGATATTGAATGGTATAATCTCGATTAACTATGTTAAGTTGAGAGAGAACTTAGCTAATCCTTTGATGAAAGACTTACGAGAGATCAAGTACACCATTTGTCAAGGTGAATAGGCCTAAAGCCTATCAAATAGAATCACTATGGCAAAAACCCAACCTTGTATATTGGAGATCCCAAGATCCTGGTTTAATGGGACATATAAGTCATAAAAGATTTTGAGTAAAGCACTTACTCCCATTCCTAGAATTGAAGTGCTATGAGTTAGGTGTATAATCATAAGTGAAAGACTTTTAATGATTCCTATAAATTGAATTGGAAAGAAAGGAGATCACCTATAAAAGTGAGAAGTGGGACCATTTCTATGAGAATTTGGGGCTTAATTCTCTTAAAAAACTTATGAAACCAAGAGTTTTCCAGGGCTAAAATGGACACAACCAAGAAAACCAAAGTAGTTATATGAGTTATAGTGTTGGTACAGCTGTTTTGACTTACACGAATGGTTTAATAATTCAAGACATCACGTTCATCAGTTAACCTAGTAAGTTCAATTGTATTCAATTAAAGAACAAGGCCATAAGCGATCTTTCTTGAAGCTATGACTTGTCGCATGCACTCCTGAGTTAGAGTTTGCATTTCATCTACATTTCGTTGTGGATATCAAGGAATTTTCATTCATGTGTTCAAAAATAATAGAAAAATTGATTAAGTATAACTTGGAAAAGTGACTTAGTGCAACTTTGATCAAATATTTGGATTAAATCCGATGGTGAAATTATTAAAGTAAATGGACTAACTTATTTTACTCGTCAGGTAGATCGTTGTAGTATATTTGAATGAATTAATAAAACTAACTCCGAATAAATAAGAAATTATGGTCCAAAGTTGGATGAAAAGGGAGAAAAAATTGGATAAATATGTTGCTCGCCCGTCGCTCGATTATCGTTGGTCATAAGAGCGAGTGACAGTGTCGATGCTCGAACAGTGGCCTTTTCACTAGAGCGAGATTCTAGCAAATAGCTAGCACATCAAGTCGTGCTTTTGTTCGAAAGATCGCGAGATTTGGCTTGTATCCTTTCATCCTCAAGATCCCAACCCTTTATACTCTATAAATAGGGCAGTTGGGATGTCATTTTCAACACACCAATAATATGCAATCATAGCGTTTCATTCTCTCTTCTCTCTTGACCATATTTTGCTCATTTGTGGAATAAAATACTGGTTTTCTTCATTTAATCTCAATTGACACACATTTTGATCTTCAAACTGACATTACCAATACCAACAGTATCCATAGATTTTCCTTCAGCAAAATATTTTTTCCACAATGCTCAGCAACATTAGTTCTCTTTAATCTAATGATGTGTAGTTATGTGAAAAGAAGCTTATGAATCCATCACCTAACAATCAATTGGACTATGAATCGATAAGAGAAAAGCATATTGTACCTCTTCAATCACGGCAATTGCCATAATTCTAGCATTACACATTCATTTCAAACTTCTACCATTCCTCAACTTCAAACCATTGCCTATATTGAAATTATTCTCAAAGTCCCTACATCTTTTCTTGACATTTAGAGTAGATTCCGATGTTGAGACTTCTCCAAAATCACGACTACGAATTTTTCAGTAAGAATAGTATCACGAATATCATTGAATTTTAGTTTTACATTGTTTATAGAGTTACTACTGTAGTTCTAATGAATGCAGATCCTACTCCTTAGGAGGTCCCAAATAAATGACTACTTGAATCAAAATTTTGAGCATAAAGATTCCACCGACCAGTTTTCCAACTATTTAGTATTGATACCAATAATATTAGGGTTCATACCTAATGATTGAATTTAATCTCAATTGATACCAACTGATTGAAAAGTGTATTCAATTTATTGAGATATTCTACTTCTAGAACACCTTCAACATCTAAAAATTCAATAATTTTTTGTCCGATGTACTTTGATACCCACAAATGGCTTCTCATACATATTAAAATTACATTTATCAAATTATTGGTAGTTTTTTCCATCATCCAGTTGTGACCAATATTCTTCGAAAATGTCGATCGGGTAACACCAAATACCTAGCGATCAAGAAGTTCCATGTAGCGTCATTCATCCCTCTCAACTTTTCATTCAGAAGAAAATAGTACATTTTTTACTATAAAGATAATTCTCGATCTACATTTTTCGGAACATAAAACTTATACCATCAATCTTGTAAATTTCCAGTGACATTCCTTCTTTGCCATTCATTGCTCTCCATCAAAATCAAAAGCTCGTATACCAATTATTGAGGATAGGAAGCCTAATCACCAAGAGCAATCAATTTGCTGAAAGAAAAATAAACAAGAAAGATTTATAATGGTTCTCCTTAATGTGAGACTACATCATCTTCGTCGATGTAGTAATTTACTATAATGAAAAGAAGTCTACAAGAGAAAATCATATACCTATTCTTTCACCTCACTTTTTCTCTCTTATGATGGTTATAAAAAGCATAATGATAGCTCCCAACTTAAAAAATAAATTAAGAAAAGATCGATACGCAAATGGCTCTACAAAGTGAAATTGTACGTTCTACAACTTAACGTAGATGGCCCATGGAAAGCCAAGGTCTGAAAAACTCGACGTATGGCTAAAGATCCATGGTCTAGACAACTTGACATGTAGCAAAAAATCCAAGGTCTAGATAACTAGACGTGGTTAAAGACTTGGAGCTTGGACAACCAATGAGTCATTGAAGAGCGAGGGTCTAAAAGATCCAAGCTTACATGGTCAAGACTATAGGTAAGCTAGCATTATGATGACCTAAGGCCTAATAGGTCGATGGCCTTTGTAAGATAAGGCCATAAAGAATTAAGGTCAAGGAGTTCAAAGCTTCTAGTGAGCTAAAGTCATAACGACTTTAGATTGAAAAGGTAAAGGCTCATGGTGAGCCAAGGTCATGATGACCTCAGGTTGAGATGGTTGGTCTCATGGTAAGCCATGGCCGTAAAGATTAAGGTAGAGAGGTCATGGTTTCTTGAGAGCTATTTATGACGATTCGACACAGAAGTGGTGGTGAGCCACCATCTTAATTATTTGAGGTCGATAAGGTTGGGATCAATTTAAAAAATCGGAGGTGGCAAGGACTTGTTTGAGAATTGGGGATTGTGGTAACCAGAGGTGGTTAAGGGATTTGAGGCCATGGTGGTCAAGGACTCATTCCAAAGTCAATGCTCTTGGTGACCCAAGTTTATGATGGCTACAGACTCAATTGAGAGTTAAGGAGTTTGGTGACCTAAGACTTTGGTCGCCAAGGACACAAGAAAAAGCTAGGGGCTAGGTAATTCGAGGACTCATTTGAGAGTTGGTGTTTTGGTGACCTAAGAACATAATGGTTGAGGACTCTTCAAAGAGTCAAGGGTCATTGTCAACGAAGGCCATGGTGGTTAAGGATACGAATGGGAGTTAAAGGTCTTAGTGATCTGATGCCATGGTGGGTCGAGACTCGATTAAGGTAATAGTAGGTCAGATGAGTATAAACTTTTTATTAATGATGACAAACGTAAAGGAAACAAAAAAACTAAAGACTTTGGTTGATTTCAAACTCATTTTCCTTAGGTATATGGTTTCTTCCATGTTGATGTATTTCTTATTGCGGGTTAGGAGATCTTCGATGACATCAAATGGATCTTTATGAAAGATATTTTGAGTAAGGGCTAAGGCACTACTGTAATATGGAAGTCGGGCATCTTAAGTCTCTAGGAGTTGAAATGGTCTATACCTATATGGGCTCATTGGTCCTTGGACAATTTCCATAAGAGATGTCATCGTTTTCTTAGATATAAGGTCCAAGAATCTATATGAGTGACCACCTATGTTTTCCCTTCATACAATTTGATGCATGGGTACTTTTAGGGTTGGACAAAACTCCCGAACCAAACCGAATCGAGCGATTCTTCTTAAGTTAAATACCCGAACGAATAGCTGAATCGAAAATCGACGGGTTCGATTTGGTTCTTGGTTCTAGTCAAGAATCGAAGAACTAAATAAGAATTGAGTCTCCTTAATTTTTTTAAATTTATTTATTTTAAATAAGTCAAATTATTTTATTTTTTCTAAATAAATTTGCTAACTAGTTAATTTAGCTCAAACCCAAAAATATAATTTTAGTATTTCTAATTTTCAATCCAAGTCTAATTTAATCAAATTGACCTAAGTTTTCTCCAAATCTTTTATTCTACCGTAGTATCGTTTCTACCATTCTAAAGAAATCGAATTGAAGCTTGATAGCTCATCTCTTAATTATTGTCAGCTCGCTATCATCATTTTCCTATAATTTTAATAATCAAATCTATGAAAAATTCAGCAAAAAGAGAAGCAAAAGATATATAAGATTGGACTACATTATTTTGAAAGAGTTAAGGTTGAACATGTCATTAGTTAAATTAATGTAGATTTATAAATATTAAAAAATTAATTATAGTTCAAAACCTGAGAACTGAACCCGAACGGTTTCATAATTAAATTTGGACTCGATAATTCCATTTACTAAATACCTAAAAATTTTGGATTGGGTTCGATTCTGAACCAGACCATCCCCACCCCTAGGTACTTTTACCTATTCGGTAAGAGATAGGCCAAAATTTTAGGAGAGATGACATATTGGTAGAATAGGAGGATAGTTCACTATTGCAATGGACAGTATTACGAATATGTGACATCTAGGCTCGAATTAGGGTGAAATATTTCATTTTGAGTAGTATGATGGATGGTCGAGGTGGTCTCAACGATTCAAACCCAAGTTCCCAAAGATGTTTAGCCATAATAGGTATGAGGACTCGATGTTGGACCTCGAAGCTCGAGTGCTAGTGTATATTCAATCTAGAAGGTTTTAGGTCAACAAGCAGACGAGATGCTCAATTAAACTAAAATGGGCATCCCTCGATAGGTAATTGGTCAAGCTCTAAGTAGAGCAGATGAAGGAACGTTGCCTGTTGTTGGAGTCGATCAAAGTCCTCCATAGTTACTATAGGTAAAAAAAGAGAATAAGGAACTTACTGGGCATAAGTAGGTGATGAAAGATCTATGATATTTTGAGAAGCTTGTGGACTTTATAGAGATAGTAAACTTTAAGACTTGAAGGAACAATTTAATCTTGATGATACTGGAGGGATAGCCAGTAGGCCAAACCATATTGTGGAAAAACTATTCTGAAAGACAAGGAATGCTAAACTTGAGGACCTTACAAGATGGTTGCTTTATCCATTTTTTGATGCTGATGTCATGAATGCGGTGAATGTGAAAGCTTAAGATGAGTTTTCACCCAACTACGAAGATTGTGGTCAGAATTTGTAGATTACATAAACATAGTTCAACTATGGCTTTTAGTAGTGCTTCCAACATACAACACCAATTAATGCTATCAAAATTTTTACTTTGCCCGACATAAAGAGGTTGAAGCTTGAGGATGGAGATAACTACAAGCAAGCCCTTTCTTTCCTAGGATGATCCAGAAATGAACAAGGTAAAGACTCTCAGAAAAATCACCTACAATTTCCAATACTTGTAAAACTATCCCATGTTGATGTGATCCAAGCTATGAAGTCCAAAAAAGTGAAATTAATAAGCCTAAGACCAAGTTTCATGTAGGGCTTGAGAAAAGATGCTTGATAGATCAACTTGATTCAAGCAATAGATGGAGGAGAGACTAGATTACACTATACGGCTACATAGTATAAAAGTCGCATAGTGTAAAAGTTCATGCGATCGCATAGAGCCAAGCAGAAAATCCAGCATGTGGGTTCCAGTCTTCTATGTGTTCGCAACCAAGGAAGCTATGCGACCGCATAATTCAATTGTAATCTTTGTAATCTTTTAGGATTCTTTTTCATTTTCAACCAAGATTTTTACGGTTTTCCTATAAATAGAACCTATTGTTCTACATTGTAAATAACTTTTATCACATATTCACTTGAGAGACAAATTGCTTCTTTTTGTTCTTCATTGAACTAATTTACCTAACTTATCAAGATTTAAATTCTTGTGGTGTCAAACTCTCTGGGTGAGACTTTCGAGTCTTATGATCAAGAGGTCAATATATTGTCGTCGATTGTTGGTTGCTTAGTTCAATATTTGTGGATCAAACTCAAAACTTTGGTTTCTTGGCTTCTTGGGTTTGAATCAATCTTTCGTAGGTTTTGTAGCTTTAATTGCTATGTGGATTCACATCACATGTAGGATCTCGTTGTCCCTCTGGTATAATAGAAAAGTTTGTAGAAAGATTAAAGTGCACAATGAAAGAATAATAAAATAATGAACCAACAACACACATTTATACTAGTTTGTAGGATAATCACCGTGGATTAGGACTTCAAGAGTTTTTACATTGTCTGTAGGCTTAAAAGCCTCGCTAGGAATAAGAATCTTAATGTAATAAGAAAACTTGCACATCAATGAATCAGTCGTCTCTAGGATTGGACAAAACTTTCGAACCGAGTCGGATCGACTGAGCCTGGTAAAAATACTAGAATGGGTACTAAAAACGAGAACCAACGAGTTTGATTTAATTCTCGATTCTCAATTATAGAACAAGAATCGAAGAATCGAATAAGAATGGAATCTCTCTCTAACTCCCAAGAGTCAAGATCAACTTGAGCCCAAAATAATTTTTTCCTACAAATTTTAATCTAAGCCCAACTTCAATTCACAATTCACCTTACACTTACTCATTCTATCATTTAAGTTGTTGACCTCATTTTTAGTAACTTTCCTTTCATATAATTGTTCTTTCTTATTATATAGGCTCTTGAAACAAAGGAATCAATTGGATGGAATCACCGATATATTAGCATTATTATTTACTATTTGATAATTTGTATACATTGGTGAATGAATCTTATGAGACAACTTATTATTTACATTTTTTGAATTGGACTATATTATTTTGTAAGAGTTAATATTGAACATATCATCGGTTCGATTAATGTAGTATTGTTGTATATGTTAAAAAAATTAATTATGTTGTCAAACAGAAATTGGACGTTGGGTTCCATAATTAAATTTGGACCCACGATTCCACTTATTAAATTCTCAAAAATTATATTCAATTCAATTATAAAGAGAATCAAGCTGAACATAATTAATTATGTCCAATATGACCATACCTAAATTTCACGGGGCTTTAGGCGAACCTGAGAATTCGAGCTTCTAAATCATAGCAAGCAATCAATTTTTTTCATTTATAAGAATTTCACGGAACTTAATTTGTTAACTTGAAATCAACAATAAAATAATAAATCAAATGTAATATTCAAAATATATAAGTTGTAATCAAATAAAAATGCGAAAATGTTCTAAATGATCACTTAAATACATCTCGTCTTACAGTTTTAGAGGCAAGTATATCAATCAATTTTGAATAGTCGAGTTTTTTATTCATTTCTTTTTTTTATTGGATAATGTGGTCAATAAATTCAATCTTTACTATGACATAGTTAATCAAAGATAAGTTTCGATGAATTTTTCAACTTGGAGAAACTTCTTTCTGCTAATGCAACTGCAATCCGTATGGTTAGCAAAATCTTGTAACCAATGCAAGCATTTGAGAAAACCATCATTCAATTTATTCAAGTAATGCAACACATTAATTTCTCCTTTTGTTTATCTAGATAAATAGCACCTCAAGACCATCAACTCCGAACATAAGCCATCACCAATAATGTTTGAATATCCATTATGATTTAAATATTGCTCTAAATTGGCACAAGATTTCAACAAACCGTCAATATGCGTACTATTTAATCTCGCCAAATTAAACAAAAATCCAATAATCTCTTCATAGTGTTTAAGTTGTTCAAAAATAGTTTGAAATGAATATCGAGATTGATCAAGTATAAAGAGAAAATAATCAACTTTAAAAAATTCTCCAACTGATTTTGTTACCTCTTCACTTGGACTGCTTTTCTCTTCTACCATTTCACTTGCTATTTGTTTGACTTCATCCATGATACTAACAAATTCAGATTTTCTATAATCTTTGAGAAACAAATTAAGTGCTTGTAAAAGCCTGTGACTTCATCAATATTGATGTTTTCGACTTGAAAAAACGTACTCACAGCATTGATAGCGGTGACAACTTATACCAAATTATCATACTAAGCAAAAACTCAAATTTCTCAATTTCATATGTTGATAAGGACTTAGCTTCTCTTTGTTTTAGGATTTTCAATAACGTTTGACAAGTAAGGCTTCTCTTATTTGTACAAATGCTCTTTTATATGATTGCCACTTTCCACATGATTTTTCCAACGTGTTTGTGACAATAATTTAAGTTCAGACCTTCAACCTTATCTTTAAGAGAAATTTTTAATGCGACAACAATAACTATATATCATCCAAGGTCATAAATATTTTTGAAATATAACAGAATAAAATGGGAAAAAAATAAATTATGTCACATTTAACCATATGTTGCACCCAATTACCCCATAGAAGGCATAAATTCTCAATAATTAATAATGTATCATAGATCGAGAAAAAAATCTGCACAAATCAATGATGCGATCAATAGGATTTTGAAAAAATGTAATTGAATTTAAAGACAAAATTATACAATAATCAATTAAATATATAGAATCTGTCAGTTAAAAAAAAAAAAAAGAAGAAGAACTAGAGTTAACGAACAATCATATCAACAAATATGTGTGTAACGATGCATAAATACATGCCAAGGGGGTGTTACACAATGGAATGAGTATTCCTAATCCAAACACTAATTCTAGGAAGTTTCATTTTTTGGAGCAACCGAGTAAGAGTGAACGAGTATAAACAGTCATGAGGATTTTTTCCTAAAAAAAAAAAAGGAAACAAAATATTTTTTGGGCCCCTAAAGAGCTAGTCCTGAGGCGACGGCCTCTTGGGTCTCTCCTTAAGGTCTGGCTATTAATTATCCAAACCCAGTGGTCTCCATAACTGGAGGAGAGGATCCCAGTTAGAGCGAGTTGGCTCAACAGGTGTCCAACATGTCATTTCCAAGGGCCCAGGTGTCTATCCAAGATAAAGACGAAAGTGATTGGGTGATCAACCAAGGTTGTTGGGTAACCTATCGAGGTGTACAGCCAGGTGGGCCACCTTCGTGCTTAAAATCCTTGGGCTCTGGGGCCCGAGGGCAAAGTAGGGTTTTACCAAAAGAATAAAGTAAAATTGAATTCTAATAGTACTCCAAAATGAAATGACTAATCATAACACAGAGAAAATGAGTACAAATTTGATTTCAAAACCTTATCGTCGCTGTCCAAATTCAGTTTATTGACAATTCCACTACTTTTCTAGTCTTATAGCACATGCATTCATTACTAAAGTGCTTCTACCTAGCCCAGGTCATCAAACCATCAGAATCAGCTAACTTTTCATTTAATTATCGGTCATAGGTTAGTCAAAAGAAGAGAGTCAACTTTCTTAAATCCGTAGGTTACTTGTAAAGNACAAACAAAAAGTCAAAGAAGGAAAATCATACCTCTTCAAACTAAGACGTTGTTTGACGAAACTTTTGATAAAATTTTTAGCACACTTTGATAAAAGTTGGTAAAATACGTGGTTCATGAAAGCACTAGATCCCATGCGAGAATAAATTGAAGTTTGATCTGTTGAAAAGTTGATGAATTTTAACTAAGTTCTATTGAACAAGAACTAAATCTACACCAACATAAGATGGACTTGTGGGATATGAAACTAGCAACTATATTTACCTGCTTGTCTTTTAAGCTAACCAAAATTGATTCTGCAACACAGTAGCAATAGGCTCATCTCATCTGCAGGTGCATTGTGGCAATAAATACTAATTCTAAGAATCAATAATACTGTTGCAAGATGGTATCCATAGTTATATATCTAATCAACAAAAGTACATAACCAAGAATTAATTAACTAGTTTCGACATACAACATTCTGTAGATTTCTTAGGCAAAGTCACCAATCAAACGTGTCGATCTCATGTCCATTCAGTCAACGGATAGTGCTAGCTATAAGGTAATATAGACAATACACAAACATTACTTAAATATTGAGCAACAATGGAGTGGAAATATGTCGTACACAAAATAATAAGATTCCAAGTATCTGTAAAGCTAGTTCTAGCGGAAGAGGGACAAGGAAAAATGCCATCATGTCCCAAATTGATGATTGCATTTTGTGTATTTGACATAGAATTGCAGAGTCACTTGCCCAAAAACATGCCTATGATCTAATTATTCATTTCTGTCCACCGTGGAACAGAAAAAAAAAAAAAAAAAAAAAAAACCCTAGTAAAAAAATTATATA
>NC_036242.1:18384078-18406389 GCF_002742605.1 Olea europaea var. sylvestris | reverse complement strand
CCCCCGGGAAAAAAAAAAAAAAAAAAAAAAAAAAAAAAAAAACCCTAGTAAATAAGCTTTATATAACCTGCTAATTACACTGGGATCTGGTGAAACTACAAATCAATAACCTAGAAATTAGGTAAATTTAGGTTTAGGCATGGATGAAATATTATGATCTGCAGGACCAAGTTTTTGAATCCAATGAAGTAGTCCCTTCTTATGATCATGATGTGCCAGGTTTTCTACCAGGTTCAGGGTTCCATCTCGGGCAAATGAAGACTGGAACTGCTCTAATACCTTTACAATCTGCCAAAATTCAGGCCTCTTGTCTGGTTGCGTAGACCAACATTGTTCAATCAAAGCTTTCAGGGCAGACGGGCAGTCCCCGCGGATAGCAGGTTTCATATTCTGCAAAATCCCAAATAGAACAAGTTTCAGAATCAGATAATACAAAACAAGGGTAATAACATAGCCAAAACATTAACAACCAAATTTAATTGTTAGAAATCATTCTGTGAATATGATCCCCATATGCAATGCCAACCACAAAACGATTATAAATATTCATGAACAACTAAAACCACCTTGCTCACAACAGCATAAGCAGCTTGTATAGGCGTCTTATCTTCATAAGGAATAGTTCCAGACACAAATTCCCATAAAATGAGTCCAAACCCATATACATCAACCTTCCGACCATAATGCTTCCTCCTGATCATCTCGGGTGCCATCCAACGGTAAGTACCAGGGTCATCTGCCAGAAGATCACAGTGCGTTTCCTCACAAGCTATGCCAAAATCAGCAACTTTCAAGTGAATATCTTCAGTGATGAGGATATTTTCAGGTTTAAGGTCCCGATGAATAACATGTTGTGAGTGAACATATTCCATTCCTTTAGCAATCTCCAAAGCCATTGACAGTATTGTTTGCAAAGGAAGAGATTTATGCTCAAGCTTGTGCAAGTATGCTCTCAAAGAACCCTCTGATAAATATTCAGTCACAATGCAAAATATAGCTGGCATTTTGGATGCTGCTATGAACTGCATTTCCAGATCATTGCAAAAGATGTAAAATATATAAAGAAGTTCAATAAGAGACAATGCTAAAACTTTCCCAAAAACAGCAGCAGAACTAATCAGTTTCTCAATAACTTTGGGGTCTGCTACATGATTTTTCATCATCCTACAGTTCATTACTACATCTGTTATAAGAATTCACAGAACAAAACTTAGACAATTAGAAGAAAATGTGGCCATTTGATAAGCCATGGAACAGAAATCCAGTACCTTTATAACATTTGGATGGTGGAGACGGGACAAGAGAGTAACTTCCCTTGTGAATTGCTTCTCCAACCGAAAACAAAGGGCTCCAGTTTCGTCATCCTCTGGCACTCTGATTATTTTCACCGCAACTGGTTCATCAGTGTAAACCCCATGGTAAAGCTGACTATGAGCCCCATGAGCAAATCTATGCCCAAGAAATAACTTGGAAAGATCAATTGTGCAATGATCTGCAGTTTCTACAGAGAGGACCCTCCCCACACCATGATCAAAATATTTTGTCCAACCATCCTTACGACCCTTAGACTTCTCATGAAACTTCATTGATGTGAAGCGCCTAAGTGGATTGGCATTCACTGGAGACGTTGAACCAGGAAATTTCGATTTAGGTGCCTTGCTTTCGTGGGCATCTTTATGGAACAACTTGCCAACAATTCTCTTATCAGATTTTCTTTGTGGATGTGGTGTCGAGAATCTCTTCTGACTAGACCTGGCTTCCCTAAAGGTATCAGAAACCTTCGTTTCGGGGAGGGGTGATAAAGCCCTCGGCCTGTTTGTGGCAGGGTTTCTCTCTACTTGAGTGACGGTACCTCCTGGTTTTGGATTCATGGTGACTGCTCGAGGCCTAGATTTGGCACCTGGAATTCTATCAGGCTGAGCAGCGAAAGGAACAGAGGCGAATATTGAAGAATCTAACCGATGACAAACAGTGTGAGAGAAATTTGTTCTCCTTATCCAAGAGTTAACCTCTTCATCCATCTTCACCTACTTTAACTCCCTGGTATTATTTCCTATTCTTCTTTTTCTCCTCGTTCAGCCCCAACTGAGGTTAAAAAAAAAAGATCTCACCCCAAAATCCCTTTACAATTCACAATTTTTTTAAAAATATAAACAGCGAAGAATCAAATTCCACCTCAATTGATATCTAAAAAACTTCTGAGCCAATTAACAATTGCTAGAACTAGAAACAACTATACACCGCCACAGTTAAAATCGGAGAACCTTTTTAAGAGTTCAATATCTGTGAACACAAATAAAAGCAGAAAATCTCTCAAACCTTCATCAATTTTCCAATCTTAAATTCATCAACACGTAACATGCTTAACTACCAAACACTGTTTCATACCTTATAAAAATTCGACCAAAAGCTCCAACAATCGAACAAACCCGGCCCTCTCAGTATCAAAGTCAAACACCACCTTCCCTCAAAACCTGAAAATGCCACACACAGCCTCAGATAAAATCAAAATCAATTAAATAATAATAAAAGAAAATAATTGTACAGCTATCGTCATACACCCCAATGGCCACTAAAGAAATCAAACTAACCATCCCTTCAACAAAATAAATAATTATATTAAACCCGCCCAAGAACATACACTGGGATCTTGACTTACCGAAGGTTATCCGTATATCTCTAAAGATATACCTTTCCAGTTATTCTTGAAAAAACGAAAATTATTTTATTGAAAAAGTGCCACAAATGCATGTCCCACCATCATGTAATAGTACTCCCTGCAATTCATTTCCAATATAAAATATCTGAATTAAATTTTGAAAGTATTTTTTTATGCGGAGAGAGGTGGTGTAGTTGAATTATTCCTTTGTAGACCCGGTTAAGGTGAAGATGATGATGGCTGAAGGGTTCAACTTTTCAAAAAGTCAAGATAGGAAAAAGAAAATATATATATATTAGAGAGAGAAAATATTATTAGAAGAATACAGAAAGTCACTGTCGTACAATTGTAGGTAAAGTTTTCCGTGTGGTTCTTTGCTCCGTTCGGTGAGATTATACGAATTGCACGGAATCCTCTTATTGTTGTTCGCACAATAGATTTTTTAGTGAAAATTACCAAAATAATCAATTTTTAATTTTGCATTTACAAAAATGTCACTTTTTTTTTTTAAGCATTACAAGAATGTCAATTTTTGACATATTTGTCCCTCTAGATAATTTGAAATACCTTACATGTCCTAATTAAATGAGATTTGACCAATGGACGAAATTGTACCAAAATTAAATGAGATTTGACTCAATGGAAGAAATTGTCCAAAAATATGCACAGTTAATCCCTATAACATAAAAGAATGACTTTGTTTTGGTACTGTTCATAGGAGTTCGTGTACTTTTTTTTTTTTTTTTCACCTAACACACACAAACCATTGTCTTTCTTCTTCAGTTATTTTATTTCCCATTTTCATCTTTCATTTTGGGTTTGGCAAGAAACTTTTTATCTTCCTCTTCCATTTAGCATTTTCCCTCTTTTTCATTCTTCTCGCAATCTTGTGTCTTCCTTTTAGGTTTTTGCTTTTCATTCTTCTTCTTCTCGCTCATAACTTGTAAATCTGTCTTTCGAGTCGAGAATTTCTGCAATTCTCTTCTGATGCACAATCCTTTTTTTATTCTAGCGCATAAATCAATTTTTGTTTTCTTGTTCGAATGTCTTCGTTGGACTAATGTTGTATTTTGAACGACGTCAACTTGATCGAGGTTTCTACAAAAGCAATCGACAACATATATAGTAAGATCTATACTTTGTATGTTATCAATGGGCTCAATCTCGATTGCGATATTTCTTCTTCTTGTTGAGTTATTCTCGTTCTTTTTCGTGATATGTTCTTCTTGTTTGTGAAGAGGTGTTTTCGATTTATGTGTGTTTTTTATTATTCGGTGTTTTATTGATTTATAATTTATTTTGGTTTTATTTTGTTTCAAATTAAATTTTTTTTCACTCTTCTGTAACGAAACTATGATCCCTTCTAGCTTTTTTTTTTCCTTCACAAGATTTGTATTTTGTTAGTTTTGAACGGGCTTAGTCTCGGTTGTGATCTCTCTTCTTGTCGTTGAGTTATTTTTGTTCTTTTTCATGATGTGTTCTTGTTTGTGAATGGGTATTTTCGATTTATGTGTGTCTTCTTAGTTTTGGGGGCTTTGTTGACTTCTAATAAATTTTAGTTTTATTAAGTTTCAAATTATTGTTTCCAATTTCATTTAACGAAAAGATGGACGATTATTCATGTATTTGACTTTTTTTTATTTTCAATACAGTCATGTATGCGTTTCTAAACGTGAATTGGGTGTTTACATATGAAGTTGAAACTAATTTACGCATGTGTGTTTTTTGCAATAATTATTACTTTTTTGGGATGCACGTGTCTTAAATGCTTACGTCGGGTCGGTGGTCTACCTGGAGGGCGACGTACGAGTAGTAGTAAAATAGGAGTAAATGTAATTAAGTTCGGAACAACACAGTCCACTTCACGTCCAACAGGATATATAGCTTCGCTATAGGTACCCATCCAGTATTTAGATGTGTAATAAGGAGAGCAAAGGTCATACATAGACTTTTCTCTAAAGCAAGAAGCACAAATTACATGAACGCATGGCATACGGTTTAGTTGGAACTCAAGACACGTACAGGTGTCTTCGAAAAAGTCAACTATGTCCACGTCGTTGGATATCCCAACCTGAGTTAAGTTGTTTTTCAACAAATGGACTCGAAGCCTAGTTCCACTTTCGAATGTCATCCGTAACTCGTTCTCCATCCTCGACGTCAATACGGTACTGTATTCGATCGCATTTTTTTTACGTTCGTAAAACCACTTCTGCATAGTACTCATAATGTGTTCAACCAAGCAGGTTATCAGTAAAGAACAGACTTGTTTCAACATGGAGTTCAAAGACTCTGCGTTGTTGTTCGTCATAATGTTATAACGATTGCCAATAAATAGTGCTCAGGACCAAAATGAATAACCTGCACGCTCTAAGTACCTATGCGTGCTTGCTCCCACCCTACGAATCTGTCCAATGAGTCTTTCAAAGTCCTCGACCCGATAAGTTGTAGCAGCTCGTTTAAATAGAAATATTGCACTTGCGTTGCTGTACCGCTGTATTAGGTTCTTTTCGAGATGCAAATACAACAACCATGGTGAGACAATGGAAACAACTAAGTTATAGCTTTGTCAATGCTCTTTTTTATGTCTGAAACAAATATAATGTCTTCGGAGTCCCCTATAAGCTCTTTTAAGTTAGACATAAATCACTTCCAGGATTTATTGGTTTCAGCATCCACAATCCCCTATGCTAACGAATATATCTGTTTGTTACCATCTTGGACAGTTGCCACTAGAAGTGTACTTTTGTATGGACCTTTCAAGTGACTGCCAACAACATAAGTAACGGGTCTCAAATACTGCATGTAACCACGAATGCTTACACCAAAAGTTAGAAAGAAGTAATGAAACCTATTTTAAGAATCAAGTTCGATGTGGGTTACTGTTCCTGGGTTACTCTCTCCTACGACGTGGTAGTATAAAGATAATTTCTGGAAACTGGCTTCGGTGTATCGTGTAGTATAGTTAAGGTATGAAGTTCCTCCCTACGAGCTTTGTTGTAACTGATTTTCACACCGAGCTCACGTTCCATATCACGTGCAATAGCGGTAGGGTTATACGATCGGTATGGAGTATCCAGTTTTTCCAAAATGTGCTCGGCAATTACAGAACTAGTGGCATGCCGATGTGCGTTACGACGAAAATCAAGGGAATTTGAAGGCTTTCCATGACAAGATGGTCTCTAGGAAGGAATTTGAAATTGGTCAAAAAGTCCTCCTATACCATTCACGGCTTCATCTGTTTTCAGGTAAATTGCGTTCCCGTTGGATTGAACCATTTGTTATTACTAATGTCTTTCCTCATGGTGCAGTAGAAGTCCAAAGTTTGGCAACTTCAAAAGTGTTCAAGGTGAATAGCTATAGGCACAAACCTTTCTATGAAGGTTTCCAAGTAGAGGACGTGACAACATTGTATCTCAAAGGCCCATTTTATGCCAATTAAAGAATGGAGCAATAAGTCTAGTCAAAGATAATAAACAAATGCGCTTCTTGGGAGGCAATCGAAAGGGAATTCGTTCCTTTACTTTTTTAACTTCTATTTTTGTTTTCACATTCATATTTATTGTTAAATTTGTTTTCTTCTTGACATTTCACTTTATGTTGGGGACAATATAAGTTTTTAAGTGCGGGGAAGGTAATCTAGGTTATGTTCTTTTAAATTTTGAATTTAGGTCGTGTTTCCATTTCCAATTTAATTTTTAAAAAATTCAAAAAAATTGAGAAAAAAAGCTGTGGCTTTAAATATTTTTGTTTGTATGTGCTATTTGCTAGATTAAATTAGGTTTTAATGAACGCATAACATGATTGCTGAATAATCTTCCAACTTAAAGTTAATTAGTTTAGTTATTTTCTTTGAGGATTGTAGTAACTAAAATTTGTAGACAAAAAAATCAGTGAGATTTTGAGCCTTTAGACTAATACATCCATATCAATCTCACTATTTTCTTTAATGAGTGATTTCTTCCATGGGTTTGCTTTTCTAGAACTTAACTTGATTCTCTTCAAGGTCATATTGATACATGCATGCTTGAATATGATTAAGGTCATCTTTGTTGTATAAGTTAGCCACCTTAGCCAAATAGCCTACCTACAATTAATTTTACCCTTTCTTAAGTCCCTTTGAGCCTTATTGCCTTTTCTTTTGTAAACCACGATTCAAGCTTTAAACCCGGAAGAACAATATCTTTATCCAAGCCGTAGAGCTAATGGAGTATTGTTCATCATTTTGATACATATGGGTGTGCTAATGGAGTATTGTTCATCGTTTTAATACATATGGGTGCGAAAGAAATAAGTGTGGGGTGTATGAATTTATGGTAGGACTATGATTGGCGGAATGCAACATGATTTCAAATTCAATTCATAAGTTCCATTACTAGTGCAATGTTTTTTATATTTAAAAAAAAATAGAAGCGGGAAGAAGAAAAGAAAAGAAGTGATGGAGAAAAAGGGTTTTTAATATTATAAATTGTGCTATGCTTGTGATTCCTCATAACATCACAAGAAAGGATTTGGTGTGTGTGAAATAAATGCAAAGAAACTGTTAAGTGGAGTGGCTAGTTTTACATGTCTTATATATATGCTTGAGTTAATTTAAGTTTTGCTTCACTAGTTTCGAGGGCTTTTAAGTTACATACCCAAATATATCATACCTTGACCCTAAACCACTTTATAACCCTTGAAAAGATCTTATGATTCATGATACGCATGTGATCTAAGTGTGGAGAATGAGAAAAATATGCAAGCATATGGTAGATCATTTCCGTTGGAATGAATTTGAGCAAAATACTTACCCTTTAAACACATGAGAGTTGAGTGCTTTTATCCCGTGAGAGTCCACATGTTGGGTTTACTCCATCTTCATATGAAAATGCTTGCCAATTCATTATAAGTTGTGTGAGAATGTTTGCTCATGATATGTTGTGTTTTGAAGAGTTTGTTTGTTCTATGTGATGGCATTGCAATCTTAATATCTTTGTAAAAGCAAATTTGAGTTTTACTCGAGGATGAGTAAAAGCTAAGTGTGAGAAAAAAAATTTAAATATGTAAATTGTTTTTTTTCATCCATTAATATTTACATTTTTATGAATAATTGATTCCTAAATGTATTTAATATCCTTATATTTTGATTTAGGTTGCAAATGGATGGAAATTATGGAATTGGGAAGAAAAGAGCTAAAATGACTAAAATAGAAGAAAGTGAAAGTTCAAGGACCAAGTTGCAAATAATCCATGGATGAGAAGATGATGGAATGAAGACTCAAGAGTGTTAGGGATCAATCAATGAGGAAAGAAGTCAAAGAGATGAAATATAGTCGAAATATTATTATATATCAACTTTTAGGCAACAAATTTATGTCCCAGATTTTTAGTCTCTGCTTGAAATCTATTTTTGGCATAGTAAACGTTCGAATTGAAAAAATTCTATTGAAATCAAAATTATATCTCTTTGCGTTAACTTTTCAATGCACTTTGAATCGTCTCAATCGGATATTGAAAGAGAAAGTTATGATTAAAATATTGAAAACTATCCGGCGGAGAAAAATACTTGAACCATACGACCATACAACACAAAAGCCATGCTATTGCACAGCCTGTTTCAGAGAATTCATAGGCTAAAAAATGCTTGAATCATGTGACTACAAGACCAATAACCATGCGGTCGCATAGAAGAATTTCGGCACGCGAAGTCTTCTTTCCTAATTCCAATCAAACACTTACGGAAACAAAACTCTTTCACGTTATATAAACGCTAGATCATCTCAGAACATACAGACATGCCTCCATACATATTTTTCTCTCTTTGTGCTCTAGGATTCATGATGTATAACTAATTTTTGTACTTGATTGAAGGAAACGGAAGTTGTGGAGTCATTATAACTATGAGATCCATCTGGTTTTCATTGTTTAATTTATATTTTTAGTATTGAATGTTCTTCTGTGCATAATTTTACGATTGTTATGTTTGTTTGCTAAAAAGGCCTATTAATTTATCATGTGTTACAATCTATAGCTAACTTAAATATCAAATCTGTAATTGTTTGATCCCTTTAACTTGTGAAGTAACTAAGGTTTGATGATTTGCTAAGTTAGGAATTATTGAATTTTAGGAAGAATGTTTGAATAAGTTAAATGCAACCGCTTATGCTTGTGTTATCTAGTTCATCGATTTCTCTAATGTATAAAACTGTTATTAAATTAAATCTTAGCTCTTTTCTAAGGTTGTTTAATAATTAAGGTTAATTAGAGCACTTGTTTTCTAACTAACTACAATTAAGAAGAAAATAGGAAATTATTTCCAATGATAAATGTCAAAAATATGAATTGATAATTATATGTGGGTCAATGACTAGTTGTAAATCTCTAACAGTGGAAGTTGATTTTGATTAAGGTTCATTCTACTAATTTCATTTAATTCATTAATTCGCAGTGCTATTAATTGTTTTCTGAAAGTTGATTGCATTATAACCAAAACCCCCATTCTCATTCATATAGCATAAAAACTCAACTAAATACTTTTCGTAGGATCGACCCTTACTTCCACTACTACGTTAATTTTGAGGAGTATAGATTTTAATTTAGTGTGCCTATGACAGCATTTCCCATATATTCATTGAAAATTAATACAATATGATAAAAATGTTTAAGAACTTTAGGATTAGTAGGGTAATATACCTTGTCAATACGTTGTAGCATTATATATATTGTTACCAGAAAAATAATAATAAATAAATCTAACTTTAAATGAAAGTTCCCCAATAATAATAATCTTGTTTCTCATAATTTAAATTATGTGTATGTCTGGAATGATAAAATTAGATCATTAGTGCTTCGTATCCTTCACAAGATTAGTAATAGGTAAGTTGAGTTCCAACTATGACCTACATCGATAACAAATTTTTTGGCTCTCTTCGAAAGCTTATTTTCTTTTACGTGATATTGTAATAAATATTAGTGTATCCCTAGTTTTATCAATTTATACGCTAATATGTTTCAACTTATTTTGCTCAACTAAATTAAATATATGAGACACACAATGAACATGAAAAAGAAAAAGAAAAAAAAAATCGAGATGAAGAGCCCGACATATTTTACCAATTACCAATTTTTTAGCAATTGCATTATGAAAAGTAAAACTATGAATTTAATATCCTTTTGATATTCTTCAATAATGGTCAGAATCGTATTAAATAGATTATTAGCATTATCATGAAACTCTATTATTTTCAAAGTAATAATTATCTTATGCATTACCCATAGTGAATCTATGTATTGAGAACTATATAACCTTATTTATTCATACATTCTCATAAGTCTAATCTAAATGATATTAAGATATTCTTGTACAAATTTGGTTAGATGTTTGTTGTCCACTATGCTAAGCGATTTCTTAGCACCAGCTACTAACTTAACCATTCCCTCACGACATATTTATCCTAAATAGATCCATGTGCTTAGTGTACCAGAACTAGAACCAAGAGAATAGCTCTGTGTTTGGTTGAACACTTCTTGTAATATCGATTTAGGTGGGTAGCTTTGATATGCTTTTATCATGCCAATTTCATTTTACAATATCGACATACTTCTTTTGATCCTTGCTTTCCATCAACTTGACGACCCTTGGACACCAATTTAAAGTGTTATCAATATTTGGCAATTTGTTTATTTTCCACTTGCCAGTTGCACCTACAACTTCAAGTTCTTCTTTGTTAATGTCATCCAAATCAATTGGACTAGTACTCCCGTGCAAATTTCAACCCCCAAATCATTAAAAATGGTATGTCATTAAGATCATTAAAATCATTAGGAGATGCACCTTGTCGTGATAATGGTGTGTTCCAGTGGACACCACAGCCAAACATAACCTCAGTACGGTTATAGAGATCCATATGGTAAAAGATGAAATTGGAAATCAGGAAGGGGCAAAAAAAATAATAATAATAATAAAATAAAATAAAATAAATAAATAATTGGTGAAGACTTGAACTTGAAGCGATCAAATAAGACGTAAGAACTTGTAAATAAACTAATTGACTAACTGTATAACTTGTATTCTTATGAGGAATATTGACTAATAAGAAATTGAGATTAGAGAAATTTCAATTGTATATTGATTGTAGTGAATTGGTGAAAAAATATGAAATAGAATAATTGATATTTATAAAGTTTCTTAAAAATTTATAATAAATAAATGAAGGTCAATAAGATCATTGGTGTCACATTAACCAAATAAATGTGACAAAATGGTTGCATATTCAATAGCTCAAGAGCTGGCTAGGCTCGTAGGCCAACCTATGAGCAGCTAACTTTTCGAGCGAGCTGAGTAAGGGTTTTGCTCGTCCAAATTTTTTAAGCTCAGCGTGCATTTAAGCTCATCTGTAGCAGTGCATAGGTTGAGCTTAGACAAGTCGACGAGCCGGTTGGCCTAATTGCCACCTCTAGATATAGTTACTCTATCTAACCTAAGTGAACGAGTCCTTGAGAGCAGAAACATTTCGAAAAAAGTCCAATGGTAATCCTAGGGGTACCAAGAAAAAGTCTCAAAATATTAGATATCATGAATGTCAGGGTTCAAACACATTAGAGTTGAGTGTCCAAGTTGTAAGAAGACTTGAGAAAAAGCAATGAATGCCACTCTCACTAATGATGAGACTACTTCCGGACATCAATGTGATACTTCTACTTTTGAGGATGGTAGGAACTACATGGCTCTTACTTCCATTGTGGAATCTGAAAGTGAGAAGAATAATGGTAGGATTGAAAGCTTAGAGCAGACAGACTCCTCTTAGGAAAAGTCAGATAAAGAGAATCTCCAAGAGGTTTACGACAAATTATTTGAGGAGAGTCCTAAATTGAAGAAGCGATGTATGTGTCTGCCTTTTAAAAAGTTACATGTTCTTAAGTTAAAGAAGGAGGAAAGACTTTAAGCTAAACTTGAGGAGTCAACTTGTAGTGTGAAGGAATTCTTATAGAAGAAAGTCAAGAGACTAGTGATTGAACTTGATAAATCCAATGCTCAACTTCATACCTTCTCTAGTCGGTCTATGAAGCTTGACAACATGTTAGGGCTAAAGAAGCTTGCAGTATATAGGGAGGGTTGGGCTACAGTAAAATTGGATTTCATGTCTAAAACAGTCTTTGTACCTACATCTACTAAGACTAAGAAAGGAGATGTTAGTGAACCTAAGAGTAAAGATACTTAAGGCAGAAAATGTTTAGTGCATCAAAGGATTCCTTGGCATAAAGTTCAAAACTCTAAACCAAGCACTGCTCCTAGATTATCCCCACTTGTTTCAACTGTTGAGAGATAGGTCACACTAGATCAGGTTAAAATCTTAATAAGTCAATCTTTTGACAAAAAATGACGACATACTTGACGAAGATAATCTCTTCATCTAGGAGGATTTGGGTTAAAAGAAATGAATTTTTTAATCATGTTAAGCATATTTCTACGGAAAATCAATTGATTGGCTTTTACATCAAATCTCTGGATGGTCATAGGTCTAAATTTCTTAGAAATCTATTCGTTTTGTACTACTAGAGTAGTATTTTGGTACATGCATTAGTTAAATCATTCTCCTCACATATTATTGCATGCAATTTAATTTTTTAATTTTGTTTATTCAATCTTGTTACTAAAAAACAAAAAATAAAAATTGAATTTGTGAAACAAAAGAGACTTTTGGTCATGTAACACTTCTAAGTGATGTCATTGAACTTGTCCTCTTGTGAATTGTGTACTTGTAAGTTAAATGAAAGTGGCAAAATTTCTCATTTAACTTATTTCAAAATTTGCTTGGAGTACTTGGTATAGTATACTTTATGCCCCTTTTTACTTAATACACTAATTCTTTGTAAGTGAGTCATAGGTATGTCGGAGTGACCTTAAATGTGAATTAACCTTCAAGTAACTGACATTAGCTCTTGTATATTCCCCAAGTGTTCGAAAGAAATCATAAGAAAAATGAAAATGTTATTGAAAGAAAAATACAAGCCTAAAAAAATATATAAAAGAAAACAAATGTCTGAAATAAAGACAACAATTATATATATATATATATATATATATAGTTGTGTTCACGAGCTTCAATATAGGCTCATGGGGAGGAAAATTTATATGAAAAATTAATTTGAGTTATCTTCTTTAAATATGTTTTAGTAGTGCTAAGTCCGTCTTTCATTGTTTGAGGAAAATATTCATTTACACTAGTGATTTTATTTTATTTTATTTTTTTACGTATCTCTTCTTACAAAATCAAGATCTTAATTCATGCTCACAAAGCACTAGTGGCACATTACATGCATTGGTCTATTATACCTTATATTTAGTAAGAGCGTAGAGTAAGTTGTGTGGGGTGATCTCATTTTTCATATTCTTATGCATGATCAGTTTCTTGTTTTTGCAATGCTCACTTGATATGTTGGTATCTACCCGTGTTTGGAAAGTGTAACACTTTTTTTAAAAGGGTTATTAGGTGCAGTTTTGATCATTCGTGACGAAAGAGGAGTAGTTGCATGATGAGCTAAATTTATTTTGCTGGCATTAGCACGTTTTTGTTCTATGTTGCACGTGTTTCGAGTTATTACATTACTATACTTGCATTTTATAGCTATCTGATGATTTGTTGATTTCATACTTGTAGTTCTCTTACATTTCACAAGGTGTTATTTGAGTAGTTGTGATTCAGGAAGCAAGCATAAAAAAGAATTTGAGATAGAATGTGGTAGTAGGAGTTGTTTGATTAGTCAAATTCATACTTCGTGGGGATTATGATTTGATTCTTTTGTAGTGTTTATAAATGACTTTGTCATGTGCCAAAAGAAGAGTTTGTTAGGTCTAACTAAGTCTTGGCGAATTCGGTGTCCAAAAATCATTAAATCGAGTTGTAATTGGAAATGTGTTGATGGGTGATAATAGTTGGTTGAGTACGTTATGAAAAATCATGGAAGTGGAATAACTCATGTATGCTCAACGAACTTCTAGAATGTGCTCAAGCACATTTTCCAGAACTTGGTATGCATGATGAACGTCAAGATGGAGCATTTCAAACTTTTAAACACTCCTAAACCACCTAGAACTATGAAATATAGTTTATATACAATAGAAACTCGTGTTTCGTGGTGGGTTGAGAGAGAAGAAAAAGAAGAGAAGATCCTAGATTTAGAAGAAACAAATTGTTATCAAAATTCTTTTCCATATACAAAAACTAAAACATTACAAAATCCTGTACCATATAACTTTCAAAGTTCTGATGGATATGGGAAGCTATTAGAGTTCAATTAAGTAAAAACGAGTTCGTTCTTGGGATCTATCTACACGAAAAAAAAAGTATCCAAATGTCCTAGAGCATGTGCTGGAGGGCACAATGGAGAAATTCTTCTGATAATTATAAATTTGAAGTCAGAGTCTACTAAAATTTAATTATATCTAGACTAGATATATAAGTTTAATCTTTCTAGTGGATCATTTGGTAACACGGGGTGCCTAGTGGTTTGTTCTTTTGTAGTGTTCTTCAAGGATTTTTCTTTCATAAATAATTTTTGGTGTTATTTACTTTTAGCACATTTATTTAATCTCCATGGATTGTGGTGCTAGACACTTTTATCATGTAGTATGTCTAGACTATATAATTCATGACGTTTTGCAACTTTGTTAAATTTAAATTTCGCATAGAACACTTATTCACCACCTATAAGGGCCTGTTTGGCATAGCTTTTACTTTTGCTTTTAGTTCTTGTAGAAGAGCTTTTGGATGAAACTATTTTAATTTTTGTTTGAAAACTAATATTTAAACGCATTTTCTATTTCGGAAGTGTTTATAGAGGAAGTCACATTGAAGTAGCTTCCTCTAAAAGCTCTTCTAACTATCAAAAGCACTTTATCAAATTAGACAAACGGATCCAAAAGCAGCTTTTGAACCTCAAAAGCTCATTTTGATTTTTTAAAAGCCATGCCAAACGGGCTTTAAGTGTAAATTGGGTCAACATCTCGTTTTTCAGAATTTATTGAATATATGTGCCAAAATTTTGTATTTGTGTTGATCTTGTGTTTGAAATTTTATTTATTTATCATAAACAATATAATGTTACAGTATGGATACAATGTATGAAACCCAAAATCCTAAGAAAAAAGAAAAGAAAAGGAGAAAAATCAAAAGCAAACCTTTGCACACTACAATATGAGGTACAAAATAAACCTAAGTATCACTCTGTTCCAACATGTGCACTACCATGTGCACCTGAAATTGCTGGTAAATACAATCCATCATGGTATAATGCAACCATCAAAACAAACCCATCAAGTATGAAATTAATATGATAGAATTCACCTACCCTGTAAAATGGAACTGGACCGAGAGTCTGCAATGGAGGAAGACAATCCTAGTCTGATATCTTCGATTGTTGGGACGGATCTGGAACCTGTGCTGGAAGTCCGGGGATAAATGGACCAAATTTCTTTAGATTTCATCTTTTCAAGGAGGTACTTATCCATATCCTCAACTTCGAATTCATTTAACTCGTTCTTCCATTCAAACAATTTCATGACTTGTCTCATTGTTGGCCTAGTGTTAGGGTCTGGATGTGCGCATAACAAGCCTAAATGAAGCACTCTTTCGACTTCCTCTTCATCGAATCCTCCTTTAGCCCGCAATCGTGCATCAAGGGCATTGTTCAGTTCTCCTCTCCCCATAAGTTCCCATAACCAATTTAACAAAGGTGGTTTGCCTTCTTCAACCGGTTGTCTCCCACACACGACCTCCAAAACCAAGACTCCGTATGCAAACACGTCGGTTTTAGTTGATGTTCGACCACTCTTCACCACTTCCGGTGACAAATACCCAACCGTACCCACCACTCGAGTTGTGCGAGCCGCTTTGTCGTGGTCGTGCATTCGTGCTAACCCGAAATCACCTAGCCTTGCGTTCATTTCTTCATCAAGTAACACATTGCTGGCCTTAATGTCCCTATGCAGCACTTTGGCTTCCCATCCATCATGCAAATAGAATACACCACAAGCCACTTGCTTCAAAATTCTTATTCTTTCTCCCCAACTCAAAATCTTGCTCTCATCACATTCAAACACCCTTTTGTCCAAACTTCCATTTTCCATGTAATCATATACCAAAATGAGGCTGCCCTTCTCTTTCTTGCACCAACCTCTTAACCCCACCAAATTTCTGTGCTTTAATCTTCCCAAGCTTGAAATTTCAGCCAAGAAACCCCTCGTCCCTTCATTGTTTTCACACGAAATTCGCTTAACTGCAACCTCTGCTCCTCCTGTTAATATCCCCTTATACACTTTCCCATTCCCTCCGATTCCAATAATATTTTCATCCGAAAAGTTCCTTGTAGCTGCCTCAACTTCTTGAAAATTAATTTTATGTGGCCAATACTCTTGTTCCCAATCTTCCATTTCCCCTCTTATCGGTTCATTCCTTTTGAGAAACAAGAAAACAACTATAGAACATATGATGACCAAAAAGAATAGTCCCGTTGTTATACCTGCAATAAAACCTTTGGATTTGTAGATTGGAGTTTTAAGAAGCTCGAAAGATGGAAAATTACTTGTGACCAATCCCTCGTGTAGCGAAAAGTTCTTGTTGCTATAACTCCAAGCCAAAATCTTGTGGCCTTCGACTAGAGCACCTGTGGCTGCAGTGAAACCAACATACATTTGATCCTCGAAAACCTCAGAAAAATTGCGTGAAACGTTCAACAAGGGCTGCTTAGGCCTTTTCATTCCCACAGGTGCCATTGTAACATTGATATTATTATCAGCATAATCAATCCAAACTTGGTAATTTTTGCCATTATTCAGCTTCAGTTTCTTAAAGGTTTTCTCATCAGTCCAGTAGCCTGCCTCGTACGCCGTAATCGATTCGAGCGAGTTCACATCAATTCCGACATGATTGTCGTTGATATCCTTGAATTCTTCATTCTTAAACACATCAAATTCAACTCCAAAAACATGGTTACTCGGATGCCCGTTATTCGTACGGTTAAACAGGCCTAAATGCTCGGCCGAACTCGAACCCTCGATTCCTGTATTTGGCACAAACAAGAAAACTATACCATGTCCCGGGAGCGTATCCTTGTACGGCGCCATAGCGAAAATGAAAGATGTCGAAAAGGGAAGTACCTGGGACGAATTCGGTTGTTTTGTGGCAACCTTTGTCGGGAAAAGGGCACGACCAATAGAGAATGTATCATTAGTTAACGAAAGAATCCCAGATTCGATTGTGGCGTTCCCGTAGAGTGATACATCGGAAGAATCGAAGCCGTTGTGCAAAAAATCAATGGCAGATATGGTTTGAACTGTTAAAATTTGGAATAAAAGGCACAGTGAAAGGTGGTAGTTTTGCTTCATCGCTTTGTAAAAGGAAAAGTGAGTCCATGAACAGTGGGAAATGAAACGAAAGGAACATATTAGCTGACAAATGCTGTTGTTGATAAAATATATGAGATCAAATGTTCGCCAAGATTTTTCAATGTTATGACTTTGACTATTTAGTATATTAATAAATCAACTATCAACTAGGGCCTGCTTGAAATTTTGGGTACCAATTAAAGTAACGAGTTTAAAAGCGAATTCATTTCAAGTGATTTTAGTAACGATTTTTAAAATAATTCAATACATGTTTGAGAGTTTATTATTTAACGATTTCGGAAAACTTTTAAAATAATAAAATTACATGTATTTCCTTAGTGAAATTTTCATTTTATAATTTATGCTGTAAAATCTTTTTATTTATAAGATATTTAACTTATAAGTAATTTTTTACATATAAATTAATATTTAACCTAAAAATTTTAGTACTTACTTAAAATTTTTAGTCATTATTTTTACTTATAAGTAAAACTTACAATTATAAGTTAATTTTGTACAGCTAAACAATTTTTACATATAAGTAACTTTTTTTATATTTTATAAATAATTTTTTTTCTTATAAGTAGTATTGTTAATTTATAAATACACAAAAGTACTTTTATCTTATCAGTAACTTTTTACTGACAAGTAAAAGTTTTAATTATAAAGTAATTTTTTTGCTTGAATATTTTTTCTAGTTGATCAATTTTTTTGGATTTGTAGATTGGAGTTTTAAGAAGCTCGAAAGATGGAAAATTACTTGTGACCAATCCCTCGTGTAGCGAAAAGTTCTTGTTGCTATAACTCCAAGCCAAAATCTTGTGGCCTTCGACTAGAGCACCTGTGGCTGCAGTGAAACCAACATACATTTGATCCTCGAAAACCTCAGAAAAATTGCGTGAAACGTTCAACAAGGGCTGCTTAGGCCTTTTCATTCCCACAGGTGCCATTGTAACATTGATATTATTATCAGCATAATCAATCCAAACTTGGTAATTTTTGCCATTATTCAGCTTCAGTTTCTTAAAGGTTTTCTCATCAGTCCAGTAGCCTGCCTCGTACGCCGTAATCGATTCGAGCGAGTTCACATCAATTCCGACATGATTGTCGTTGATATCCTTGAATTCTTCATTCTTAAACACATCAAATTCAACTCCAAAAACATGGTTACTCGGATGCCCGTTATTCGTACGGTTAAGCAGGCCTAAATGCTCGGCCGAACTCGAACCCTCGATTCCTGTATTTGGCACAAACAAGAAAACTATACCATGTCCCGGGAGCGTATCCTTGTACGGCGCCATAGCGAAAATGAAAGATGTCGAAAAGGGAAGTACCTGGGACGAATTCGGTTGTTTTGTGGCAACCTTTGTCGGGAAAAGGGCACGACCAATAGAGAATGTATCATTAGTTAACGAAAGAATCCCAGATTCGATTGTGGCGTTCCCGTAGAGTGATACATCGGAAGAATCGAAGCCGTTGTGCAAAAAATCAATGGCAGATATGGTTTGAACTGTTAAAATTTGGAATAAAAGGCACAGTGAAAGGTGGTAGTTTTGCTTCATCGCTTTGTAAAAGGAAAAGTGAGTCCATGAACAGTGGGAAATGAAACGAAAGGAACATATTAGCTGACAAATGCTGTTGTTGATAAAATATATGAGATCAAATGTTCGCCAAGATTTTTCAATGTTATGACTTTGACTATTTAGTATATTAATAAATCAACTATCAACTAGGGCCTGCTTGAAATTTTGGGTACCAATTAAAGTAACGAGTTTAAAAGCGAATTCATTTCAAGTGATTTTAGTAACGATTTTTAAAATAATTCAATATATGTTTGAGAGTTTATTATTTAACGATTTCGGAAAACTTTTAAAATAATAAAATTACATGTATTTCTTTAGTGAAATTTTCATTTTATAATTTATGCTATAAAATCTTTTTATTTATAAGATATTTAATTTATAAGTAATTTTTTACATATAAATTAATATTTAACCTAAAAATTTTAGTACTTACAATTATAAGTTAATTTTGTACATCTAAACAATTTTTACATATAAGTAATTTTTTTACTTATAAGTAACTTTTTTTATATTTTATAAATAATTTTTTTCTTATAAGTAGTATTCTTATACTTCATTAATTTTCGATGATTTTTAAACCATCCAAATCGGTACTAAAAAAAATTAGCAAGTGCCAATTTTTTTCAACCCCTCATAAACGATGTCACCCAAAATTGACCAAAATAGATTAAAAAATAAAATTCTCAGTGAGGTCCTTAACTAATAAATGACATTATGACCCTTATCACGGGTTAAAGCTTCCGTATTTGTTTTTACTTTTTGTAGAAAATTTTATGAGAAAGTAATCCTAAGCCAATCTTCTTTTTAACTCTTATAATCAGATAATATTTTATGCAAAGAGATTGAAAAGTAACAACTGCCAAACATGCCCTATATAGAATTTGAAAATGGTTATTTATCAAAAGAGAAAGCTGACTCGTTTCCAGAGTCCAATTCTTTTTTTTTTTTTTTTTTTTTTTTTTTTTTTTTTTGTTAAAAAGGGTAAAAGTAGAAGTGAATATGAGAAATGACCAAATTCCATCAATCTTGTGGTTGGAGAAACCGTCAAAATTATACTTCATTAATTTTCGATGATTTTTAAACCATCCAAATCGGTACTAAAAAAAATTAGCAAGCGCCAATTTTTTTCAACCCCTCGTAAACGATGTCACCCAAAATTGACCAAAATAGATTAAAAAAATAAAATTCTCAGTGAGGTCCTTAACTAATAAATGACATTATGACCCTTATCCCGGGTTAAAGCTTCCGTATTTGTTTTTACTTTTTGTAGAAAATTTTATGAGAAAGTAATCCTAAGCCAATCTTCTTTTTAACTCTTATGAGATAATATTTTATGCAAAGAGATTGAAAAGTAACAACTGCCAAACATGCCCTATGTAGAATTTGAAAATGGTTATATTTATCAAAAGAGAAAGCTGACACTTTTCCAGATTCCGCACTAAAAGTTAATTAAAGAAAGCTATGTGAGTAGAAAGAGACGTAAGTATTTATCCACAATATTAAACAGATTTAAATAGTAAAATTTATAAAATTTGATTAATTTATAATATTGAATGATTGAAGTCAAAGGGAGAAAGAAAGATCCAGATATGGAACCTGCCTAATAATTTATGCTATTCGAAAGAATTAATATTCAGGGTCTAGTACGAGTAACTGTAGTTCCAAATTTTTTTTAAAAAAATAAAATTAATAATAATAATAATAATAAAATAAAAATTTAAACGAATAAATTATTTTTATATTTTATTTAAAAAGTAAAATAAATAGTTTTTCGCTATATTTCATTTCTTTTATTTATAATATTATCGACGTATGAGATACTTTTTACTTTCTATTTTATCTTTAATGAATTTATTGTAATTACTATATATTATTTACATGTAAATCAAATAAACAACGATAATATCATCAATTATATTATCGGTGATAATCAATAGTTCTTTGATAGAAAGGGTAGTTTGAGTCAATAACATCAATGGCTTTTTCGTCGATCACGGCAATCAAAGAACTATTGGTAATAATCGATAATATAACTAGGACTCGTTTGCATTTGAAAGAACCAATAAAAAAAGGAGTAAAGTTGCAATTAATTCTTTAATTTTTCTTTTATTTTCTTTTTGCTTTATTTAAAGAAGGGGGTATATTTGTCATTGCATAAGGCTTTATTGAGAAAATGAAAGAAAATGTCGTATACCACGAAGACAATTTCATACAGGGGGATTTTGCCCCCAAATAAAAATGATAGGGAGATATTCCAAAATAAAAATAAAGATTAGAAATATTGCATGACAATTATCCTCTATTTAGCTTCGGCTGTGACCTATGAGTAATCTTGACTTTATTATACTTGCTTTGTTTACTTTATTCTAAGGTGAAACAGCATTAATTATTCGTTTGGACCAGAGGGGACAAAAGAAACCATTAAACCTTAAAATTGTTGTTTTGGAACTATTAGTTAAAAGTCCAAGCACGTGGATCAATCAATATTTCAATTTTGAACCAAATCAAATAGTTTCCATTGTTAAATATAGTTCAAAATAATAATAATAATAATAATAATAATAATTCTTACCTAATTTTTTTTTTTTGGGGGTTTAAAAAGGCTACATCGATACCTCGTTGCATCCTCTCTATGTTTTTATGTTTATTTTTTTCTCCAATTAAAACGCCGTCGTTTTTATTTTGGACATGAAACGGTATCATTTAAATACCTATATGACTTCGTCTTGCTCATGTCAAGACAACATCATTTTGTTTGGAATATTAATAACGTTTTGTTTTCATTTTCTTGCATCTTGTTATCAATTTTATCCCGCAAGTAGACGGATCATAACAAGTAGTAAAGTGGACCTTTTGAGTCCAGATTATCGTTCCTACGATAACTATACTTTTAATACTCAATTTATTATTCATAACTTATATTTGCCGAAAATAAATAAAAATGATGATTGGATTTGATTTTAAATCTACCTAACAAAATTTAATGCACACAATATACTATTGAGAATTCAAATAATAAATGGATATTAGGGCGGAACAAATTCACCTATTGGTTATCTTTACTTCTAATATCGAGATTCATAAAATTAAAGTAATGTTCAGTCGAATTCTTCTATGATATTCAATTTATCCCTATCGAGTTCTCATTAAGTCTATTTAAATAATTTAATTACATATCTCTATGCGAACCAACATTATTTAAACGAAATAACAGTTCTAAGAATTCCTATAAGATCGCAGCAATTAATATAGGTATATCCTATAAGACCGCAACAATTAATATAGGTATCTCTATATGTTATATTAATTTATCGAATTTTAATATGTGGTCTATATAAGAATCCACATCTCTACGTAATTATTATTCACAAAGTCATTGAATAATTGGCCAGAAAATTCAAAGTATTCAAAATATAATTAAAATTCACACATTCAGAAAATTCAAAGTATTCAAAATATAATTAAAATTCACACATAAAATATAAAAGAACAATAATCGCAAATAAAAGAAATAAAGGTCACAAATATGTTTCATTATTTGCCCTAAAATTAAATTTAAGAATTTATGGAAGACATCATCAGGAATTGAAGGAACGTGATTAATTTTCAATTTCGCTTCAGCCGTCTACTGCCTTTTCCCCGATTTTCTATGCGTATAAAAATATATAAAATCCTTGTAGCTCTCAATTAATGGCAAATAAAAA
>NC_036242.1:18377576-18382561 GCF_002742605.1 Olea europaea var. sylvestris | reverse complement strand
GACATTCCAATAGGTGTCTTGTAAGCAGTGCGATACGCCCATAAAGCATCGTCTAATTTCTTTGACCAATCCTTGCGAGATGAATTCACAGTGAGCTCCAGAATTCTTTTCAATTGTCTGTTCAAGTTTCCACCTGTCCACTTGTCTGAGGGTGGTAAGGAGTGGCAATTTGATGTTGTACCTCGTATTTATACAGCACTGCCTGGAATAACCGATTACGGAAATGAGTTCCACCATTACTTATTATGGCCCCAGGTGATCCATAGCAGTTAAAGATGTGTTTCTTTATGAAGTCTATCACTACCCTTGCATCATTTGTTGGCAATGCTTTGGTGTCCACCCATTTAGAGACATAATCCACTGCCACTAGAATGTACCTATTGTTGTAAGATGATGGAAAAGGACCATAAAATCGACCCCTTAGACATCGAATATTTCAACCTCCAAAATATTGTTAAGTGGCATCTCGTGACGTGCTGATATGTTACTTGTTCTCTGACACTTATCACATGACCTGCAAAAATTGTGGCAGTCCTTGAACAGTGTAGGCCAAAAGAAACCACATTGAAGCACTTTTGCTGCTATTTTAGTAGGGCCAAAGTGTCCTCCGTAAGCCGAAGCATGAATCCGTGAAAGGATCAGTTTCATCTCATCCTCTGGCACACATCTCCTAGTGATCTGGTCTGCCCCTCTCCTGTATAGATTTGGATCATCTAGGTAATAGAATTTCACTTCATAAAGTAGCTTCTTCTTCTGCTCATAGGTGAGATTTGGATCCATATAGCCACTAGCTAAGTAATTGACAACGTCTGCATACCACGGAGCCTTCTCTATTTGTAATAACTGTTCATCTCGGAAGACCTCATTAATATTCATGTCCTCTGAATCCTATAGTTGCTCTAGCCTTGATAAATGATATCTACTTGATTTTCTATTCCTTTTTTATCACGAATCTCGATGTCAAATTCTTGTAGCAACAGAACCCATCGAATCAGCCTAGGTTTAGTATCCTTCTTTTCAAACAGATATTTCAAGGCTGCATGGTTAGTGTAGACTATCACCTTTGAACCAATCAGATAGGAACAAAATTTATCGAAGGCAAAGACCACTGCTAGCATCTCTTTTTCCGTTATTGTGTAGTTGATTTGAGCATCTGTCAAGGTTTTACTGGCTTAGTAGATGACATGTAACACTTTTCCTTTGTGCTGGCCAAGCACTGCTCCCACTGCAAACTCACTAGCATCACAGATAAGTTCGAAAGGTTGATCCCAATTAGGTGCTACTATTACAGTTGCAAAAGTTAACTTTTCTTTCAAAGTATTAAAGGCATTTAAGCACTCATCAGAAAAGTGAAACAGCAATCCTTCTCTAGTAGATTACATAGAGGTTTTGTAAGTTTTAAGAAATCTTGAATAAACCTTTTGTAAAACCCTGCATGTCCTAAGAAACTTCTGATCCCCTTAACTGAATTAGGAGACTTCAATTTTTCAATCACTTGTATCTTGGCATTGTCAACTTCAATGCCATTTGAGGAAATCTTGTGGCCCAGCACTATCCCCTCTTTTACCATGAAATGACCTTTTTCCCAACTTAGTACTAGGTTTTTCTCTTCACATCTTTGCAATAGAAGAGCCAACAAATCCAAGCAGTCATCAAATGAACCTCCAAGCATAGAAAAATCAGTATGAATACCTCAATGTATTTTTCCACCATGTCAGAGAATATGGCCATCATGCACCGTTGAAAGGTTGCGGGTGCGTTGCATAAACCAAAAGACATCCTTCTAAACGCAAAAGTTTCATAGGGACATGTGAAGGTTATTTTCTTCTAGTCTTCTGGAGCAATAACTATCTAATTGTACCCAAAATATCTGTCCAGAAAGCATTAATGAGAATGACCTTCCAACCTCTCCAACATTTGATCAATGAATGGCAATGGAAAATGATCCTTTCTGGTTGTATTGTTTAGCTTCCTGTAATCTATATATACTGATGTGAACCTATGTAGGCAAACACTACGGAACCCACGAACAAGATAAAAATCTTTCCAAGAAAGCCAAAGCAAGATTTTGAATTCGAATTCGATAAATTTGGAACCAAGCAACCCGAATCGCCGACAATGTGCGGACCTCTTGATTACGCAAAATTATGAAATTTCACCTGGTTGATTTGAATGCCACAAGAATAAGATCTTGATAATTTCAAAAGTTGTTCGATTGGAATAACAAAGATAAAGCAATTAAAGCCTTTCAATTAATCAATATGTCAAAAAAAAAATTTTACAATGAATATAATAAGAGCATTTATACTAGTCCTAAGAATCTAGGTAATTTCATGCATAATCTCCTAAATATGGTAAGAAATCAATTAAATATAGAATTCTAGCAAAACTAGGAAAATCGCAAAAAAAGAAAAAAAACGCGTCTGAAAATGACCATGCGGTCACATGGTTCAATTCCATGCTGCCGCATGGAATTGAATTCTGGTCCCCTTCAACTCTCGGCCTAGGTCTCCACTCTGTCTTCGTCCATTTTTAACAAGTTGATCCAAGTCTCTTCGATCTTCGACCCCAACATGAAACTTGTTCCATTTTGTGTCTCGAACATGATTTCATCAACGGTTATTTTGACGAGCAATCTCATCGCCTCTTTTACTCGCTTCATCCTCGCTCGAGTCATCGGACCGCCCTCGACTACAACGGATCTTTCTTCGGGCTTGACGTTAGACTTGACCTTAACGCTTGTGGCTCTTGGATCACATCATCCTTATCCTCTTTGAAAGGATTCGTCCTCAAATCTGTACCTGCATCAAAGAGAGAAAGATCAGATAAATTAAAAGTTGCTGAAACATTATTCTCACTTGAAAGATCGAATTTGTATGCGTTGTCATTGATCTTCTCAAGCACTTGAAACGGTCCATCTCCTCATGGCAACAACTTTGATTTTCTTTATTCTGGAAACCGCTCTTTCCTGAAATGCACCCAAACCCAATCTCCTGGTTTGAATGTAACAATCTTCCTGCCCTTGTTTACTTGCTCTGCATAGTGCTTCCTTTTCTTCTCAATTTGCTCCCGCACGTTTTCATGGAGTGACTTCACCAGCTCGGCCTTCCTCTTCCCATCCAAGCTACTTCGTTCATTCACAGGCAAATGTATTAAATCCATAGGTGTTATAGGATTAAAATGACAAACAATTTCAAATGGAGAAAATGATTTAGTGGAGTGTGTGGCCCTATTATATGCAAACTCGATGAAAGGTAAGCACTCTTCCCAATTCTTCAAATTCTTATTAACCACAGTGCCGAATAGGTGTATCATGGTTCTATTCACTACTTCAGTCTGTCTATCGGTTTGTGGGTGACAAGTTGTAGGAAATAGTAATTTCGTGTCTAACTTATTCCACAAGACCCTCCAAAAGTGACTAAGAAATTTGGCATCCCTATTTTACACAATAATTTTTGGTACTCCATGCAAGTGCACAATTTCTTTAACGAACAAGTCTGCAATGTTAGGGACATCATTAGTTTTGTGACATGCAATGAAATATGTCATCTTATTAAACCTATCCACCACTATAAAAATCGAATCCCAACCCTTTTTAGTCCTAGGCAAACCTAACACAAAATCCATTGAGATGTTAACCCAAGGTTCACTAGGTACTGGCAAAGATGTATAAAGTCCATGAGGTAAAACTCTAGATTTAGCCTGTTTACAAGTTATGCATCGACTACAAATTTGTTCCACATCAACTTTCATTTTAGACCAATAAAATGCTCAGTTAATATTTCTAAAGTCTTTGCTACCCCAACGTGACCCATTAGACACCCACTATGTGCTTCTCTAATCAATAATTCACGCATAGAGCAATTAGGAACACATAATTATGACATGTATTGTAAATGTTGGAAATTCAGAATCATTAGTATACATGTCCTTAATGTACTCAAAACCAAGGAATTTTGCACTTAAAGTAGTTAAAAGTATATACCTTCGTGACAATGCATTTGCTACTACATTTTTCTTACCTTGTTTGTAACGAATGACATATGAAAAAGTTTCTTTGAATTCCATCCAGCGTGCATGTCGTTTGTTTAACTTACCTTGACCTCACAAATGTTTTAGTGATTCATGATCAGAATGAATTACAAACTCTTTTGGCCACAGGTAATGCTGCCATGTCTCTAAGACTCGTACAAGTTAATAGAGCTCCTTATCATACGTAGGATAATTGAGAGCTGCACCACTTAGCTTCTCACTAAAGTAGGCTATAGGTCTCTTGTCCTACATTAAGACTACTCCAATACCTATTCCTAATGCATCACACTCAATCTCGAAAGTTTTGTTAAAGTTAGAAAGTGCTAAAATCGGTGCTTTACACAAACAATCTTTGATAGTGTTGAATGCATGTTCTCGTTCTACCCCCCATTGAAACCCCACATTTTTCTTGACAATCTCAGTTAGTGGTGTGGTGATTGTGCTAAAATCCCTAACAAAATGCCTATAAAAACTAGCCAGTCCATGAAAACTCCTAATCTAAGTTATGTTTTTAGGTGTCGGCCAATCTTTAATAGCTTTTATTTTCTCTTCATCTACCTCTACACCATTAGCACTAACCACAAAGCCTAGAAACACAACTCTATCCATGCAAAAAGTACACTTCTTAAAATTGGCATAAAGTTGTTCCTTTCTCAAAACCACAAACACACATCTTAGGTATCCTACATGATCATCAAGATTCTTGCTATAAATTAAAATGTCATCAAAATAAATTACAATAAATTTTCCAATGAAAGTACCCAAAACATGGTTCATTAACCGCATAAAAGTCCTTTGTGAGTCCAAACGGCATGACTAAGCATTCATACAATCTATATTTCGTTTTAAAATTCGTTTTCCATTCATCACCCCCCCTCATGCGAATTTGATGATACTCACTTTTAAAATCAATTTTACTGAAAATACATGCACCATGTTGCTCATCTGGCATA
>NC_036242.1:18374997-18377476 GCF_002742605.1 Olea europaea var. sylvestris | reverse complement strand
CCGTATCTCAAAACGCTGTTAGCGGGGTCTTGGTGAAAGAGGTTAACAAAGTCCAGCAACCTATCTACTATGTAAGCAAGGTCTTACTGGACGCGGAAACCAGGTATACTTTGGCGAAACAACTTGCCCTTGCCTTGGTTATAGCAGCAAGGAAACTCCGACAGTATTTTCAGTCTCACCCTATTGTGGTGCTCACTAATCAACCACTTAGGCATATACTTCAGAAGCCGGACGTATCAGGAAGACTGATGAAATGGGCAATCGAGCTTGGGAAATTTGACATAGAATTCAAACCACGTCCATCTATCAAAGTCCAAGCTCTAGCCGACTTCATTGCAGAACTAACCCCCAGGCCTCGGGGGCCAGGTAATAGCTCGAGCATGAGCACTAATTTGGACACTTGGCAAATATTTGTGGATGGAGCATCGAACTCCTCGGGCTCGGGCGCAGGGGTCATCATCATCAGCCCTGACAAACAAACGGAGATCCAATGCGCTCTCAGGTTCGAGTTTGAAGCAACCAACAATGAGGCTGAGTATGAGGCCGTCGTTATTGCTCTTGAGCTAGCCCTTGGCCTAGAACTCGAGTTCGTAAAGGTATTCAGCGATTCAAAGCTAGTGGTCGAACAGATTGAAGGATCATTTGAAAGGAAGGAGGAGAAAATGATTTTGTACTGTATGAAGGTTCAGGATCTTCAGCGAAAATTCAAGAGCTGTGAAATTACAAAAATTGCTCGAAAGGACAACGGAAAAGCTGATGCATTATCCAGGCTTATGTTCATGGGGGTAGACGGCCTTGACAGAACGGTTCACATAAAAATCATCACAGAACCCAGCATCAGTCAAATCCTCGACATCATGGACATTGACAACGAACCATCCTGGATGGACCCGATCATAGAATTCATCACAAACGGAAGTCTACCAAGCGATGCTAGGTTGGCCAGAAGCATCAGAGCCCGAGCTCCTAGGTACTGCATGATCAGCGGTGTCCTCTTTCGCAGAAGTATTACTCTTCCATACCTAAGGTGCCTCAGGCCATCAGAATCATCCCAGGCCCTTGCTGAAGTCCATGAAGGTGTGTGCGGGAATCATCAAGGGGCCAGGGCCTTGGCCTTTAAACTCGTACAATATGGATACTACTGGCCAACTATGAACAGAGACGCCTCAGAATATGTTAAAAGATGTGATAGGTGCCAGAGGTTTGGTAATGTTATCCACTCACCAGCCGAAGATCTCACCAACATTAACTGTTCGGCCCCGTTTGAACAATGGGGAGTTGACATCCTCGGCCCCTTTCCTTTGACAAGAGGCCAATTAAAGTTTGTTGCTGTAGCAGTAGAGTACTTCACAAAATGGGTAGAGGCCGAACCCCTCGCCACAATTTCGGAGCCCAAGCTGAGAACCTTCACTTGGAGGTCTATCATTTGTAGGTTCGGGGTACCAAAGGTCCTCATCACCGACAATGGCAGGCAATTTGACAACTAACAGTTTAGAAACGTTTGCTCAAACCTTGGGATTGATCACCGTCTGACATCAGTTTCGCATCCTCAGAGCAATGGCCTGGCCGAGGTAACAAATCGAATCATATTGCAAGACCTCCGAACAAGAATAACCGATGCAAGGGGTTCTTGGTCCAACGAGCTGCCTGCTATACTTTGGACGTACAGAACGACTCATACCTCCGAACAATAAGTGATGCTAGGGGTTCTTGGTCTGACGAGCTGCCTTCTATACTTTGTACAGAACAACTCATAGGACAACCATAGGAGAAACCTCTTTTATGTTAGCCTATGGCGTTGAAGCAATGGTCCCAGTGAAAATTAGACTGCCATGCCATAGGAGGCTCGTGCCAGAAACCTCGGAGCATACAACTGAACATCTTGATCTCTTGGAAGAAGTACGGGAGCAAGCCGCTATAAAGGTGGCCTCTTACCAAACTAAGACAGCGAAACATTTTAATAGCAAAGTCAAGGCTCGGAGGTTCAGAGCTGGCAATTTGGTCTTGAGGAGGGCCGAAGCAGCAAGCCACCCCCCAGGGAAGCTCAGGCCCATCTGGGAAGGGCCCTTTGAGGTCATACGACAGGTTCGTAAAGGAGCATACAGCTTAAGAGACACCTCGGGCAGACCTCTTCCGAGGCCCTGGAATGCCGACAATCTAAAAATATATTACAAGTAAAATTTCTGACGCCTTTTTGGAGATTTTCTTTTTCTGCATTTTATTTCTAGTTTAGCGGGCCTGCGTGCCCATGCATGTTTTTCGTTCTCTTTTGTAATGAACTACGTTCGGCTTGATCCCGTTTGGGTACGTAGGCAGCTTGGATACAATATAAATCCAAGTCCAGTCCGAAAAATTAGTAAATTCAAGCTTCGGATATATATAACAGCCCTTTAGTGTACTTTGCGCCCAGGAATCACCAAAGCCTTGCCCCGAGCAAGCCCCAAAGTCTTGCCCCGCGCAAGCACAAAAAGCCTTGCCC
>NC_036242.1:18352823-18372583 GCF_002742605.1 Olea europaea var. sylvestris | reverse complement strand
CCTAAAGAATAACTTAAAAACTCGAGGTCTTACCTTAAAGTCGACGCCTAAAAACTCAAAGTCCGATCCCGACGATTAGCGAGAGAAATTTACTGAGAGTAAAAAGTGAAAAATGAAATGAGGGGAGGGTATTTATAGGCAACAGGAGCAGGAAGCCCAAAGGTCACTACCCCGACCGTTAGATCTGGACACGGGTCCTCCATCTAACCCTACCAATTTTTACCGCCTTTTCCATTTCTAGGGCTGACGTCAGTACACGTCAGCCTTCTGATCAAGCACAGGTGTTCAGAAATCCCCGAGCTAAAACTCGAGCTTTTATTTCTAGTCTCTTTGCATCATATCCTCGAGCATATTTTCGAGCATATATGCACGGGGGCCTATGATGGTGACATTTTTCCAATATCCCGATCAGTTTATCCCGAGGACTAGTTTTGATAAAGTTGTTAATTCATATGCGGTGTCCTCGAGCATGTTCATCCTCGAGACACTGTGCCCGACCACAACTCCATGCTACTTCGCATATTGCAACCATATGTCCTCGGGCATAGTCCTCGAGAATGTGCTCTCCCTCGCTACTGACGATTGTTAACCCTTTAGAATTCCTACGCAATTAGGAATCTTAACTCCCAGAAGAATCCTATCTCACGTATAATTCTGGAATTCAACCAACTCCTTAACCATTCAGGACTCCAACAGATGATGACATCCAGCTAGTTGAGTCCAATTAGGAGAATGTCACTTACCACTATAAATACAGAACCTTGAACCATTATTTAGGTACGTTTTCTCATTGTTCTTCAGCACATAGCCTCACGCATATATTTCCCCTTTCTGACTTAAGTATCGGAGGGGCGACGAGAACACACCTCGTTGCCTTTGTTTCAGGTATCGGAAGATCACGTTCGTGCTCCTTATCAGTCATCAAACTCGGGAAATCTGCAGGTACGATCTTTGGTAGCATCAGATATAAAGATTAAAATGTCCTTACCTTAGTTAAATAATAAGAGAAAAAAATATAAAAAATATACAGGAAACTAATAAATCAATTATGTACATTAGCTTCTCTAATGTAATCGTAGATTGCTTAAAAAATATGTCATATGTTATGTTTAAGAAAAAAGTCATGTCTAGTGCAGTTGATGAGGACTCTGTCAAGATGATATGTCGTAGAAAAAAAATATATTTATAAAACTTTGTCTAGATTGAGAGGTTCGATTAGACATCCTTGGAAAAATTATATTTCATCAGTAAATTTAAATTTAATTTTGTTATTATTTTAAAAAATAAATACATCTGAATAATAATTCGTAAAATGCATTGAAAATCAATTCTTAACTCTCTCCTAATTAGATGTCAACGCCATAGATTAAAAATCTTTCCATATCTATTCTTTATCTTGATGAAGTCTCGATCAGTTTATATTAGAGAGGTCCTTTCTTAAGTACATTATATTTTGAATAAAACAATCTATACTTGCATTAGAGACACTCTTATAAGAGATTGATTGATATAATGAGTTGTATTATCTTTTTGTCATATGTATTTTTTATTTTACTTTTTCACTTATTTTCTTTATTTATTTAACTAAAAGTGAGGGTATTTAAATCTTGTGAAAATTACACAAAACCATACGTTAACTGTTCAAAATTCCTAAATCAGATTGGAACTTTAATACTTCAAAAATCATATTTTTGTATTAACTATTTAAATAAAATAATTATAGAGAAAAAAACCTTAATCACTCGTAGTCGTCTTCATCCCTTACACACACACTCTCACCTCCATTTACAAACCTGCCCACGTCTCTCTCTCTCTCCCTCTCCCCTCCATTTACAAACCTGTCCACCACTCCCTCCTCCGCCTACTATTCTCGCCAATGCCTCCTCTCTTGTGGTTGGCGACATACTGCGAAGGCGAGGACGAATTCAGGGAAGAATTTCCCAGAATCGAAGCTACTTCCGAAGTCACATAGTGCGTAACTCGCGATCCGGTATGGTGGTATTAGTTGTAGGAGTCATGCTGGCAGTGGCACTAGTGGTGGATGGCGATAGCAGTGATTTTTGTGGTTTCGGATCTGCCATGATTTTGGATATGTGGTTTTGGATGCAGTGCTTGCCGCGATGGTGGTGGTGTTACTGTTGGTGTTATAGTGGTGGTGACGTTAATGGTGGTGGCAATGGGTGGCGTCGTTGGTGGTTGTTGGCTATGTGTGCGGTGCTTTGGAATGGTGGAATGGGGCATGGGAGCTATTGGTATTGAGTAGTAGGATGGGGTGTGGGTGTTTGTGACGATTTTATTGGTTAATAGAAAGTTGTGACCAATAAATCGATTAATTTGTAATCAATGTGGTGGTGGTTTTGGTGGTGCTCTTAGAGGTAGTGTTGAAGTAGTGGTAGTACGTGTTGGTAGTGGTCACAAATTAGTTGGTTAATTATGACCAGTGAATTGATTAATTTGTGACCAATGAAAAAAATAAATTGTGACCTAGAAATAATTTGTAATTGTTTAATAAGTTATGATCTATAATATTTATGATTTGTGACCTATAGAAAATTTTATTCGTGATTGAAAAATAATATGTGACTATAAAAATTTTGACTTGTGATCGAGAAATAAGTTGTGACCAATAATTTGATAAGTCGTGACTAAAAATTTTTCGTAACTAATTAATTCTTTAATTTGTGATCGATGAACAAATTATGACCTACAAAATTTTTGAATTGTGATTGTAAAATAATTTGTGACATAAAATTTTTGATTTGTGTTCGAATTGTATATATATATGACCTAAGTATATTTAATTAATAAATTAATTAATTAATTAATTAAATCATAAATAAATTTTAATAAAAATCTGATTTTTGAAGTTTGAAACTTGTTTCTTAATTTTAAAATATGTCATACTTAATCTCTCACTTATGAAATTTTCCCTTAAATCTTTTTATCGATAGTATGACCTTTTGAATGATCAATTGGATGGAAAATGTCCCAAATAACCAATTTCGCCCATTAAGCGAGAGGTCAGGGATATTTGGGCCAAGATTTGAAGGTTGGGGATCATTTCTACCAATTTTCCAAAATTATTTAATTCACTATTATACTTGATTTTTCCCTAGAGGAAATTTCACCCCATACGTCTTTTAAAAAAAACACATTCAAATTTTACATTTTGTCAAAATTTATATCTAAAATACTTTAGTTTATGCGGTAAATTTGGCATCCCAAAAATTGCTTTGCTCTTCAAGATTAATCATTACGCATACTTTAATCATGTCTCCAAACACGCCCTATCTCTCATGCTAGAGCCGCTCCTCCAAAGATGCCTTATCTTCCACAAAACTTAACCTAGAAGCACTCCAAAAATCTCCAAAAATTTATCGTCGATGGTTTCCATCAAGAAACACAAAAAATAAAAAAATACAGAAGACTCCTCTATTAAGTGACAAGGATGCAGAAACATTAAAAATGATACTTCATCAGTTCAGTAACACATCGAAGGCAAAGACGAGGCTAAAAAAAGGTTAAAAAATTGGATGGTAAGTTTTGGTTCTAGTTTTAAGTACAATAGTTGTGTGTGCGGAGCGGTTAAAGATTTAGAAGATAGTAATGTTTGGGAGAATAAGATTGATAATTACCCTCCGAAAATCGGGGCCCACATGGGCCCATCACTCTAGAAAAACCCCCCAAACACCATAGCCAATTCTTATATGAAACAGTATGGATGGGTGGTTTATGAAACAAATTTGAAGCCATCGATCGCTCAACATGAGAAGAATAAGAATACATGGTCGGACGAACGTCTTTCCTTTGTGGGATGGCGGTGGGGCCGTGGGGGCTTAGGATGTTGCTTAATCATCCACCAATGAGTATGCATGTCATTTTATAAAGGTTGAACCCCAATTTTGAGGGCCCCATCGTCCCGTCTCTGGAGTATCGTGAGGGAGGTAAATCGTGAGATGTGTCTCAGCAGATCAAGGAACAAGAGCTTACTCGTACACTGGTGCCCACAAAGAGTCCAATTCCATATCTCAAGAATCAAACCCTCACACTGGACTGCCAACAATGTTGAGACTACCTTACTCCCGTCTTTTGCACAACTGGATTATGCCCCGAGGGGCGTACGCATGTCATTTTATGCTTGCACTGGCATATGGCGTGCTTGAAAATTGAAAGTTATCTTATTTAGTTCCCATTACTTTTATCATATTTTTTTCATCATGTTACTCGTGTAGATAATCAGGTTATATTAATGATGTTGTAATGTTATCATAATTGATTTATTTCAAGCACGAGACAGTTTAAGTTTCTGGTTTTTACTTTTTTTTTTTTTTTTTTTTTTTTTTTGAGAAATTTGTGCAATTAGTACTCAACCTTTATTGTCTCTAACAAATTCATCCTCAACCTTTAAAAAGAACTTCTCAATCCCCAACATTTGATTCCATTGCATGTTTTATATACGGTTAACTCAAATATGATTAGATTTATGTTTTCTTAACAAAATTTTTGGATGAAATAATCAATTTTATTGTTTTTATCAAATATCATACTCTCTACAAGATGCAGCTTGTTGACGATTGCTTTAATGTATGTTATCATAACATCATTGGTAGAATCATTTATTGTCGTAATATCTCCACAAATTAAAAATTCTAAACCTGTCCTTTCTTACAGCATATATACGGCAGGGCTGCCGAGCTGAAACCAGCCCGAACGAAAAAAAATTGTTGAACAAAGAAATTGGTTTAGGTGGAAAAGATCTTTGGGAATTTGTTAAAAAAAAAAATTTAATTGGATTCAGTCACTAAGCTACGGTTGAATGCGTGGGATACGTTTTTTTATATTGATCACAGTTCTTGACTAGCTTATTAATTAAAATGATTGATGTTTCTCTTAAAGAATTGTTGAATGCGTGGATACTAGGACTGTAAGTAAAAATCGTCAAACCGAAAAATCGAACTGAAATCGTATTTTAGAAACCGTCGGTTTGGTGCCATGTGGACCCGGTCAACGAAATGGTTTTGAACCAAATCAAACCGATCAAAATGGTTTCGTTTAGGTTTGAGAATTTTAATTGCGGTTTAAAACAAAATCGGACCGGCGAAAAAATATATAAAAATAAAAAATGAAAAAAATGATTTTTTTTTAAAATTCACCCAAATATGTAAAATTCAATAGTTTTGTCATTTGTGGGTATTTTTGTCAATTTCTAATTTTCTAATACAGACATATTATTATTATTCAATAATCTTATTTTATATCTAATAATCTCAAGACTAACATAATTTATCAAAAACTCTTTTCCTCTTCAGAATTTAGATGAACTCCAGCCGACACCTAACACAGTCTTGAGCCACTGGCACCACACACTTCTTTATCAGATTTTTCACGCCTCGTCAAAGTTAAATTGAAGTCCATTATACTAAATTAGAGACAAATGAATCTTAGACCTTCGGTGATAATATTTGCAACGAATAAAGTTCACATCAATAACTTTTTTTGTAGCAAGCTAAGGTAAGAATCTGAAATTAAATGTGTTTCATAACATCATACAAACGCAAACTTTTGTAATTTTATATTTAGATATTATAAACAATTGCTTTATTATTGTGATTGATTATTCTCTTTGTCTAATCAGTATCATTTTTTCAGATATGATGATCACAAGGTCTTGTTGGATATCATTATATTTTTTGAGCCTTATATATAGTTTTTAGACTTGTATTGTATTATTATTGTATTGTCACTAGCCTAAAAAATGTGAACAAAAATAAAAAAAACCTATTTTTAGTTTATTGTGATTTCACTTTGATTTAGTTGATATTTAAATTTATAGTAAATAGATTTAGCTCCTGTTTGAGCCATATTTTCCATACCATCATAAAGAGAAAATTGATCATCGATGAGGAGGCTGGGTCTTATATATGAAATAGCAGGTCAACAAAGACGGCTGAACTTGTAGGATAACGATCCAAAGCTTCATTTTTTTGTCCCAAAAATTTGGTTCAAACAAGAGCTTAATTTGTTTTAAATTTATTGCTAGTAAGATATAAATATATATTGAATTCAATGAATTTGACATAAAAATATATAGGCAAAAAAATATATGGCGAAACTGGCGGTTTAAAATCGGACCAAACCATTAGGTTTAGGTTTGAGTTTTGTTCAAACCGTTCAAAATAGTTTGGTTTAGGTTTGGGTTTTTCTTAAACCAGTTTAAACGGTTTGGTTTGAAAATCTGTCAAAAATCGATAAAATCGGACCGTTTACACTCCTAGTGGATACAAATAAAACATTATCTTAAAAGTTATTGTGCACTGTCTTCAAATTAGAATTTTCTCTTATGAATGACCATGTCTCCTCACTTTCTTTTTTCTTTTTCTTTTTTTTTGGTAAATTGTACTTTCATCTCTAATTTTTGGAAAATTAGTAGGAATTATAAATGTAACGAATCGAGTTGATTAGCTCAACCCACTGAGCGAGCCAGCTCGTGCTCGCAAATGGAGCTAGTTAAGCGGCATTTGGCTTTCTTCATAAAACCTCGGCTCCTCTACTAACTCGCCCCCTAATGGGGCTAGTCGAAGGTTTGTGAGCCACTCAAGGCTCCTTTTTATCGTAAAAAAGAAGAAGCTAATGTTACATTTTTACTCTCAAAGTATAATGAAGAAGGTATTTGTAAGGAAATGAGGAACCAAAAAAGTTTTAGTTCATCAAAAGAATTATAAAGTTGTAAATATCATTCCCTTTACTCTGTATTGGGATTGACTAGCCAAGTTCTCATTATGCACAAACTAATATTTCGTGTATACGTTTTTGTACAAAAAAATGGAAAAAATATAACTTAATAATAAATAATTGAAACCAAATACCATTTATAATTCTACATTCTTAGTATACAATTGCAAAACTAAAAAGATGCCGGAAGATCACCTTCATCTTCTTGAAGTCACTAGCGCAGACAAAAATGTGCTTCAATTTGAGTATTAACATTATCCAAATCAAGTGATGCATCTCGGTCTACACGCATGGTTTCTCATTATAGATAGAGCTGAAGTTTGTAAGTGGTGATAAAGTCACGGGCAGTGGCGGATTTAAGGGTTGGCCAGCTAGAGCGGCCGCCCTAACTAGATTCGCTGGAGAGAATTTTTTTTTTTTGTTATAATAGATAAAAATTTTAGGTTATATAAATGGTAATTCATTTTACTTTCAAACCCCTCTTCTACTTAGTTGATTAGAGTTTACATTTTTATATTACAAATCTTGGGTTGGATTCCTCCCCGTCCATTTCATTGTGCAAAATTTTTATTTCTACAATATTTACCAAAATTAATTCCCCATGGAAAGAATTCGAACTTATAACTTCTAATTTGGATGATTGGAAGTTTAATCATCATGACAATAGTTGAATTTTGAATCTAAATTTAACAAAATAATAAATGTTAAAACTTTAGGCAAGTCAATGACTATTTTTATTTTTATTTTTTGTTGATTTTTGTCGTTTCAAATATTCTATGCTTTAATAATTTATAAGTTATGACTTATGAGTATTGAGTTTTAATTTATATGTTATTTGAGAATTTGAATTGTGATTTTAAAAAATAATTTGAGTATCGTGAAATGTGAATATGTGATTTATAAAAATTGAAAATGAGAAATTGGGGAATTTATAATTTGTGATGAATTGGTGTTGAGAATTGGAAATTGAAACTTTAATTATATTTTAAAATTAATTTTAATTACGTTTAATCTTTGATTAATGTTCAATTATCATATTGATTATGGAATGATTTTTTCAACTAAATCTCAATCTAGTTCTTGTAGTGGTGTGTCTAATCTCTCAACTACTTTTAGTCAAGCAAACAATTTGTTAAGCATTGATAACATGAAGAAGTTTTATGTATTATGTAATTTATATTATTTCGGATTGTATTGAAATATAATATAATATAAATATACGATTTTTATGATTTAGTGTATTTACATATAGATCAAAGAATTTTCAATATTATTTTATTTAATATTAATAAACTATATCACTATACGGCCATTGACTATCGACAATCAACGGTCAACGGCCGCCCTAGTTGAGTCGAAATCCTGGATTCGCCCCTAGTCACGGGTGCTGTAAATAAGTATTGGGCTATACTGGATGATACTGTTGTGCATTTCACTATGAATTAAAATTGTTGATGTTGGCCCTATATCTCGTCCAATGTAGATGCTCCAAGTGTACGAGCATGCATATAAAAGCTAGGACTCATTTATAATATTGTATAATTGTCAGTGCAGTATATTGAGTGTTGATGGATAACAATTGATACAATTGTGATATCTTGATTCTCGATGGACAAAAATATATACCAAGGCACTGGAAGACACATGTTGTTGGTCATATTGATATTTGAGCTCATTCCATACATTATCGTTAGTTTTCGGGGCCTAAAAATAAAACAAAAATATGAGCAAGTCGGGGATAGTGAATAAAGACTTAAACTTCAAGAAAGAGATCACGATTTGAAAATTATATATTTAGCTTTTTAGAAATATTGAAATATATATCATAATATTATTTTTCGATGGTCTTCCGCTCTCTACTTTAAGTCCTATATTATAATTTTTTTATCCATTAGATTAAATTAAATATTAATAAATAACTTCAAAAATATATATTATTTCAAGTACATATAAACTAAAGTAAGATGTGAGATTTTAAAGTTAAAATGTACTTTTTGGGCAGTCATACAATATCGTTAAATCATTTGAAATCATTTTTGAACAATGTTCGAGCAGTTTGATATGGTATAGATTTTCAAAATTTTGTTATGCAAAGTATTAAATGCATAGAAATCTATTTAAGATTCATGGTGCAACAATTTTGGTATTAGAGCTTCGGTATAAGCTACCCTGTAGATTATCCAGCATACACAAGTATGCAGTAAATGGGAGTTGTACCCAGTTATTGTTTCATATATATGCAATTTAATCGTTGTAAAGTTGCCTTAGAATTCAAAACCCATTGGATGTTTAATTGCTTTATACGTCTGCATGTTCGTTTCGTTGTGTTGGAGATAAGATCATGCCCCATGATTCGTTGAACTGATTAAGTAATTTTTATCTGTATCTTACTTCACTAGAATCTCATATCACTATGCGTTGTAGTTTTGTGATGTGATTTGGTCTTTTAATACTAAGTTGGCGTTGGGTTTCCTTTTTTTGTGAGGGAGCAGTCTTGTTATGTTTTTGGCTTTTTGGGCTTCCATGTAACATTTTCTTGTCATAATTTGATCTCCACTCCTAAATTCGAGTAAACTTGTGAGCGGCTTAACTGGATGGGAAAGGTCTTGGTCAAAGGTTTCTTTACATTGAGGGCCACGTGGTAGGATCTACTACAAGGTATATGTTGAAATAATGGAGTCTTAAGTCTTAGGCTTCACAAACTTTCATGTGTGTCAGACAGATTTTGTGAAAACGTGGTAGCAAATGTTGACAAAACAATATGATGTAAAAATCTTGCAACCATGCAGCCGTATTTTTGGAAGAATTTTTTTACCATGCATTTAATGAAAGGTTGCCTTTGTTGAAATGATGGATCCGCAATTAATGAGTGTGGCAAGTTTTTCACTATAAATACGAGGCCAAAGCAGAAGCAAAAATATAGATGTGCAAAGAGAAGTGCAAGAAAGGTGTCGAGAGAAAACACGAGAGACAGTGAGCAAAGTACAAAAGTGAGATGCAGTTAGGTTTTAGTTTGTGCAAAAAATTAACAAGAGAAAATTGAGAGATTGTCTTTGTGTAGGCAAATAAAATACAGAAAGTGTATTTGTTGTATTCTTTTTCTTTTCTTGTTGATATAGTAAAAAATTGGTGTGGATTTGTGGACGTAGGTACAATTGCCGAACCACGTAAATTCTTGTGTTACTTGCACTTATTAATTTTTTGCTACATTTATTTTTTCTCAGTTTAAATTTTTTTGCGTCCCATTGATTCTGATAAAATTAGTAGCAATTTAATTCCTAACAACTGGTATCAGAGCTCCAGAATTTAAGTGGGAGCAATGGCAATAGACAAGAAGATCGATAAGTTTGATGGTACAAACTTTGGATTTCGGAAGATGCAAATGGAGGACTATTTGTGCTTGAAAGACCTGTATAAACCACTTCACGAAAAGCCGGAGTACATGACCAACGACGAGTGGGAATTGCTTGATCGAAATGCTCTTGGCGCAATAAGGCTGACATTATCAAAGTCAGTTGCTTTCAACATAAAAAATGAGAAGACGACGGCATCTCTCATGGCGGCCACGTCTAGCATGTAAGAATAACTATCTGTAGCAAACAAAGTTCATTTAATCAAAAAGTTATTTACTATGAAAATGACGGAAGGCAAAAGATTTGGAGAACATCTAAATGAGTTCAATGAAGTGATGAACCAGTTAAACACAGTCGAAATCACGTTCAATGATGAGGTTCGAGCTTTGTTAATTCTCGAGCAGCAGCCTGAGAGTTGGAATGGCATAGTTAAAACAATTAGTTGCTCTGCTGGGAAGTCCAAATTGAAGTTTGAAGATGTCGTGAGTATGATCGTGACCAAGGAAATACGAAGACAGACAGAAGGTGTTTCCATTTTTGGAGCTGGTTTGAACAAGGAGAGTAGAGGCAGAAGTTCAAACAAGTGTAAATGGCATAATAGGAGCAAGTCAAGGTTTGGCAGATCAAAATCTAAATATCCAAAGAATTTCAACAAATTAAAAGTTGTTGAATGTTGGAATTGTGGCAAGACCAGACACTACAAAAATTAGTGTCAAGTTTCTAAGAAAGAAAATGAAAACAAAATCGAGGCCAATGTTGTAGCAGAAGAATCTGATGATGCTTTGATATGCTCTTTGGAAAGTAAAGAAGAATACTGGGTAATAGATTTTGGAGCATCTTTTTCATGCTACCTCAAATAGAGAATTATTTACGAGTTATGAACCGGGCAATCTTGGAAAAGTATATCTTAGTGATGATCAACCTTGTGACGTAGTCGGCAAAGCCGAAGTACAGATCAACCTTAATGGATCTGTATAGAAATTGTAGGATGTCAGACACATTGTAGACTTGAAGAAGAACTTGATATCTGTGGGCCAACTATCAAATGAAGGTTATGTTACAACCTTCAACAGTGATATTTTGAAGGTTTCCAAGGGTGCAATAACCATAGCACGAGGCAAGAAAAGTGGTACTCTTTACACCACAACGAGTGCCCGCGGAATAATTGCAGTTACTGATTCAAATGAAGTTCCGAACTTATGGCACCAGAGACTGGGGCATATGAGTCAAAAAGGACTCAAGTACATGCATGATAAAGGGAAACTACTGGGACTTCAATTTATTGATGCAGACCTATGTGAGAGTTGCATCTTCGGGAAGTAGAAGTGGGTCAGTTTCAACAAGTGTGGTAGAATTCCGCAGCAGAAAAAGCTAGAGTTAGTCCACACGAATGTCTGGGGACCAGCTGCAGTTCCATCTATTGGCAGAAAGTCTTATTTCGTGACTTTCATTGATGATCACTCCAGAAAAGTATGGGTCTACTTCTTGAGACACAAATCCGAAGTGTTCGAGATGTTCAAGAAGTGGAAAGCTATGGTGGAGAATAGAACAGGTTTGCGAGTAAAGAAATTGAGATTAGATAATGGTGGAGAGTACGAACATGCTAATTTCAAAACGTTTTGTTACCAGAATGGTATCAAACTCGAAAGAACGTTGCCAGGAACACCGCAACAAAATGGTGTGTTCGAACGAATGAATCGGACGTTGACAGAAAGGGCCAAAAGCATGCGGTTACATGCTGGTTTGCCCAAACAATTTTGGACTGAAGCTATCAACACAGCAGCATACTTAATCAATCGCGGGCCATCAGTGCCTTTAGAGTACAGGATACCGGAGGAAGTATGGAGCGGAAAAGAAATAAAACTTTCTCATTTGAAAGTTTTTGGCTATGTTGCATATGTACATATTAGTGATCAAGTTAGGGGTAAGCTTGACCCTAAATCACTAAGGTGTACTTTCATTGGATATGGTGGAGATGAGTTCGGGTATCGCTTTTAGAATGATAAGAACAAAAAGGTTATTAGAAGTTGGGATGTTATATTCAATGAAAGGGTGATGTAAAAAGACAGAGATACAGTGCTGTCCAATGACTTACATGATAATCCAACATATGTTGAGTTGGATGATACTGCAACTAGTAGTATGTCAAAGCAGACAGATGAGAGTCCTCAGCCAAAGGAAGTTGTTGCAGAGACTATACCAAAGTCTCCAACTCCTATTCCTAGGAGATATTCCCGACCACATGTTCCAAACAGAAAGTACATAAATTATATATTACTTACTGATGCCGGTGAACCTAAATACTATGATGAGGTATGTCAAGGAGAAGATGCGATTAAGTGAGAGCTTGCAATGAAAGATGAGATAAAGTCCCTTATCTCTAATCAAACGTGGGAGCTAGTTGAGTTGCCTGTAGAAAAAAAGGCTCTACACAATAAATGGGTCTATCGAGTCAAGGAGGAACATGACGAATCAAAGAGATACAAGGCAAAATTGGTGGTCAAAGGCTTTCAACAGAAAGAAGGAATTGACTACACAGAGATTATTCTCCAGTAGTAAAGCTGACAACAATTCGACCAGTCTTGAGTATTGTTGCAACAGAGGGGTTGCACTTGGAGCAATTAGACGTGAAAACTGTCTTTCTCCATGGTGACCTAGAAGAGGAGATATGTATGCAGCAATCAGAGGGTTTGTCAATCAAAGGAAAAGAGAAGCTTGTGTGTAAATTGAAGAAAAGCTTGTATGACTTAAAACAAGCTCCGAGATAGTGGTACAGAAAGTTTGACGGATTTATGCAGAAAAATGACTGCTACAAGTGCAATGCTGACCATTGTTGCTATTTTAAGAGGCTGGAGTCTAGCTACATTATTTTGCTACTTTATGTTGATGACATGTTAGTAGTGGGACCAGACATGAACGAAATTCAGAAATTAAAGAAACAATTGTTAGCAGAATTTGAAATGAAGGACTTGAGTCCAGCTAAACAAATTCTAGGGATGAGAATTTGTAGGGACAAGCGAAAAGACACTTTACAGCTATCACAGGCCAAGTACATTAGTCAAGTTTTGCAGAGGTTCAACATGAATAATGCAAAAACAGTTAGCATGCCATTGGTTAATCACTTCTGTCTATCAAACGACTAGTCTCCAAAAACAGAAGACGAAAGAAACTTCAATATTTCATATGTCTCGACCATTGGAAGTTTAATGTATGCCATGGTCTGTACAAGACCAGACATTGCTCATGCAGTGGGAGTTGTGAGCAGATTCATGACCAATCCAGGAAAATAGCACTGGGAAGCAGTGAAGTGGATACTGAGATATCTACAGGGTACTATTGATAAATGTTTATGTTTCAAAAGAGGTGAGTTGGCACTACAAGGCTTTGTAAATGCAGATTTTGCTGGTGAGGTCGATCATAGGAAAAGTGCCACCAGTTATATATTCACAGCTGGTACTACTGCAGTGAGTTGGGTTTCACAAAAATAGAAGATTGTTGCTTTGTCAACTACAGAAGCAGATTACGTAGCAGTAATCGAAGCTAGCAAAGAGATGATTTGGTTACAAGGTCTGTTGAGAGAATTGGGTCTCAAGCAGGAAAAGAATGTTTTGCATAGTGATAGTCAGAGTGCTATATACTGGCAAAGAATGCAGCATTTCATTCGAGAATGAAGCACATTGGTCTTCGTTATCACTTCATCAAATCTCTCTTGGAGGATGGAGTATTAACACTGGAAAAGATCCAGGGTAGCAGAAACCTAGCTGATATGTAAACCAAGACAGTAACTACGGAAAAACAGGAGTTGTGCTCAACTTCAGTTGGCGTTCTAAAATGAAGACGAGGAAGGTGATCCACACCAATTTCACTAAAATGGAACTGCTCACAGGATGTCTCAAGGTGAAGCCACATTAATCTCCAAGTGAGAGATTGTTGAAATAATGGAGTCTAAGTCTTAGGCTTCACAAACTTTCATGTGTGTCAAACACATTTTTCAAAAGGTGGTAGCAAATGTTGACAAAACAATATGGATGGAAAAATCTTGCAACCATGCAGTCGTACTTTTGGAAGAATTTTTTTACTATGCATTTAATGGAAGATTGCCTTTGTTGAAAATGATGGATCTGCAATTAATGAGTGTGACAAGTTTTTCACTATAAATATGAGGTCAAAGCAGGAACAAAAATATAGATTTGCGAAGAGAAGTGCAAGAAAGGTGTCGAGTGAAAACACGAGAAACAGTGAGCAAAGCATAAAAGTGATAAGCAGTTAGGTTTTAATTTGTGTAGAAAATTAACGAAAGAAAATTGAAAGATTGCCTTTGCGTAGGCAAATAAAATATAGAAAGTGTATTTGTTGTATTCTTTTTCTTCTCTTGCTTATATAGTAAAAAATTGGTGTGGGTTTGTGGACGTAGGCACAATTGTCGAACCACGTAAATTATTTTGCATCCCACTGATACTGGCGGAATTAGTAGCGGTTTAATTCCTAACAGTATATACTATTGTATAGTAGGAGTATGGTCGTACACTAGAATGGAGAGATTGGTATAGAGGCCAAGATGCCAAGCCCTTCTTGTCGAATGGAAGCATTGTCTGGCTGTATGGTGACGTTTGCCACTAAGAAGCTATGGCCAAGTGTTTGGTAATGTTTGCCAATAAGAAGTTTCGGCCTATGCTCAGCCAAATCTTAGTTGAGCGAAAGTTTCACCCCATGCTTTGCCAAGTTTTGGCCAAGGAAGCGAAATGTACTAGCTCGAATTGAGTGGAAGAACGAATAATGGAGCACTTGGCTAGATAAAACATTCCAATGAGAGAGGCTAAGCAATAAGATGGTCCAAGTGGTTGGCTAGCTAATGGTTTATTATATCATTTCCTGGTCGGGTGAAGTTGTACCATCGTAGTGGTGGAATCTGAAGGTTCAAACATGACAATAATAAAGAAAGTATACGATAGAGTTGGACCTATGGGTGCCAAATTCTAAACAGTAATTTCTACAACCAAGAATAACATAACGATGCCATTAGCAATCCTTTAAAACTCACAAAAATAACCATTAAAGAATCTTAGTGACAACGGTATGGGGTCGACCGTGGACTCCAATGGTCAAGCCAAAGATATCTTTATAGAGATTTATTATTATTATTATTATTATTATTATTATTATTATTATTTTGCATGGAATGCTAAGGTTGAGTTTTGGGAGTGTGAGTGAGTTTATCCCTTCCTTTTGAGGGATGATGGTAGCCAAGAACCCCCTAGGTTTGTAGTTTGTTGGAGATAGACTGATATCATATATGTACGTTGAAGACTTATTCGTTGTGTTAGGAAAGGATTAAGGATCGGACTTAAAAAAAAAAATTTATAGCCGAGCTAATATTAAAAAAAAAAAAATTAAACATAATTTTTTTTTTATAAAATTTTTTTAACACTATTTTTTTAAAAATATAAAAAACTAAGGGTGTGTTTGATTGCCAATATTTTTCATAAAAGATGTGTTTTTTCTATTCAAATTCCTACTTTTATACTGTTTGATTGATATTTTTTTCATAAAAAATATTTTTCTACTTTTGATCATGTAATAATATTTTCCTCAATTCCTCAAAATCAAGGAAAATACTTTCTTTAAGGGGTTATAATTTTATTAATTTTATTTTCCAAGAAATCAATTCTCTCTCATCTATCTCTTATCTCTTATCTATCCATCAATAAAAATGGATAAGTATAATATTTTCAAAGTTAAAAGCAAAATCAATCAAACACATTTAATTAATAATTTCTATACGAATAAATTATAGACAACTGAATTATCTAAAATTTATTTTCTTTACATACAAATTTCATGTTTACAATTAAATGCATCCTAAATAAAATGGGGGTTGGATTATGCTACAGCCCTATCCAGCCCTCCACAACCGTCCTCGTTGTGATCGGAGATAAATCACATTTGGTCATCCGTTTACTGACTAAGAGATTTTTTATCTTTCTTAGACTTGGTTATGCTGCCTTTGGTGCGATAGAATGCCCTTGTATGTTTTGCACCTTTTGGTAGCTGTACTTTCATTTATTGTCTATCAGATAAATGTACTTTATTTTTGTGCGGTTGTATAATATTAAAATTGAGTAACTTTATCAAATCTGATCACTTAGACAATGAGAATTGATGACATGACAATAAAAAATAGTGATCGTCGTTTATTTCACTGAAGTTGTACTTATTCTATGTTATCAACTAATAATTACGTGTAGTGATCATTTTATTAACTCCCACATCATCTATTTTTGCCGGCAGAATTGGAAGACTTTACTTAATTGAAATGAAATCAAAGCGTAATTACTTAAATGAAACCAAATTAAAATGTAGTTCCCCGATAGAAATTAAATTGAAGTGTAATTATTCGATAGAACAAAATCGAAATAAAATTACCTAATTGACACTAAATAAAAGTTTAATTATCGTGAATGAATTTAACCCAACAGATTTTTTCCACTACTACACCACCATCTCAAGTTTTTTAGGTTTCCAATTATTAATTCTATTTATGATTTTTGTAAGTAGAAATTACGGTACAGGGTAATTCAATTTATTAAAATTATTAAAGATGCTTAGCTAACGTAAAATTTTTACTTTTAGATAAATATTTTTTTATTTGTAAATGTGGGATATAATTATAGAGAATTATTTCATTTAGTCCCTAACCTAAATAGGATCCCTGCAACTGGTCGAACTTTTAATTTTTGATATAAACTTCTTAACCTATTGTACAACTTGTACATTTGGATTTGGATAATTATATTTACACCACTATTTTTATTTCGTCTACAACATGTAATTGCACTTAAAGTTATTAATCTTTGCTCTTTCATGTCATTCTTATCATCGAATTTTTCATTCGTTAACACATTCTGTATTTAATAATATTTTTTTATATAAAAAGTCCATTGAAATGACACAAAATAACTAAATTTCTCATCATATTTTTAAAAAATAAATGAATGAAAGTGCGAAAAATATTTTCCCCTCATTTCAAATCAAGTAAACAAAATATTTTGATATAAACCTTCTTTAAGGACGAATTGTATTAATTAATTGAAGATTGAATGTAGAAATTCGATGGAAAAAGTTAGGGAAATAATTTCTCCACAATGAGGAAAAATTGAAGAGTTCAATTGCAATTAAAATGTGTGTGTCAATTAAAAATTTTAGAGGCAACTTGTCATTAGAAAGATTAAATTGCCCTTATATTTAGTTAAATAAATAGTAAAAAACAAATAAAAAGAAAATAAAGAATTTTTAAAAACAAAAATTAAAAAAGTAATCGTTCTCGTTCGCCCACCCCACTGCCACCACTGTGTCATTTAGGGGCGGACTTAGGACGGCAATTCAATGGGGACAAAACCAAAAAACCTTAGGGGTGAAATCAAAAGACGTTGGTAAAAAATTTTGAAAACATAAAAAAATCGGAGAAAAACTGAAAATCTGAAAATCAAGTGAGAGCAGTTGTCCCCATTGGACCTCAAGTAGGTCCGCCCCTGGTATCATCAGCGAACAAAGGGGGGAGAAATCACATTGATTAAGGGGAGGTAAACGTCACTCCACACATCATTAATACATAGAAAATTAGGTAAAATGTAAACAAACGCACGAAAAATGTAGAATGTTGTAGAAATAGTGTCAAAGGGTGTGCAATACATTATCTTGTCCCAATAAATTATTCTAGAGCCCTGGTTCAGTGCATAAGAATTGATGAGTTTATATTTAAGTTTTAAATGGGGGAAAATGGTTCAAACATAAATTAAAGCTTTTAGTTTTTTTCCTCTAAAATAGTAAAGAAAAATATCATCATAAATTATATTTTACCTGTAAATAGGCAATAGAATTTGACTAGCACGTTAAATTATTAAAGTATAACATGAATTAATAAATTATGTAGTTTGGGAATAAGTAATTTTTTAATTGGGTAAGCATTTGGTTTTAAACATTTTTTAACCGTGAAAGCCTGCAATCAAACAGTTTGATTTGATTCCAAAGGCGAAACGCCACGTGGACCCGATTTGAAAATAAAAGTTTTCATTCAATTTTCTTTACAAACTTCTAATGAAATTGGTGATATGACTAACGGAATATATATGTGGCGTCATGTCAGACGGTTACCAAATTACCACATAAGAAAGGATATTTCATTGTTCATTGAACTTCGAAAAATTTCTTCGGTTTCTCACTATATTTTGAAAAATGTTTTCAATTGCTCACTGAATTTTGATATGGTCAAATTTTGATCACCGAACTTATAAAAAACATCAACTTATTGTTCGCTAAAAAATGTGTATCATAAGCGCACGTGTTGCATATATGTAATAAAGTGGACAAACGAGTTCGAGTTGTCATTTCCACGAAGAATGATTATTCAATTACAAAATTAGTTAAATTTAATTTTTTGCCACGAAATATACAATAAATTTGAATGTTAAAATGATGAAAATAACTTAAAATTCTACAAAAATAAATTTGTGATCTTTTCATTATTTTTTTAAAGAATTTTAAGCTATTTTTATCATTTGAAAAATTTTAATTTATTGTTTATTTTGTTTTTACAATTAAATTTAATTATTCTGTAATTGAGTAATTTTTTTTCATGGGATTGGCTTGTTTGTTCACTTTATTACTTGTACACAATACTATGCTTACGATACACATTTTTTGGACAATAACATGTTGATGTCATTTTTATAAATTTAGTAACCAAAATTCAAACGCCTCAAAGTTCAGTGAGTAATTAAAAATATTTTTCAAAGTATATTGAGCAATCGTAGATATTTTTCAAAATTTAGTGAGCAATGAAAGACGATTTCATACGTGACAATTTGATAATGGCGTGACGGGATGTCACCTGTGCATTCCACAAGCTACGTAACCAATTCAGTTAGATGTTTGAAATGAATGTTATGCTAATGAGTAATGTTCAACGTTTAAATAAATTTAATGATCAAAATTCTACATTCTAAACTTTAGTAAGCTATCGAAAATATGACATAATTTTTACCTTGGTAAAAAATATATAAAGGTTCCGTTTGAGCCACATTCTTTGAAAAAACATATTATTAAACAATAATTTGATATCATTTCAATCACACATTTTTCAATAAAATAATATTACACTCAAATTCAAAATTTTTCCTTATTTTTTAACCATACATTTCTCATCGATATACTATTTAAAAAATACATTTTTATGAAAATAATTTGGCTTAAACAAGGGCTTTGTGTTACGTGTATATCATTGGTTACAAATTTATTTATGAATGAATGAATAGATCAAACATTGATTTAAGTCAACTATAAATAAATAAAATTCCCCGATCACTTTTTGCCACTCATCAATTCTTGAAGAATCTGTAAACGATGAGGATGACTCACAACAAACATTTTTTAAAAATTTTTCCTTCCATTTTCCTGTGCATAGGGATGGCAATGGATCGAACCGAACCGGCTCGGCTCTTTAACTCACGAGCTCGGCTCGACTCATGAGCTCGTGAGCTCACGAGCCACGAGCTCTCGGGCCGAGCCAAGCCGAGCCCACGAGCCGCTCACAAGCTTGTGATTTTAAAATTTATGTTTTTTGATAAATTTGAACATTTTAGACCTTTTTAAATTTTTTTTTTTTTTTTTGACTTAGGG
>NC_036242.1:18284077-18351621 GCF_002742605.1 Olea europaea var. sylvestris | reverse complement strand
AGATAGATGTAGAAATGATTGTTCTTATAGAACATGTTATACACAGCACAATGCAGCAAGCACATCCCTACTATAAGCTCCGAGATGTGGATCCTGTTTTAAAATAAAAATGCTCAGGTTAGTGCTCAACAATGTCAAGGGGCATTCTAAATCATGATTCTTCCATTTGTAGATGTAATGTTGGATGCATAAAAGATTCTACTGGTTATTCCTCAAAAAAATAATACAAGTTTTTTAACATAATGGTTTTGTATCTGTAGGGGCATTTCAGTGTTTGTATACCTTAATGATCTAAAAGACATCTTGTTTTTCTCTATAGAATGATTGACCTTTCCAATTTTAATCACCAAACCTTCGCTGATCAACAGTAATATGAAGTGATGAGTGTGAAGCACATACTGGACATTATACCTTTCTCTCATGCGTGATCATGGCCTCCTTGCTGCTCTAGCACTGAACTTCTGCTTCATCATATTGCCCAGCTTCTCTGTTACGATCCACTCATTAACTCTGTTGGCTTCAGCGCCCCTATAATAGCTGCTTTGGATCCATGCAGTGACATAACATTCTCGAATAATATCCAAAAGACGAGAAGATGTAAAGATCTGTGACAAAGTAAGTGGGACTTCAAATTAATTAATTGCTTGGGAGATTTGTGGAAAATAAAAGAATAAAAAATTGCTTTTGGTTTATCTGGATCTGCATGCCTTATAGTGGTAATTGCATTGAGAATGGTTATGCACGCTGGAAGATAAATCATTATCGGCCTCGGGAGATGAACTTCTGGAACTAATATAGTCGCAGGTACTACAACACAGTAAAAGAAAAATGTGACCCAGTGCGCGATGATCTTTCTTACGAAGAAGAATGCATATATCACGTGCCATTTCTTAAATAGTGATACACGCTGCAAAGATGAGGAAGGAACTATAGGAATTTTCTCAGGGAAATTCAAATGCAGAGTCATACCACTAGTTTATTGCTGATGGTAAAAGGAAGCAATTCTAGATTTAATACCTCGTAGGTGATGAATTCTATAAACGTCTTTCTGAAAAGATTAGCTGGTCCACATGACCAGCGATGTTGTTGATATCTGTATGCCTTGAACGTACTTGGTAGTTCATTTTTTACCTAATGGAAGGTAAATTGTGTTCAACTTAGTGGAATCTTTACGATACACTGCAAATAGTGTATCATAGTGATGGTTTAGATGCTTACTTGGAGGTCACCCACAAAGAGGAATTTCCAGCCCTTGAGGCCAGCTCTGACAGCAAGGTCCATGTCCTCTACTGTGGTTCTATCTTTCCACCCACCTGCATCATCTATTGCTCGGACCCTCCAAACACCAGCAGTTCCTGCAATTCATGTCAAACATCTCAAGTCTTACTTGTTGGCAGCAAACAAATTTGTTTAAAGAGACATGAGATGCTGATAACCATTGAATCCGAAGAACGAGCATGTTGAGGAGCCCACTCCTTTTTCTACACTGAAGTGATAGTCTAATGACATCCTTTGGAGCCGAGTCATCAAACACTCATCTGCATTCACTGCGAAAATATATTTATTGTCAATACCTTGAAAACATGCAAAATTTTAGTGCAACTGAAACTGTTCGAGGGATATCTGTTTTTGCTTACTTTGCCAACTGTTTGGCCCCAGTTTTTTAAAACTCATTTTTAACTGCACATTTTATAAGACCACAACTTTTAACAACTTGTTAATTACATATTTCATTAACTTTTATCAAAATCTACTAAAAACTGATTTTTAGCCAAACCAAATACGGGCTTAATTTTCATTTCACAATTAGAGTTACATATTAACTGAAACAATTACCTTGTGTCTTTTCACTTAATTCTTCATTTTGTGGAATATGGCTTGATTTCACTAATGGAAGCTGTTGGTCAATACATGTCTTCAACTATAGGGAACGTTTGTTTCCCATTTTTGTAAAAATGAGAATGAAAAATATAGTCGTTATAGACCCCACACAAGAGATAGAAATTCAAATTTGGTAACTTGATATGATGGATAACGATCATATTTTTCATTTTAATGGAAAAAGAATGGAAAACAAACGGGGGCATAATATATAAAGTACAGTCATAGGCCTTACCAAATTTCCATCTTGCCTTAACCAAGCCCAGCTCTGGGTTTTCAATTAGGTAGGGGATAGTCCTCCAGAGAAAATCTTCCTTAGGCTGGAAGTCTGCATCGAAGATCACAACAAAATCACAACCTTCAACATAATACTTTTTTAAGCCATCTCGAAGAGCACCAGTCTTGTAGCCATTCCTGTTGTTCCTTGTCTCGTACTTAACATTCAACCCTTTCTTCATTCATTTTCGACACTCCAATTCCACCATTTCCTGCATATATATTCTCCAGAATCATTGCACAGACACGAGACATGATTTTTCTAGAATTTACATTGAAGATTACATTTGGTTGAAAAGGATACCCTTAAGGCTTCATCGGTGAAGTCATCAAGAACTTGCACAATGAGTCGATCTGATGGCCATAAAGGCCCACATACAGCTCCAATGGAAAGCTTGTAAACCTAGGCATAAAAGAAGATTTTAGATTTATTTACTCATATTTAGTTTAAATTTTAAATCTATACTCCATTCTTAAAGTTCAATATTTTCTTAAGTATGAGCTCTCATACTGTATAGTTGTACGAGAGCTCATACTTTAAGTAAATATTGAACTTTAAGAATTGAGTATAGATTGTATGCTTGTTTTACATGCTGCTATTACAAAAATCATTTTCAAGTATTTTTGGTTGATATAAAACACTTTTTGGTCATTATAGGCACTTTATTTTGATTGATACTAATTTGCCTTTCTGAACTGATAAATGAATGCAGAATTTGTATGCTTCTATAGACGTTTGATATGTGCTTGATTCACATCTATGCCTGAAAGAAATTATGTATAGATACTAGAATTGTTGAAGATATTCTAGTGTTTACCTCTTTTTCGTTGAGCATAGGGATTTGAACCAACAGTGTAGGGTAGTTCTTATTTTTATCTAGGTCTTCTTTTATGCTGTCTAGCGGGTACTTGGTGTATCTTTTCTTTCCCAAAAACTGGACAAATGTAATCACAATTGCCATAACCCATTCAACGAAAAGCATAGCAGATGCATATTTAGACTGCAACGCGTAGGATAGGTGCAATGATTGGTACTCGTATACTCTCCCAAAAATTGGTGAGACTTCTTGTTGCATCATAGATCTCATTCACACTTGGATCTCGAAAAACTATGTGTCTTATGGTGAAGAGTGAGGATGAAATAAGAAAGGAGAATGAAACTAATTTAGAGTATGAAGTCAATCAAATGCACCGATGCAGAAACTGATAATATTTAGTTTCAATCATGTTAAGAATCGAGAATCACAATACAATAAATTAATAAAACGGATTCATACCTGTGAAAGCCATTGTTGATATGAATAATAGTTGTAATAACAGTCAGATCTTTCCCTCCTTGCTCCTCACAAAGTATTAGCTATCAATGGGGCAAACTAATGAAAACAATATGGAGAGGAGAAGTGACCTATCCTTTATATAGGAAATAATTGAGCCGTCCCATTACGACTAGAATTCTAATTAGGGTTTATTTCCAACTCACATACTTAAAATTACCACATCATATTAATTACAACATGTAAGGTGTAAAAGACCCAATTGATCACTTAATAATTTTGGCCCAATCACAAAATATCATTATCATTATGAACCATATATCTAACCCGTAAAATTTGCAATCGAATGTGAAGCCCACAGATGAAATTATTCCAACAGAAAACAGTCATACCATGCTTTCGACATTTCAAGTTTTTGCTTTAAATAGGCATAGGGAAACTCATAGGTGTAGATAAGGACAAAATGTGGGGCTTAGGTGGAAAATATAGAGGAATGAGAAGTAATCCACAAAAATGAATCTTCTTCATTGTGAGAGACACACGGTCTATACGCATGTTATGTTTGTCACGTTTTGAACTTCAAATCTTAAGGAACTATAAACTCAAGAATCAATGAAAATACAATAAAAACGAAAAATCAACACCGGATATGTTTTGCCCTTTTAATAGGGCCCGAATGTTCGATTTTTCAACCTAATCACCTGTTGAGTATCTCCCAATAGATTAGGCTCCAGATCCACTAATATCGAACAAAAATCAGTGTACAAACGTACAAAGAAATTGAAAATTTCTTCAAGTTTTTTCTTACCTCCCTAAAAACAACATAAACTGCTTTCACTCTTACAGATTGTACAAAACAATCATCTCTCTACACAAAGAATAGACAACTATCAATCACAAAGATTGATCTCACATTACAGTAACCAAATCCTGATTTTCACTGAGAAAGAGAAAAGAGAGAGAGACCAAGAGACTAAAAGAATTCTCTAGAATATCAATAATACCAAGACTATCCATTTCAATAAACACAATCAGAGGGCAGAAGATCTCATTGCTTAAAGAGGCGTTATAACTGAAAACACGTTTTATCACTTCTAAAAAACAGCAACCCAATGAAGAAGGTTTGGCCCAATGTAAAGAGGCCCAACAGGCCAAGAATAATGTGAGGCAACCCCAAATTATTAACAATCTCCACATTGCTTAACTGATTCTTGGCCTTTATTTACTAATGGATCTAGAATCTATATCAATTTGGGTTCATTTGCTCGAAGTACTTGAAAAAGAAAAAAGAAAAATCAGTTCAATCTTATCAACAGAAGACTTATTTGAAGCTCAAAATTTATCACATCATCATGTGATATTTAGAATCTTCAAACAGTTCTTAAATTTATTTTGATGAACACCTTAGTTCCCAAATCAGCAGGATTAAATTTTGTGGGAATCTTAACCAACCCGATCAAAAAAAAATTTCCACCATAATTCATACAAAATGAAATTTTATATCTATATGTTTAGTTCGATCATGATATACATGATTTTTACTAAGGTGTATAACACTTTGATTATCTGTATATATACTAATAGAATTGTTTGCAAAACCAATTTCATTTATTAAGCCTCTTAGCCAAATACCTTCCTTAACAGCATCACAAGCTGCAATGTCTTCAACTTCTGTAGAGGATAAGGCAACTAATTTTTGTAGCTATGACTTCCCGCTTATATAGCCATCACATAAAGTGAAAATGTGAAGAGGTGGATCTTCTCTTATCTAAGTCATCAGCAAAATTTGAGTATGTATACCCTTTCAGTTTATCTCTTCATTGCTCTACTTATACATTAATCCTAAATCAGATGATCCTTTCAAGTACCTTAACATCCATTTTATAGCAAGGCAGTGAGTTTTACCAGGATTAGCCATAAACCTACTTAATACACTAATTCCATGTGCTAGGTCAGGCTTGGTGCAAACCATAAGTTACATAATGGAGCCTACAGTATTGGCAGAAGGTATTTTTTTTTTTTCCATTCTCCTAAGTTCATCATTTGTTTTAGGTAACTGTTCATTGAACAACTTAAAATGATTAGCAATTGGAAGAGTGACAGGTTTACATTCTAACATAAAAAAATTTCAAGAATTTTCTTCACGTAAAACCCTTTGTTTTAGCATTAATATGTAATTGTTCCTGTCTCTTTCTATCTCCATTCCAAGAATTCTTCTATCTTGTCCTAAATCTTTCATTTCAAATTCAGATTTTAACTTTGATTTAACAAATTTAATCTCAGTTTTATCATGACAAGCAAGCAACATATCATCAACATATAATAGGAGATATATAGATTCAGGTCCACCTGAAACTTTGTAGAAAAGACATGAATCATAATTACTTTTCACAAAACCTAAAGTTTGCACAAAAGAATTAAACTTCAACTACCATTGCCTGGGGGCTTGCTTAAGCCTATAAAGTGATTTCTTTAACAAGCAAACTTTATCAGATTTAGATTTAACTTCAAATCCTTCAGGTTGCTTCGTGTATATAGTCTCATCAAGATCACCATTAAGAAACGTTGTTTTAACATTAAGTTGTTTTAATTCCCAGTTAAAATGAGCAGTTAGAGTCAATAGAATTCTGATTTTAGTATATTTTGCCACAGGGAAAAGTATTTCATTGTAATCCACTCCTTCCCTTTGAGTGAAGCCTTTAGGTACTAATATGGAATTATACCTCTTTTTTCTGAATTTGGGTCTCAGTCTTTAATCTTAAAAATCCATTTACAGTCTACAATCTTTTGATTTTTAGGTCTATTGACCAAAATCCAAGTTTTGTTTTTAATAAGTGAATCAATTTCCTCATTCATAGCTTCCTTCCAAAACTTAGAATTAGGACATTTAATGGCTTCATCAAAAGATGTAGGTTCTGCATTTAGGAGTCAAGTGCAAAAAATAGAGTAACAAATTCTTCACTATTAAACTTGGTGGAGGGAATTATAGTTCTTCTTTCCCTATCTCTAGTTAGCTGATAATCAGCAAGAGTATTATCTACTTATTCATCTTCATTTTCAGACTCAGCATGCTCGTTACTTATTTTAGATTGAACAGGCTCCACCTCAAAATTATCATCTTGATTAACAGCATTCTGTATTTGAGTTTCCATGATGATTTGATTAGTAGGCGCAGATTCAGGAGTTTTAGGGTCTTCAGATTTAATACAAGGCATGTCATTCTCATTAAAGATCACATCTCTGCTTATTATGACTTTAAAACCATTTTGGTCTTTAACCCACAACCTATAACCTTTTGTTTCCTCCCCATATCCCAAGAAAACACACTTTTTGGGATCTAGACTCAAATTTGCCTTCATTCTTATGAGAATAGGCAGCACATCCAAACACTTTGAGTTTGTTATAATCAGATGTTTTTCTAGACCACAACTTTTCAGGGACTTGAAAATCAATAACACTAAATGGATTTCTGTTTATAAGATAAGTTGCAGTATTTAGGGCTTTACCCCAGATTTGGAAGACCAGAATTGTATAACATACATCTAACTTTTTTCAAAAGAGTCTTATTCATTCTCTCAACAACTTCATTTTGTTGAGGTGTGTATATTACAGTTCTATGTCTGAGAATTCCAAATTCTTTACAAAATGAATTAAATTCAAAGTTGCAGAATTCAAGTCCATTATCAGTTTTTAGTACTTTGATTTTCTTGTTTGATTGATTTTCAATCATAGATTTGTTTGAAAATCTGAAAATTATCAGACTTTTGTTTTAAGAGAAAAGTCCAAAATTTTCTTGAAAAATCATCTACTATAAGTAGATAAAACCTAAATCCACTAAATGTATTTACTGATGTTAGACCCCACAGGTCAGCATGTAAGTAATCCAAAATTGAAGTGGATTTATGGATTCTAGTTTTAAAAGGCAGTTTTTTCTGTTTTCCAACAGTGTAGTTTTCACAAGTCTAATTTTTCAATATTATCATTTCCAAAACATCCAAATTTATTTAAAATGATTAAGCCTTTCTCTGAAATGTGCCCCAATCTTTTATGCCAAATTAAGGATTTATCAGAAACATGATTTGAGGCTGTGGTACAATGGCTTATAATTGGTTCAGCAATAACATTGTAGATACCATTTATTTTTGGAGAGGAAATAACACATATGTCCGCTAAAGTTAATCTTAGAAGACCCTTATTTATTGTGGTGTTGTATTTTTCATCCAGTTCTCCCAAGGAGATAAAATTCCTTTTAAGTTTAGGAACATATCTTGCATTATCTAATTCAAGGGTATAATTGTCAGTTAACATCAATTTGACCTTACCAATACCCTTTATTTGACAACTCAAGTCATTGTCCATCTGAATTTGTCCTCCATTTAGGTCAACAAACTCAGAAAACCACTCTTTAATGGGGCATATGTGAAAGGTACAACCAGAGTTTAGGACCCATTCTCTTGAATCCCTTCTTGGGGTATTCACAAGAACCACCCCGTGAATATTAGATTCATTATTGTAGGCTACAGCTGCAGAACCATCAGTGTTGTTTTTATCTTTCATATCTGAGATCTTCTTGAAACAATTCTTTATTAAGTGTCTAGTTTTGTCACAGTAGTAGCATTTTCTGATCTGGTTCTTGGGTTTCACATGGTTCTTGTTCTTGTCTTTATTTCTATTATTCTGAAATTTTTCTTTCTTTGTAGAATTAAAATTGTATTGGATCTGTTTCTTTTTTGGTTCAATTTCTCTTTCATATATAGTCCTTCAACAAACTTAGAGTCTTTTGACTCAGTTTTCATTTCAAGTTCCTTATTTATAAGGGCTACAGTTATGATATCTACTGTAAGAGTTTGCCCCCCCCCCCATATACTAAAGCATTCCTGATGTCTTTATATCTCTCACTTAGAGAATTTAATAAAGCAACTACTTGTTGGTCACTGGAAATCTCCTCATCACTATTATCTAAATCCCGAATCAGTTTAGTGAATTTATCTAGATTTTCTTCTAGGCCCGAAGAGGGATCAAATCTGAAATTGTAAAATTGTCTTAAGAGATAACATTTATTAGGCATGGCTTTAGTTAAGTAAAGTGTTCCTAATTTGGTCCATAGGGTCTCAGCAGAATTGGCTTCTGCAGAAGTGGAGGTTTCTGTAAAAGTAGTTTCTCCTACTTTTCTAATCACGTTGTCAGGTGAAGAAAAATGGTACCCCATGCAATGTCATCTAATTCTTTCCTCCTATATGCACTAATTTCAGTAGCCCACGACCTATCAAGGGCGGCAGCACATCTTTGCTACAGTAACAGGGCTCTCATCTTCTGGCGCCAGAGAGTAAAATCTCCTGTGTCATTCCATATCTCTATATCTAACTTATATATAGTGGACATGATGACAGATATAGTTGAATAACATGCAATTATGCAGTATGCAGTATGAATGATTCAGGCAAATAAAGTGAATAACAAACAATTAATTTCTGAATTAACTACCTTAATCACAGGCTTCAAGATTAACAAGAAACACTGGCTAATTGAAAAGAAAGTTCAGAATTATACTAGACACTAAAATCTTAGAATTTTAGTTTGGGAGTGAGCAAGGTCAAGCCAAAAACTGAACTAGGTGTCAATGTACAGTGCACGAGTGAATGAGTTACCAAAACTCGGAGTCAACTTAGCAGGAAATGGAGCGAGTCAACTCAACTCGCCAAACTCAGTATGAGTTAGAACACCCAGTTGAACTCAGTTATGAGTCAACTCAGAAAATTTCAGAAAACCAGCAGAGAAGAACGGATTTTTAGATCGATCGTCAGATTTCTTAAAAAAATTCAAAGCCAACAGATCCAATTTACAGTTGAATCTAAAGAAAGGTAACGCTCCTTTAAACACCAGTTTTATACTCAAAGCAATAAAAAAAATTCAGTTTAAAAAAAATTCGATTTTTTTTTTTAGAAACCTAGGGTTTCAGAAATATACATCAGAAATAAGCAAAAAGAATTAAAAAAAAAATTAAGAAACACTGGCTCTGATACCACTGTTATGTTTTGAACTTCAAATCTTAAGGATCGATAGACTCAAGAATCAATAAAAATGCAGTAAAAATGAAAAATCAACACCAGATATGTTTTGCCCTTTTAAAAGGCCCGAATGTTCGATTTTTCAACCTAATCACCCATTGAGCATCTCCCAAGAGATTAGACTCCAGATTCACTAATATTGAACAAAAATCAGTGTACAAATGTACGAAAAAAATTGAAAATTTCTTCAAGTTTTTTCTTGCCTTCCTAAAAATAACAACACAAACTACTTTCACTCTCACAAATTTTACAAAACAATCATCTCTCTACACAAAGTACAGACAACTATCAATCACAAAGATCGATCTCACATTACAGTAACAAAACCCTAATTTTCACTCAGAAAGGGAAGAGAGAGAGAGAGACCGAAAGAATTCTCTAGAATATCAATAATGCCAAGACCCAGTGTGTATCTATCCATTTCAATCGACACAATCAGAGGGCAGAAGAGCAGTCACATGTACGACCGATCTTCATTCCTTAAAGAGGCGTTATAACTGAAAACACATTTTATCACTTTTAAAAAACAGCAACCCAGTGAAGCAGGTTTGACCCATTGTAAAGAGGCCCAACAAGCCAAGCATAATGTGAGCCAGCTCAAAATTATTAACAATGTTGTTACAACGTATCAGTTGCTAGCCGAAATTTTGGCTTTTCTTGCCGACTCGGTTAAAGGATGAAAGTTAAATAATGCAGGAAAAAGATCATTGTCAATTTTGTTAAATGTTTGGGCAATGTCATTAAGAGTTAGAGTTGCACTTTTAGATTCACTGTTAATGTGCATTTAAGATGCGCCTTCTTTTTTCTCTGGCGTGCCAGAAATTGAATTTTAGCCTTTTGTAGGCTTTCTTTATTTTTTAAAATAATTTAATAGCATTGTATTGGCATCTAGTATGATCTATCATTTACTTAGTCTTCACTAATTTACGCTCGGAATAAATTAATTAATAAATCAAGGAGTAGAAGGAGAAGGAGTGAAACGAAAGTAATGGATTCCAAATTTTGCTTTATTATAAAAATTTTCAGGAAAGTAATTAGAATAGCAAAATATGTTTAGCTTATATTCATGTATCGTTCTTTTATTTATATTTGCCAAAACATGGTTATTGAGCGTCGAAAGGTGAACCTGCACACATTTCATAATCTCCTAGAAACAATCATCTTTTTGTGTCTTTTGAACATATGCATGATTAGAGTACATGAATTATCTCCCTAATCATGCTTATAACTATAATGTAACCTAAGGAGGTGCTTTCATCGTTCATGGAACCTTGGTGTCTGCTTATTATCTAACAGTTATTGATTATAATCTAATAAATTTTGAGAGCTTGTTAAGGATGTGAAAGACTAGTTAGTTAGTGATCGTTGTCAAAAGATTTGGATTAACAACTATAATGTCCTCGAGTCTTTGGCACTCTGGTGTGAGCTAGGATTTTTGTATTGCACCATTGATAATTAATTAATTATGCATTGATTGCTGTTTTTGTAATACTTTAGATTGATGTTGAAGGTGAAGGTGAAGGAGGTGATGTTACTATAATATCTTCTTGTAACTCCTAATGTGCTTTGATTTTGTTCTTATTTTTCTTAAAATCTCCTTTTTCGTGTTTTTATGATGACCTGGCATTCAAGTAGGCATACCCGTGTTGACACGACGGGCACTGGTATAAAATATGGGGTGGATCCTTCAATTTTCAAGCTGGCACAATAGTCTAGGTGATTGTGGTGGCGGAGAGTGGAAGAAAACCAATTCTCTGGTTACTTAGTGTTGAACCTGAAAGGACACGACTACCTTCTGTATTGAACCAAAAATAAATAAATAAAAAATTCTCAGAACTTAACGAAACAATTGATGCTTGTTGCTCGTGCTCTAGGATATCAAAAATCCTTATTTTATAAGATGGACTAGAGAATTGTGATATCCTTAAGCACATTCCTCAAATATAGAAATCAGTCTATGCGTAATTATTGATTGTCATTATCTTCATGTAAAAGCGGACATCTTTAGCCTCGTCTTTGACTCAAACAATTCGTCTGCATTCATGAATAATTCATTCACAAGTCAATGGTAGTTGTACAAGAAAAGTAACAATATCAGGAAGAATCTTTAGCAATGATTGAGGTTCCGAAGGAATAAAAAATGTAATAAAAGGCTGACGGCCGTCTTGACATTAGCATCATATTCATAAATGTCAAGTCCTTTAGACTTTTGTTTCCCCAGTCATAAATGATAACGAAAATCGGTAAAAGATCTATTTCTAATTTTGATCTGTTTATAGTATGATTGTGGTTCGGTTTATTAAGTCTATTTATGGTAAGGCATGAAGTTGGAGGTCATGAAGCAATTTTCAACTGAGAGAATAAGATGTATACGAATCATAACTACAGAATATGACATTTACTGAAGTGTATCCCTTGTCTCATGCATTATGGGGATGGTGAGACGAGATGTATTTTACAGGCTAGAGGGGCTTATGACATTCATCGCACAAAGTGCAACAGCTAGGTATTTTAAAATATTATTTGTTGACCTCGAAAATTGGACCCTCCACGTGGCCAATCGATAGTCACTCCACGTATTCTTCTCTGTGCACAATCAACGCACGGTTAAATGTACACGATCGGGACCAGCGGGGGTGGCGACGGCCGTATACACTCCGACGGTCAAGTTAGACTCAGGTGATCGGAATAGTAACAAGGTTGTGCAAAATAGTGGGGAGAAGAATATATATTTCCTTGCTATGGAGTACTAAATAGGAAGAGTTTCATTACCTTTGCCTCTTGTCAAGCCTTGGGTATTTATAGGTGAGGAGAGCGTTGGATGTGAGACACATGTATACATCTGAACGGTATGAGATGTCTGCTCATAGGCGTCAATCAGCCGCGTCTGTAAAGTGGGTGGGTAGTTACTTCTCCCGAGTTGAGTTGACATAAAGTTGATAGGTCACATCAACTAGCCTCATGGAGACGTCAAATCACTTTAAACCTTATGGGCAGAAAAAATCTTGACAAAGATCTCATTCTGAAATCGACGGTGAATCCTCAGGCCGAGGTCCACGGGGTTCATTTTGCCTCGGATTCAGGGGGTTAGGGTGCTTCGGTCAGTTCTGCAGAATTACCTATGCCTCCTCGGGTGATAGCAACTCATATGCATTGGTGAAGTCACATTGGAACTACTTAGGAGAACCACTTCGGATGAGCGTTCCACACCTTGCCTGATGTGGTGGTGGACTTTCTGAAGTGGTTCAGTTAGGGGGCGTAATAGTGGTCCCCCAAGTCCAGGTATGAATATTTATATCATGGGTGGACTTGTCTTCCCGATTGGGTATGTGCGCCTTGAGATGGTGACCGTGACTTGTGAAAACTTGAGGGTCAATTTTCTGTGTTCACCAAAGCGTTGATCATAAGCAAATGCGCTAAATCTTCGCCACTGTGTGAGGGAAAAAATTTACGTGAGGTCGAGGTGCTAACGAGTTGAACGATGTGTGGGGAGATGGTCAACGCAGCGATCGAGGAGATGACCAACGGGGAATTCCGCATCAGGTGCGCCTAAGTTTTGTAAAGTTGAGTGAGGAGCTCATCTGCCACCGGTGCGTCGACCCACAGGGGACGACGCGTTGGGAGATGGCTAAAACTTTATAAAGCTTAGGAGGGAACGCAGCGACCGAGGCGATGATCCACAGGGGACTTCGCGTCAAGTGCGCCTAAACATTGTAAAGTTGAGTGAGGAGCTCATTTGCATCGGTGCGCTGACCCACAGGGGACGACGCGTTGGGAGATGGTTAAAACTTTATAAAGCTTAGGAGGGAACACAGCGATCGAGGTGATGACCTACAGGGGACTCCGCATCAGGTGCGCCTAAACTTTGTAAAGTTAAATGAGGAGCTCATTTACCACCGGTACGCTGACCCACAAGGGACGATGCATTGGGAGATGGCTAAAATTTTGTAAAGTTTAGGAGGGAAAACAGCGATCGAGGAGATGACCCACTGGGGACTCCATGTCAGGTGCGCCTAAGCTTTGTAAAGTTGAGTGAGGAGCTCATCTGCCACAGGTACTCTAACCTATAAGGGACGACGCGTTGGGAGATGACTAAAACTTTGTAAAGCTTAGGAGGGAACGCAACGATCGAGGCGATGACCCACAAGGGACTCCGCGTCAGGTGCGTCTAAGCTTTGTAAAGTTGAATGAGGAGCTCATCTGCCACTGGTGCGCTGACCCATAGGGGACGACGCGTTGGGAGATGGCTAAAACTTTGTAAAGCTTAGGAGGGAACGCAGCGACCGAGGCGATGACCTACAGGGGACTTCGCGTCAGGTGTGCCTAAGCTTTGTTAAAGTTGAGTGAGGAGCTCGATCCAAGGCAGGCGTTTCTGACGTTAAATGATTTGACAGCTGCTGCGTATTTCCAAGGTGACAGTTGGATGCAGCGCCCATTCTCCTAAAAGGCTGCTACGGCTACTTATTATTGATGGCTGGTGGTGATCGAGGTGACGCGTTATGTGTGAGCGTGATCACAGCAAAATCTTAAGCGTAGATCAAATCTTGCTTTTCATTTCAACAGCCTAGATTGATGGTGTGACGGACGGCCTAGATTGGTTGCATTTGAATTTAATGGTGGAGATTAGTTGAGTGCTCTATAAAAAGCGGAATTGAGCATTTTTAGAGTTTTTACTCTTTGCGAAAATAGAAAATTCCATTGCTCTCAAACCTCTTTGCGATTTTCGGCGTTCTTCTAGCATTTTCGACGAGAATTTTGATTTTTGGATGACCACACACCACTTTTTGACCATTTCCGGCTGGGGAACATTCAAACTCGTAAGTTTAAGTAACTATTTTGGGATATTTTCTTTCTGAAAATGGCTTCCGAGGGTAGTACTAGTTCGGGGAGGGGGCTGGATTAGTACGGATGGACGAGCCTATTGTGGCGACCTCCTCCGAAGTAGCCAAGGCGATACTTGGGGGGGAGAATATTTAGAAGAGGCCGAATAGCCCAGTAGATACCTCTGTGCATTGGGGAGCGTCGAATTATCCCTCCAAGCTAAAGGAGGCCGACCTAAAAAGACTTAGGACCGAATATAGGATACCGATAGCATAGACTTGATCCTCCCTGAGCTTGACGAGAGGGCCTGCTACCCTAGGCCAGGTGTGTAGCGATAAGTGAGGCGATCCTTAGGGCTGGCCTTAGGCTTCCAATTTTTCCATTTTTTCGGATGGTGCTTAGGTCTTACGGCTTAGCACCGACCCAACTGAATCCGAACTCCTGAAGCCAGATGGTGGGCTCCTGGATGTTATGGAAAGAGGCGTCACTAGGAGTGGAGATGCCCTTCTCTATTTTTCAAACCCTCTATATTCCAAAAGTAACAGCCGGGGGATAAGACCAGGGGCTGGTATTACCTGACCTCTTGGGATTCCCACACTCCATTCGTACTCAATCTACCGAGCTCCATCAAAGAGTGGAAGGGCTCATGGTGCTGGGCTGCTGGGAGATAGGACACGATAGAGGGGGACCCTCTGGCACCTCTTACGGTCCTCACGAAGTACTCGACACTTAGTGAGTATTGTAGCTGTATTTCTTTTTTGTTTCTCTTCAGTTCAAATTATAATTAACAATCGTATTCATTTTTTGAAGGCACTCTTCCTCGGTGTGAGCTGTCCTCCGACGATTTCGAAATCATCTGCGTGATCTATCAACTGCCTTCGAAGAAGAGGTCGTTCCATCGATCGATGAGAAAGATCCTCCATTTTATGACACACGATGGCCTCACAAGGTAATGTCTCGAAGCGAATACCTTTGAATATTTTTGAGTCATTTACACTTGTACTAATTTACTTATTTCTTGCAGATAACTTCAATAAGAAGATGCCTCTCCGACCTGACTTGAAAACAATACAGAAGATGATGGCCAAGGTGAGGGCCTTGAAGACCTCCTCCTCCTCTTACAAGAAGTGGATGGAGGACTTAGTGGATGCCAGCAAGAGGCTCCCGCCTCCGACAAAGGAGGAGGTGCCTAAGGATCCAAAGGTGAATCTGCTTCGGAAGGGCAAGAAACCTTCGAAGCGGCCAACAGTGGCGAGGCCACCCCCCATTCTGAGGCAAACCACAATTCCTATCGGGGTGGCCATTTCGAAGAGAACGTCCGCTCCATCAGAGGCTTCCCCTGCCCCGGCCAAGGCGCCAGTTGCTGCCGTCCCTCTCGCCCAGGTGCCAGGGCTGCCTAAGAAGAAAAGAGCCCGTCCCTCAAAGGAGGTGGACTTCTTGGGCTTGAACTCCAAGGAGCCAGTTAAAGAAGTACTGGAGGCTCTCCCCCCAGAAATGGCTGCAGTGGCGGTGGTCCAAAATAAGTATTGGACTGAAGAATGGAGGGACCACACCACCTTTTGCACAGCCAATAGTGCTTGTGTGGCCCGGGCTCTAAGCACCAGCATCCAGTTTGAGGGCTTGGTGAAGGACCTCAACGCCAAGAGGGAGGACCTTGCCAAGCGCCTCAAGGAAGCGATGCAATATGGGGACAAGGTGAGGGAGGCCCGGGCCAATGCTGCAGAGGAAGAGAAAAGGAGGACGGAGGCTGAGGCCCAGCTAGCGGCTGCTGCAGGAGATATAGAGCGGCTGAAGAAGGAACTCTATGAAGTGGAGTGTCAGGTAGCTGCCATGACCTAAAGAGTGGATCATGCCAACGAGCACCACCGGCTAGCCATAGAGGCTCTGGAGGCCTCCAATAAAGAGAAAGCTGAGCTGAGGTAGAAGATAGAGACCTACTCTGAGGAAATGGCCTCCTTGAAGGAGGAACTGAAGTCGACAGGGGAAATGTTTGTTCAAAATTTCATTGACCACTTCGAGGAACATCCCTTGTACGATGACTTTGCAAATTTCTGGGCCTCCTAGAGTGCCCAAGGTATATTGGATCGGCTGAAAGAGGTCCACCCTACTTTGAACATTTCCTCTTTAGAGGCAGAGTTCGGGGGACCTACTGGAGGCCAGCCTGATAGGCTTGCAGAGAACACTCCAACAGCTCCCGAGGCTGGCGAGGCAGAGGCTGGTGGGGAGGAGCCTCCCATAGAGTAGGGCTTATTTTGTAATTGCTTTGGCCTCCTATAAATTTGAAGTGAATGAAATGAAATTTTTTTTGCCAAGTGCTATTGCTTCTACTTTCTTATCGCATTGATCTGTTTACGCATATATGAATGACAAACTTTTAAGACTAAGCGCCTCTTAACAACAATCAGAAGATCGGACCACTTAAGTAATCATTAAGCGTCTCTTAACAATAATCAGAAGATCGGATCACTTAAGTAATAATCGGGAGCCTCTTGACAACAATCAGAAGATCGGACCACTTAAGTAATCATACTGAGGGACTGAGGTAACAATTTGATAACCAATGTGACAAAGAACTAAAGTATCAACACTTAAAAAAGTTACATTATCCATTACCAAGGCATTTTCAGTGCTCAGTAAGATAGGAAAATTACAAATGAGATCGGATCGGGAGACATACTTATCAGACAACATTGAGATTGGATCCAAACAAAAACTCATCACTGATAATATTTCCTTAAGTGTTCGATGTTCCATTGATGAGGTAGTGCTTTCCCTGTCATGTCTTCAATTTCGAAAGTGCCAGGTCGGGATTTCCCACGGATGCGGTGAGGACCTTCCCAGTTCGGTCCAAACACTCCTGACCTGATTGGCTTTGATGATTGGAAGACCCTCCTGAGGACGAGGTCTCCCAAGCGAAGAGTTCGATTTTTGACCTTGGAGTTATAATAACGGGTCATCTTCCTATGATACTTTGCCAAATTCACCTGGGAGGTATCCCTCCTTTCTTCAAGGAGGTGGATTTCGTTCACTCGGGCCTCATCATTACTGATCTCATTGTAGTGTATTCGACGGTGTGATGGGACCTCAACCTCGACCGGACTCATGGCCTCGGCCTCGTAGATCATTGAGAATGGTGTTTTCCCAGTTGCAGTTCGGCTGTGGTTCGGATTGCCCAGAGGACATGGGGAAGTTCATCGACCCAAGCCCCCTTTGATGTGTCAAGCTTCCTTTTCAGGGTATGCTTGATGGTTTTGTTTACTGCCTCAACTTGTCAATTTGCTTGCGGGTGATGAGGCGTTGAGAAATCTTTTTTTATCCCCAGTTCGACGCACAATTCTCGCATTTTCCTGTTGTCGAACTGTCTTCCATTGTCAGACACTAAGGAGTGGGGAATATCGAATTTGCAAATAATATTCTTCCAGACGAATTTTGTAGTATTTGCCTCGGTAATCTTCGAAAGAGGTTCAGTCTCGACCTACTTGGTGAAGTAGTTAATAGCGACAATGGCGAAGGTCGCGCTTCTTCTTCCTTTAGGGAGTGGACCAATGAAGTCGATGTCCCACTTGACGAATGACCAGGGGCTGGTTACCACAGAGAGGTTCTAAGAAGGCTACCTTTGAATATTCGAGAAGCGCTGACACTTGTCACATTTCTGGACAAACTGGCAAGCATCCCTTTTCAGGGTTGGCCAGAAGTAGCCTTGACGGAGAACCTTGTATGCCAGGGCCGCTCCTCTAGAGTAATTTCCTTAGATTCCCTCATGGATATCCCTAAGTATATATGTGGCCTTTTCGCCTACCACACATCTGAGAAGTGGTGAGGCAAAGCCTCTTTGGTAGAGCATATCCTCTTTCAGGACGAAGTGCGCAACCCTTCTCCTCCACTTCCTTGCCTTGTGTCTGATCCTTTAGATAGGCGATGATGGGCTTCATCCATAATGGGGTGCCTTCTATCCAAAGTACCTCTTCTCCTCTGGAAATGGAGGGCTTCACCAAGTGTTCAATAGGGACAACTTTTAATAACTCAGAATCCTTGCTGCTGGCCAATTTTGAGAAGGTGTCTACATGTGTATTCTCTAGGCGTAGGACTTGAATCAGTTCGAACCTTTCAAACTGGGGGACTAGGTCCAGAACTAATTTCAAGTATGTGACCATGCCGCTGTCTTTGGCCGTAAAGCTTCCACTGACCTGATTTACTATCAGCTGAGAATCGCTGCTGGCCACAAGCCTTCTGACCTGCATTTTTCTTGCCAGTCTAAGGCCCGCTAGAAGGGCCTCGTACTCAGCAGCGTTGTTCGAGGCTTTGAAGACGAACCTTACTGCACAATTTAGCTTGTGATCCTCTGGGCTTTCCAAGACTATTCCTATCCTGGAGCCTACCTCTCCTAAAGATCCATCTACGAACAGTTTTCAGGTTGGGGGTTCGGCTGGTTCCATTATTGCCTCCATTTTCGGGGCTTTGGCAAACTCAATCACAAAATCTGCAAGGGCCTGGCCCTTGATGGCATGTCGAGGTCAGAACAATATGTCGAACTCGCTGAGCTCGATTGCCCATTTTAGTAGGCGTCCTGATCCTTCTGTTCTCTGCAGCACCTGCTTCAATGGGAAGTTGGTAAGAACGTCAATCGAGTGGGCCTGGAAGTATGACCTCAGTTTCCTTGAGGCCGTGATGGGGGCAAGTGCCAATTTCTCCATGTCTGAGCACCGTGTTTCAGCTGGGAGGAGTGCTTTGCTGACGTAGTATATTGGCAACTGTCGTTCATTTTCCTTTCTGACTAGAACAGCGCTGACCGCCATGTCCAATACTGCCAAATACAGCAGCAGAGACTCCTCTGGTTGAGGTTTTGACAAAAGGGGCACTTATCCAAGGTGCTTTTTCAGCGCCTGGAAGGATTCTTCACACTCAAAAGTCCATTGGAACTTCTTTCCTTACTTAAGCACCTTGAACAAGGGTAAGCTCTTATCAGTGGCCCTGGAGATGAAGCGACTGAGTGCGGCTATTTAACCATTGAGGCTTTGGACCTCTTTCGATTTCTGAGGTTATCTCATTTCCAGCAAGGCCGTTATCTTTACTGGATTGGCTTCAATTCCTCTTTGGTTAACAATATACCCCAAGAACTGACCCGAAGCCACCCCAAAGGTGCACTTGAGGGGATTCAACTTCATCTTATATTTTCTAAGTATCTGAAAGGCTTGGTGATTTCCACTCTCATCATTTCCACCAGTTCATCATAGGTGGCAGGATTCTTGATGTGCACGTCTCTCCCAAACAAAGTGTTCATGTTGAGGCCGCCTTTCAGAACTAAAAGGGCTTCCCTGTCAGTAACATGTTTGCAGTATGTGATTTCGTTTATAAACCTAGCGAGATAGCTTTTCAGCGTCTCTCCAGGGGCCTGCCTCATATCCTGCAAGCGTTGCACAGGGGCCTCTCCTTCCCTGCGTGAGAGGTATTAGTTTAAGAATGCCTTCTTCAAATCTGGCCAACTCCTAATGCTCGGGAGAGGAAGTCTGCTATACCACACTTCAGCAGCTCCGCCCAGGGTTAAGTGGAACGCTCTGCATTTCAAAGCAGGCGAGGCTCTCCTGAGGCTCATCTGTGTTATGTACTTGGTGAGGTGCTTCTCCGGGTCCCCCTTTCCTTCATACTTGGGGATCTTAAGAAAGGGACGTTATCATCATCGTCATCGATCTCATAAGATCGACAGGGCCCATCTGACCCTTCATCGTCTTGAATATCCTGGGGAGGTGGATGTGCTTCTCCTCGGCTTTCCCAATCGACTAGGTTCCTCCTATCCCTCCTACTTCTAGGAGGAGGCGCCTGTTCTTGTTCCTGGTCTTTTTGAACTGATCTTTGCACTGAGTGGGCCCTATTACTAGGGTCCTGTCCTATTCGGTCGAAGACGCTTACTGACCTTTGTTCCTCATATTCTTGAGGGAAATTGTCCCCTAGCTATGGTTCCGCTAGCTGGCGTCCCTGTACATAGGATGTGGCTTCCACGCCCACTTCTCTTTTGAGGGGGCGTTCTCTGTGCCAGCTCATATGGCCTCGGGAACGAGATTCAGGGGCTTCCTGCACTAGGTAAGATCCTTGGGACATTTGATAGCCCTGATGACCTTAGGCTTGCATGAGAAGTTCGTGCATCGCCATATTCTGAGTTGCGATGTCTCTCATGCCCGCCGCTATTTGAGCCATCCCTTCAGTGAGCATGGCTATTCTTGCCCCTCGGCGACGCCGGTGATGGGGTCTCTGGTGAGTGATATTGTTATGGAGAACCTCTTCTTCAGAGGCCTCTCTCATGAGATTGTCGTCTTCATGACTGGAACTCATTTTATCTCCTTTTTCAAGGGTAATAAGAATTTAGGATATAACTCGACTTTGTTCTTTTTTCAAGAACGTGCCCTTTTCAGGGTAAGTTGCTAGTTTTTCGGTGTTTTATCCGGTGGAGAATGTAGAACTTTGAACGGGAAGTTTCCCACAGACGGCGTCAATCTATTGACCTCGAAAATTGGACCCTCCACGTGGCCAACCGATAGCCACTCCACGTATTCCTCCCTGCGCACAATCAACGCACGGTCAGATGCATACGGTCGGGACCAGCGTGGGTGACGACGGCTGTATACACTCCGACAGTCAAGTTAGGCTCAAGTGATCGAAATAGTACCAAGGTTGTGCAAAATAGTGGGGAGGAGAATATATATTTGCTTGTTATGGAGTACTAAATAGGAAGAGTTTCATTACCTTTGCCTCTTGCCAAACCTTGGGTATTTATAGGTGAGGAGAGCCGTTGGATGTAAGACACATGTATACATCTGAACGGTATGAGGCGTCTGCTCATAGGTATCAATCAGCCGCGTCTGTAGAGTGGGCGGGTAGTTACTTTTCCCGAGTTGAGTTGACATAAAGTTGATAGGTCACATCAACTAGTCTCATGAAGACGTCAAATCACTTTAAACCTTAGGGGCAGAAAAGATCTTGACAAAGATCTCATTCTGAAATCGACGGCGGATCCTCAGGCCGAGGTCCACGGGGTTCATTTCGCCTCGGATTCAGGGGGCAAGGGCGCTTCGATCAGTCCTGCAGAATTACCTATGCCTCGTCGGGTGATAGCAGGTCATCTCCATTGGTGAAGTCACATCGGAACCAGTTAGGGGAACCACTTCGGATGAGCATTCCACACCTCGCCTGATGTGGTGGTGGACTTTTCGAAGTGGTTCAGTTAGGGGGGCGTAACATTATTTGTCATGAATTCTACTTGAAATTTTGCATTCTCTATTTGACATTCTCTATTTCAGTTAAGACTAATAATTTGAACTTCAACAAGTGAACAATAAAAAATTTTAAGTACATTTAGTAAATGCTAAATATTCCATTTCTAATTAGTAGTGATGTAGGAGTTTCTCTATGTGATATCCGTGACTGGGTATAAATTAATATAGTTTGAGATGTAGAATCAAGTTGCTTCCCAAGAAATTTATCTAGCAGTAGAGATCATTCACTTATTGAGCATCTAGCATTAGAGGGCCCGTAAATGGTTCGACGAAAGCCAATTTGGATGGCAACATAACCAAGAAGATTTGATAAGTTGTTTTTCATAGTATGCAGTGCACAAGTGTCATACTCTGCCATATGATTATAAATTGCTTACCTTTTAAATTATTGTATAGATCTCGTTTCTCCCTTTTAAACATTTCTCCTTTCAACGTTGCGTTGGTTGGTTTGGTTATTATTTTATTCTTGGAACCATTCTTAATCACATTTACGACACCTTGAAATTAACACGAAACATGAGCCAGTAAAAATTGTGCATTCACAGGATCATTCCCAACTTGTACTCAGATTTGGGAATATTAAACTTTTTTATCAATCTTCCCTAGATTTACAATTTGTAGTTGATAAATAATCCGTTGCTATGGCCAGTAACAATTGTTTTCTCTTATGCAGCTTTTTAAATTGTACAGAATGCCTAGAAAGTAAACTTCTTGAGCTTTCTAAGTTCTGTTACCTTCATATGAATATTAAAAAATATGTGATCTTATATTTAGAAATATTACTTGTGAGTTTAAGCTATTGTACTCTGTCAAACTATTACCGTATCTCTTGTTGGGTATAGAAGCTAGATAACTGAGAAATCTGAATTTTATTGCTTGAAATTTTACAAGAATTGTTATAACACACTCGACATTTTCCTTGAGTACAATGACTAGCTATAACTCACTAAGATTTTACTGTTTTGACTATGAATATGCCAGGAAAAGTCAAAGACTAATTCGCAATAAAGACATTTGAATGTGTTGTGTGATGGCTGTAGATTTATGACAAAGAATTTGCGATAGTGATGGTGGTGGTGGTGGTGATTTTGAGATGGAGGTGGTGGATTTGAGGTGAGTTTTGGTGGTGATGGTGGTGCGTTTAAGCCTTAAGGTAGTTTTATAGTGGTGGACTCAGGAGTGTGGTGTGGTGGCGTGGGGTGGGGTGGGGTGAATAGTGTTTATGATCAATTGAGTAATTTTGCGAGTTATTAAATGTGTGATTTTCAAATAAAATACGTGGTTGTGACCCATAAAATGTATTTTTGTGATTATAACCTAACATTGTGTAATTTGTGACTAATATGTGAACATGACCTTAAATTTTGTGTTATTATCACCGTGACCTGTTTAATTATATGTCACAATATTTTATCAAATATCACAAAATATGATTACTTGATTTTTCAAAAAATTTTATAAGTTTATTTTTTTTGAAATTATTTTTTCAAACATTTGTTATCATAAAAATTTTCCCTTGTTTCTAAGGAGGCTGAGACTTGTTAAGCCCAAGTCATTCACATTCACAGCCAGACCAATCAAACCCAACCTTAAATTATGCCGGGCCTAACATTAAAAGAGTTGGCCCAAAATAGAAATTTTATGAGAAAATTACACACTATCTTACTTTTAAATATTCAATTTGAAAAATAAGAGCAAAAGTTTCTCTATACAAAATTCAGATCTTAATTTAAATATCATAAATGAATATTTTTAATAATAATACTATAAATTAATCTAATATACATACACCCCACCACCCCACCCTATCTATCCATTCAAGCTCTAAATTGATCTCTCTCTCATCTCCGCTCCTCTCCACACCACCGTCCGCCGCCCACTCCTCTCTCTTCACCACCGTCTCTCTGCTCAGGTGTCGCTGCCGTCGTCGCTGCAAAAACCTGACTTTGTTCTTAGATCGCCTCGCCGTCGCACGCAGGGATGTAGTGAATCTGTGGGGATGTTGGCGTGTTCTGTTTGCGGGGGGTGTTGATGTAGTCAGGGGCTGTGGATCTCCGCCAGTTGATGTAGTCAGGGGTTGTGGAGATGGCTATGGATCTGTCACTCTCTACCGATGGCGGTCTCTTCCTGGTGAGGTAGATCTCGACGGATTTGTTGGTTTTGAGATATGGTGGTATATTTCTGTGATGTGGTGGTGTTTCCATGATGAGGTGGTCGTCAATCTGGGAAGGTGGTGGAGATGATTTTTGTGTGGTGGATCTTGACGGATCTGATGCTTGTGTGTTGGCAATGATTTGTTTGATGTGTTGCGGTGGTGGCTGTGGTGGCGAATCTGGTTTTTGTGCGGTGGCGGTGACTTGTTTGAGTGTTGTATTGGTGGCTGTGGCGAGGGATCTCGGCAGTTTTGGTGTTAGTGTGGTGACAGTGATGGGGGCGTGGGATGAGATTAATTTGTGACTTGGTATTTGGTTAGTTGTGACCAACAATTTAATTGTGGCCTAAAAATTATTTTAATTTGTGATCAGAAAATTAAAATTTGTGATAGATGAATAAGTTGTGACTTATAAAATTCGTGATTTGTGATCGGAAAATAATGTGTTAACCATTTAATTGTGACCTAAAAATTATATAATTTATGATCACAAAATAAATTGTGACCAATTAATTTGAAAATTTGTGATCGACGAATAAGTTGTGACTTATAATCGAGCAATTGTGATCAAAAAATATGTGATGTTGTGACCAGAATATATTAAATTTAAAAAATATATTTTTAATTAATAAAATCATAATTATGACTTGATTTTTGAAAGTTTAGATGTAGCTTCTTAAAATTGAAATTGTGTATAGTTAATACCTTAATTATGTATTGTTCCGAAATTTTGTTGAGGAAAAATTCATATCTATGAGATTAAGTATGATCAATTTCAAGATTAAGAAACTAGGTTCAAAATTTCAAAAATCAGATATTAATTAAATTTTATTTACAAAATATATTTTATTAATTTAATATATTAAGATAACAATTTTATAAAATTTGATCACAAATCATTGAATTAATTGGTCACAAATTATTTCTTGACAATGAATCAAAAATTTTATAGGACAATTATTTCATTGGTCACAAATCAAAAAGTTTATAGGTTCACAATTTATTTATTGGTCACAAATCACAAATTTTGTAAGTCACGAATCAAATTTTTGGGTCATATATTATCTATTGTTCATAATGTCACATATTATTTACTGGTTACAATTAATCAAATAATTGATCACAAACATCCCCATTCCACCCATGACCACCACACCTTAGTCATGTTGACCACCCCCACCATCGCCAAAATCATCACCACTTCACCATCACAGTCGAAATCACAACCATCACCACGTGAACTCCACAAAAAAATCATATCCAAAATAATCAGTCAGTAACTACCACAACCATAGTCGACATCACCAACGCCACCTCGCCTGCATCACCATCGTCATTTGCGAACCACCACCAAATACCCCAAAAATTTCGACATCGATTACTCCAATATTTCCCATCATTTTCCACCACTAGCAACGGCGCTTAAGCCCACCACCATCATCAACGACAAACTAAACAACTATAGATCGCAAAATTAGATCTAGTCGAAGGTGAATAAGTGCAGCGACAACAAACCATTGTAGCCATAATGACCAAAAACTAGATCGCTCAAAAATCAACGATGACTAATTTGCTCTAAGCACAGCAACAGTGACTTTTTATGAAAAAGGGCACATTATATGACTTTCTAATTAATGAACTTAATTGAACTTTTAAAATCGTGATGTTAATATAGGTATTGTTTAAAAAATAAAAATAAAAAAAATCCAAATTTCAGTGTGTGAAATAGAAACTAAGTACCAGTTGAATATTAGTTTAAAATGTTTCTATAAGCATACTGTAAGTTTAGATAAAACAAAAATTATTTATAAAGGCCAAATTACATGGCCCGATGGCCTGTGATATTTTAATCAAAAAAAAAATTCTGTCCACCTCTGTACTTGTGAACAATAGAAAGAATGTCATGCGTCTTTGCCAATATAAGTCTGCTAACAAGACTGGTAGGGGCTGGAGCTCCATATTCTATCCTCCTACATGATTGTTTCATATGATTAAAACGACAAAAAAAAAAAAAAAAAAAAAAACCTTTAAATTTTAAAAAAAAAAAAAAAAAAAAAAAAAAAACACCATATCATGTCACTTTCTATAAATCTTTTTTGATACAATCTAATTACAACATTATGTGAATAGAATTTTAACTTTGTTCTTCTTTGACACAATCTAATACTATTCAATTATTCCTATCAAATACACGTGAATGGGATGGCAGCTTAGACTCTTTTATGAAGAGAGTTGAGATTGTCGAAGTCTCAACAAGGATTGATGATATTTGGATAATTCTAGACCTTTTGTATGTATAATCAACATCAGCAACCATCTTATTGGAGCAAAATAACTATATTTTAAACATACCGAATTGTTTTGAACTACTCAAAATTATGTTCAACACAAAGTACAATTTCGTTTTGTTCTTTTCATTTCCTCTTCTTCGTATTCAGACTTACTCCTAAACTACTAGGGCTTGCGTGATTTGGTTTATTTTAATTTTCTCTAATGAAGCAATCGCAGTTACAGTTTCGATAGATTTTTGTGTCTCAACTCCCTTCTCAGAATCTTTCCAGAGGCTGATTTTGGAATGTTGTCAATAAAAATCACTCTTTGCAATCTCTTGAATGGGGCAACCTGTGATAAGTATTGGGAAAATTATACATTTGCCAAAAATCAAATAAATAAGAAAATATACAGAATTAAATTAATTAATTACCTGCTCTGCTATAAATCTTTTAACCTGTTTTTGAGACAGTGAGCTGTTGGATGACCGGACAACATATGCAATAGGGACTTCAGCAGCTTCGGCGTCCTGGAATCTACGAAAGGGCAATTATTCGGAATTTGTAAGTAAAAAAAAAAAAAAATTGCTTATTTTTATAGATTACTTTCACAGTATAGTAAATTTTTAGGCTTAGCTAAAGCACGAGTCTGCCTACTTACGGGATAACAGCAGCATCTGTTATTTCAGAGTGAGTAAGAAGAAGCTCTTCAAGCTCTGCTGGTGCCACCTAACAAATTGTAATTATGAGTATCTCACAAAACATTTATAATTTCAATTCATAAATAAATTTTGTTCAACATTGTTATAGGAACGGGCTCATTGACAGGCTTTTTTATACATACACTAGGCGAACTTTCATTTGTAGTTAAAAAAAGGGTGAAACAGAAGGTTGCCAATCAAAAATGGCCAACACATCCCTTGTAAAGAACCTATGTCGTTTAGCCCATTTGACTAGTTTTATTCAATTTTGTTCTACTTTTCCCGCTTTAACTTAGTCCCGTTTGGCTTCCATTTTTTTCAAATTAAAAATGAGCATAATAATTTTTTTTGAAGAATAAGTAGTGTTGACACACTAAAAGTACAGTTCAAATCGAATAGTCCAAGGAATAAAACCCAATTAGGGAATCCCCAAATCAAATAGCCCAAAGAATGAAGTCCAACTGGGAAATTTAGGATAAAGGCCCAAATAAGATTACTAATGAATGCAGTGGAAGTCCACGAATATGGTAACATCATTGCCCAAACTTACAAGATGCCCAAGATCTGAGCAAATGAAGTGCCTTACAGTCGCCAGAGCTATGGCACTGTTCTCGCCCAAACCTTCAAATTGCCCGGGATCTTAGCAAACATTAGATATTATGATTATCCAGAAGTGCAGTTATTGAATCAGTTATCAAGTAACCTTATCACGTTCCATGATTCAAGGAGTTCAGTTGAACGACAAAGAGTAGTGGCAGTAGTTAGAGACGACAGTTCCACGACACGATAGCCACCATAAAGGAAGTGGGTAGTTATAAAACAATCAAACAGTTTCTAAACGGTTGATCACAAAGAAATCATCAAGAGAATATAAAAGGAAGAGAAGACATAGAACAAAGAACCTTGAATCAAACACTCTCAAATAGAGAATATGTAATTTTAATTTTTTAGTTTAGACTTAAACATTTCTTTTCAGTACTCATGTGCTTGCGCCCCTTGGATGCATTCTGTTTAGTTCCAATTGTAAAGTCATCGCCAATAAAACACCCCTTTTTGGGATTTTATTTTAAGAGGTTTGTTCCTTACATAATCGTCTGATCCCTTTTTAATTGTTAGCGACTACCCGCGCGAAATAATTTGGCACGCCCAATGGGACCTTGGTGTTTGGTGTTGAAAATACAAAGGGTGAAACAATATGCCTCAGAAATCTGATAAGGAAGCAAGTCAGGGAGAAGTCCAGTATGTGATCGAGCGATATGAGAAGTAGCATAGCTCTCCATGAACAGATGGACATAATCAGAGCAGTCATAGTCGTTACGAACCAATAACAGAGTTGAGTTCTCGAACTATGCGTGCATTACTTGGAGAACTCACACAGGATGTCGTTGAATAGGTAAATCTACGAAATATTCATAATATGGAAAGATTTACCCAGAATGGGAATGCACATTATGATAACATGGCCAAACAACTGAATACTTTGAATGAAATAATGAATAAGTTAGTAGGCCAAATTTGTCAGCCAGTTGTGCTTCTTGCAAATTACTTCCAAGCTAGGACAATTGTGGGACATAATCCCCCAATCCTAGGTCCAAATCAAGGGGTAGAACCACCTTTTAGTCTCTCTACTTCAAACCAAGGGGATGGTGTAATGCCAAATCAAAATAGTGGCAATGGTACATCTAACTTGGGGGGTAACCTAAATGTAAGAGACAATGTCCTAAATAATGGACAGAATGCCCCACGTGTTAATGATGGAATAAATATTCAGGCTAATGGTAACAATGACCCAAATCATAGCAACTTTGTTGCCAACCAAGGACCAAATATCAGGCCTCAAGCAAATCAACCAGTCAACCAACCTATAGGAATTCCATATGACCCCAATGTTATATTGAGGAATCAAATTATGGAAACAGTATAGGATCAGATGGCTTTTGGGGTACGTCCTGTCATTAGGCCGACTTACACAAAGTCATATCCTGATTGGGTAGACCAGGCTTATCCATGGCCTAGAGGGTCTAAAGTGCCAGAATTCTCACTATTTACCGGTTTAGGAGAGGTGTCTACTCTAGAACACATAGGGCGATTCACACTACAAAGTGGTGACGTAACTGATTACCATAAAATAAGGTTGTTCCCTAATTCATTAACAGGAGTAGCTTTTTCCTAGTTCATCAATTTGTAAGCGAACTCTATTCAAACATGGCAACAATTGGAGCAATTGTTCCACGCTCAGTTTTATAAGACCGAGTCCGAAATTACTTTGACCGATTTGACGAATCTACGTCAAATGCCAAACGAATGGGCAGAAGGTTTCCTTCAAAGGTTCAAGATAGCAAGAAGTAAATATTTTGTATCTTTGCCCGAAAAGAAGTTTGTCAAAATCGCTCAAGGTTGTCTAACCTTTAATTTGAAAAAGAAATTTCAAGACAAAGAATTTCCCGATCTTTCCAATTGAGCGCGAACGTGATTAGGTATGAACGATTAATAAGAGAAGAAGAGCAAATGAAAAATTCTAGTAAGGGGACTTATTATAGAGACCCAAATTTTGATATTCATACCATTAATGACGAGTATTACTATCAAACCGAAATGTGTTTGGCCGAATTAATCAAAGAAGACACGTATACTTGTCCTATAATGGCTAAACCTAGACCGTTGGGCAAAGATGAGCCTATAAAAGATGAAAACAAAAAGGCTAGAACGTTCTCGTTCGATGTAACCATAGCTGACCTTATATTTGATAAACTAGATAAGGATAAGCAGATAAAACTGAGCGATAAACATAAATTGCTAAGCCCTGAACAAGTTAAGGGTAAAAAATATTGTAAGTGGCATAATGCATGGTCACATTTGACTAATAACTGTTTTGTTTTTCGCCATGTGTTACAGGATGTCATTGAATCAGGAAGAATTACGTTCGAGGATAAGAGAAAGATGGCAGTGGATGAAAACCCTTTTCCACAGCCACTTGGGGTGAACATGGTGACGATTGGTTTCAAAAACAAGTTGCCAAAATTCAAGTTAGTTATAGATGACGGGAAAGAGGACCCTGGACCACATCATAGTGTCTTTGAACGTATCAAAGGGAAAGAGCCTGAAAAGGATGAAGATGTCTTGTGTGCAAGATGTAAAAAAGAAGTAAGTGGGAGTACAGAGAAACCAGGGATATGGTAGCATCACCGTCGCCCTAATTTTTTTCCCAAACGCTCAGCTGGTATAGGACGAGGTACATCATTCTATAGGGGACCGTCTTTTGAAAGGTAGTTCAGACTAGTGAATAATGGGAGAATATTCAGGCCGCAGCCTCGCCAACCAAATGTATGGCATTCGTTCCAATATAATGCAGGAAGAGCGATACCATTCAACGAGATGACTAGAACTCAACAAAGGCGTTTTCAACGGAACTATAGACGAATGATGAGGCAACAACAGGGAGTACCACGTTCTAAGGCGCCTAAGCTACTCGAGGTGGCCAATCAAAATATTCTCGAAGACAGTGAGGACACTGGTACAGGCGAATCGATGAAAGAATTGCCAGAAAGTTCTTCTGGGAGGTCGAAGTTTGAGAGAGACATAAGAGATGGAGAAGATCCAGATCAGTCCCTTACTATTCAGTTCGGTACATTACCTCATGTCATGGCTAATAACTATTTGCTAGCCAATGAGTTCAAGAATAAAGAGAAAGAAGTAGAAGAAGGGGAGGATAATGAAGAAGAAGCATGCGTGCTAGAATATGAAGAAGGTCAAACTTCTAGAGGGGCCTACGATGATGAAGGAGATGATGGTATGACGGATATTGAAGAGGAAATTGACTTGGAAGCAGAAAGAAGAAAAAGAGGAGTATCGTACAATACTCTGTTGAAGCAACTACATCGAGAGGGGGTTCGTGAAATGGACTTGTTAGGAAAACCGTCTGGGCGTTCTTTCGATTATTACGTGCTGTGCGGGACGCCCAAAAGGAAAAAGACAGTGCCTTGCTCTGAAAAGTATGGATCACCTCCAAAAATAATGCCCCCTCCCACAGGTTGGGTAACTGAAGAAGAAGCATTAGAAAACAATAAAAAGAAAATGCAGGAAATGGAAGCTCAGTACGACATGCTGCACGTTAACTTATCACAAAAGGATGACTTAACAGAGGACAAGCAGGAAGTAGAAATAGATGCTACCGAAAAGGTTATTTTTAAGCAGCCAGCCATGGAGTTAACTAAACACTTGAGGTCACTGTACGTTAAAACTCTAGTTAATGGCATACCTGTGACAAAAGTGCTTGTCGACAATGGAGCAGCTATAAACACCATTCCATCTAGGATGATGAGGAAATTTGCAAAGACAGAAAGCGATATGATCCCAACAGAAGTTGTCCTTACGAGTTTCAATGGAGGAGCAACTTCAGCTAAAGGGGTTATGCCATTGGACATAACTATAGGGACAACTACTAGGACCACAGTCTTCTTCGTAATAGATTGTCCTACTAGTTACAATGTGTTATTAGGAAGAGATTGGATACACGGAAGTCGCTGTATACCCTCATCGCTCCATCAATGTCTGATTTTTTGGAATGACAAAGGCGAAGCAGAAGTGATGCAGGTCGATCATAGACCTTTTGTTGCAGAAGCAAACTCAGTAGAAAGGTTCATGTATGAAAGAAATTATGGACCTGTCAGAGTAGTCCAAGATGGAGAAGAAACTCAAATTGTCACACAGACTGAAGAGCCGTTTTCAGTGGAAGCACTCACTGAAATGTTCAATCAGATGAGGCCAAACATAGTGGCACTAGAAGAGCCAGTAATTGGCAAAAGAGTAATCAAGGAGTTTTAAATGAGTTGTAAGTAACAAAGGCAAATGACCGATATTCAAGCCTTCAAAGTCAAATTAATGGTTTTCAATAAAGAATGCAAGGACAAGACGAAAGAAGAAGCAGTCTTGAAAGCATTGAGAGGCAAATTGGCAGTGTTCGAGTTGAAACAAAGTATTGGCCGAGAAGTCAACAAAGTGGATTGTTTAGAAGAAGAAGTGCCTACAAGGGAATTGGATGATGAAGTGATGAGGATTGCCAAGCCTGGATACGCTCAAGCACAAGACCCTCTGATTAAAGTGAATATTGGCAATGAAGGAGAAGATCGCCCAATATTCATCAGCCAAATGCTCGATCAAGAGGTTAGTGATAAATTAATCGCTTTATTAAAGGAATATAAAGATTGTTTTGTTTGGGAATATGAACATATGCCTGGTTTAGATAGAGATTTGGTGGAACATAGGTTGCCAACCAAGCTAAATTTTAAGTCTCATAAGCAACCTCCTAGGCGTTTTGCTCCTAATATACTTTCTGAGATTAAGAAAGAAATAGAGCGATTATTAAAAGCATGCTTTATTAGAACAGCCAGATATGTGAATTGGTTGTCCAATATCATGCCAGTGTTAAAAAAGAATGGTAAATTAAGGGTGTGCATAGACTTTAGGAATTTAAACATAGCCACACCCAAAGATGAATATCCAATACCCACAGTAGACTCTCTAGTAGACTCAACTGTCGGACACGTAATGTATTCCTTCATGGATGGGTATTCAGGATACAATCAAATTTATATAGCTGAGGAAGATATACACAAAACTGCCTTTAGATACCCTGGGTCTCTAGGATGTTTTAAATGGGTAGTTATGCCTTTCGGCCTGAAAAATGTAGGAGCAACTTATCAAATGGCGATGAACCTGATTTTTCATGATATGATAGGCAAGTTTGTTGAGGTGTATGTAGATGATATAGTGGTCAAATCCATTAAAGAAGAGGACCATTTTGAACAATTGAGATGTTCATTTGAGCGAATGAAACAATATAAACTAAAATTGAATCCCTTGAAATATGCATTTGATGTTAATGCAGGAAACTTTCTTGGTTTCTTAGTACACAAAAGGGGGATTGAACTTGATAAAAATAAAGCGAAGGCCATTTTAGAGGTCAAACCACCTAACAACAAAAAAGAATTGCAAAGGTTTCTAGGCCAAGTAAACTTTTTAAGACGCTTTATTTCTAACTGTGCAGGGCGAACTAAAGCTTTTTCGCAGCTTTTAAAGTTGAAAAATCAGGACGAATTTTTTTGGAAAGAAAAGCATCAAAAGGCTTTCGAAAGCCTAAAGACATATTTATCAAGTCCACCAGTGTTGGTGTCACCAATCCCAAGGACGGCCAATGAAAGTGTATGTATTGATTGAAAAAGAATCAATTGCTGGAATGGTCGTGCAAGAAGACCAATTTGGTGAAGAAAGGGCGATTTACTATTTGAGTAGACGGTTAACAAAATGTGAATGTAATTACTCTGCCATTGAAAAATTATGTCTTACATTGTATTTCACATGTACAAAATTAAGGGCTTATTTACGGCCCGTAACCGTTTATTTGATTTCCAAAGTAAATTTGGTTAAGTATATGTTTTCTCGCCCTATTTTATACCAAAGGGTAGGCCTTTGGACGTTAGTATTATCAGAATTCGAAATACAATACATACCCCAAAAGGCAATCAAAAATCAGGCTTTGGCTAACTTTCAGGCCGATCATCCATGCCTTGACATGCCTAAAAAAATTGAATTAGAAATCAATTCATTCGAATTAAAATCTTGGGTTTTCTATTTCGATGGGTCAAAAATCTCAAAAGGTGCAGGAATAGGAGTAGCATTGATAAATCATTTAGGAATTTGCTACAAGTTCGCATTCACCTTGGATAGGATGTGCACCAACAATCAAGCCAAATATGAAGCCTTAATCGTGAGTTTAGAATTAATAATAGATATGGAAGTAAAGAATGTGATCGTTAGAGGCAATTCTCAGTTGGTCATTCACCAATTGATTGGTGATTTTAAGTGCCAAAATGATTCCATTATAAGTCTATATGAAATCGCACAAGAGTTGTTGGAAGAATTCGACCAAATAGAGTTTCAATGCGTTAATAGGATATATAATGACGTGGCAAATGAGTTAGCCCAAATGGTCTCAGGGTACTCGAAAGTTTTAAATTGGAAGTCTACTATGAGTATGGAACAATATTGCCCGTAGTCCAAAAAAGGGCTAGAACGATTGAAATTCATTGCATACAAGATGGAGATGCAATAGATTGGAGGGCAGAGATTAAAAGGTTCCTTAAAGAACCTAATAAAGGAAATAGTAAAAAAATGAAGTTGTGTTTGCTAAACTATACACTGATAGATGAAGAGTTGTTTAAGAAACGCTCTGATGGTATATTGCTAAAATGTGTAAGTTTGCAAGAAGCCAGGACGATCACGGATGAAGTGCAAGAAGGGATATGTGAGGCTCATCAAGCTGGCCAAAGGATGAGATGGTTAATCATTACGAATGAATATTTTTTGCTCAAGATGGGAGAATCATGCGTTCAGTATGCAAAGAGTTGTCTAGCATGCCAAAAGTATGGTCCAATACAAAAGGCACCAGCACGAGAGATGGTACCTATTATCAAACCTTGGCCGTTTAAGGGTTGGGCGATAGACCTAATAGGGAAGATTTATCCCCCATCGTCCAAGCAGCATACCTTTGTTATAGTTGCAACTGATTATTTCACTAAGTGGGTAGAAGCGATACCTTTAAACGAGATCACCCAAAAGAATGTCATAGAATTTATCCGTGATCATATTATTTGTAGATTTGGAATTTCACAAACTTTGATGGTAGATCACAGAACTTCTTTAAATGGAGATCAAGTGAATAAATTCTTGAGCGAGTTTGGAGTTAAATTAGTAAACTCCACACCATATTATGCTCAATCCAACAGACAAGTAGAATCTTCTAATAAGGTTTTAAAAAATATCATAAGAAAAATGATAGATGAAAATGTCAGAAATTGGCACGAATGTCTAAACAAGGCCTTATGGGCTTATAGGACGTCGCCTCGGTCAAGTACCAAAATTACTCCTTTCCAACTTACTTATGGACAGGAGGTCGTTTTGCCTATGGAGATCAACGTGCAATCGATCAGAGTGCGTTTGCAACATAAGTTAAGTAATGATGAGTATACCAAATCACTAGTTCAAAACTTATTGGAGTTGGACGAATTAAAGTTGGACATTCTAGATAGATTTCAAATTCAAAAACGAAGGATGGCTAAGTTTTATAATAAAAAAGTTATAGCCAAGTCGTTCAGCCTGGGCAAATTGGTTTGGAAAACAATACTCCCTTTAGATAGCAAAGATCCAAAGTATGGCAAGTGGTCGCCCAATTGGAAAGGACCATACAAAGTAAATAGTGTGTTACCTAATGGAGCCTATCATTTGAAAGATTTAGATGGCACCAAGCACATGAGGTTCATTAATGGCAAATATTTAAAAAAATATGTTCCTTCCTTATGGGAAAGTGAACAAATAAAAGTGTAATCAAATCGCGTTGAACGATCGTAGATAAAAAAAGGCCAGAGCGAAATACGTTCAAATAAATTCCTTTATTATCAAACGTTCATTACAAAGTTGCAAGATACAAAATACTAAATGCTCTATAAGCTACAATTAAGAGCGAACTAATCTCCCCCGGTCGATCGCCAAGTAAGAGGGCGAACTGGCCTTGATTGCCATCCTGATCACACTGCTGCAAAGGCAAGCAAAGAAGCTGAGAAGCACTCTCAGCAAGCAGAAGGGAAGAGAAGCACCCTCACCTCGCCTACCTAAATACATCGCTGCAATAACGGGCAAGGAGACTAAGAAGCACTCTCAGCAAGCAAGGTGGCTTGACAGGCATCCTAAAAAATTGTCTTCCATCATTGAACTCCTTGTAAAGAACATGGAGACGATGGGAAGAACTTTGCTGGCCAAAGAATATTTTCTATATCTCCTATACCAAAGATGACATCAAAACAGGTGGCAAAATGGGCGGATCAAATGATCCATTTCTATGGAAGACGAAAATTTTAGATCGATCGTTGAGATGCCAAACGATGGCAGCAAATTAGTTTTGAAGAAAAGAATGGAAATGAAAATGAAAAGTGCGACATATACGTGCATTTATGGGGGCGTGAAGGTGAAGAGACAGAATATGAACAGTCACATTCGTGCCTAGTGATTGGAGTCAAACGTCCCAAAGTCTTGGAAAAAGAGATAGAAATACCAAAAGAGAATGTACATGAATCTTATCGTAAAGCAGTTAAATGTTTGGGAGGTTGACGATTAAGGACAAACGTCAATAAATACACAAGAAGACAAATTAGTTGTTCGTTAATTACAATGGCTGCTGTTACATCCAAAATTGGCAATAGCTATCAGTACGAGGTTACAAGAGGAAAGTTAATACGAAATTACAAAAAGAAAAGTTAAGGCATTAGATGTCTTAATTACAATTCGCCCCAGACCGAACGAATTCTTTCCCTAAGTCTTCCCCAATCCTCGCTCTGCTGAGAAGAAGTGACATTCAATTCAGCTACAAAATCATCATCAACCTCCAGTTTCTTGTATTGCTCGACCAAAGACTTGGTTCCCTCAATTCCTTGGGAAGCATTACGCTTTCTAGCAGCTATTCTCGCCTTGCAGTCATCCATCCTTTCTTGAAGCTCCTTCATCTGTGTAGCCAAACTGGTCATCAAAGAGTCTTTAATCATAACTTCGGAAGAGATTTCTTTTAATTCGTCCTCAGCTTTGTTGATCTCCCGAAGCAAAGACTCTCTCTCAGATGCAGCGTGAAGATATTGAGTACTCTTGGCCTTCAGTTCAATATTTTTGGCCAGCAAAGAGAGGATGTCAGAGTGGACAACTTTCAACGTCGCTTTAAAATCAGCAGAAATGTTGAGCGACGGAAGTGTCAGTGCTTTCGCCAACTTCGCACACAAATGCTCGAGTTTATCCTTATGTTTGGCAGCACTAGCCTGACCGATGTCCATGTCCATAAAGGATACATACTCAAATATCGACTGTTTGAGGAACTTCATATCTTCCTCTGAAGAAGCAGAAGGACGACCGGTTGAAGCAGGGCGAGACGTCTTGACTTGCCCCCAGGAAGCGAACAAGTCCTGAATAGAACGCACAATCTCATCAGCATCCTGTAAAGAAAAATGCCATTATTGAAGGTTTTCACTACAATAAACAAAGTGAAAATAAAAGTGATGTAAAAGGTTACCTCATCAACAATCTTGGGAGGTGGCATATCACTAGTTGGCTCTATCACCTGTGGCCTCACCACTTGTAGAGACTTCCCCTTGTCTGGGCAAGAAGATTCTGCCACAACGGGCAGACCAATGGGAGCCTCTGCATGATTAAAGAAGCAGCAAATCAGAAATCAATAGCACAAACAAAGGTAAAACATCAAAAAATGTATTACCTTCTGGTTCGATGTTCGGGAGGTCGACGCCCTGGGAAGGAGGTGGCTCATCCATTAGTTGTGATGAAGGTTCCGGGACTGAAGGTTTCTCTTTAAGCGTAGTCCCTTCATCAGCTGGTTTGGACGAAACAGCTCCAGCAGAGGATGATGGAACAGGAGCTGCCAACACCAAAGCCTTCAAATGAGAGGCTGAACTTTTCTGAGAAATTCAGAAAAAACTATTAGCACATAGAAACGTTTGCTTATGAGTAAACAGAATTCAATTCAATTACCTTTCGCCTGACGATGAGAAGAGTGTTATCATCATCATCATCCTCCAAAATGGGAGATGCTGAAGCTGGCCGTTTGCGGATTGGGGCGCTCTTAGCTGCAGTAGGTTTGGCAGGCAAAGAAGTAGAGGGAGGAACAGATTGTTTAGCATGAGCAGGGGAGGAAGGACTCCTAATGGACACAGGGGTGACCAAAATAGGAGAAGTGGAAAGAATGTTTGGCTGATCCAGTGAATGGAAAGCACGATTGGCATCAGTTGCAAACAATCTGGGCTTCACTAATGGCTAGAGTTGTTCAAAAAGGGGGTGAACGGCACGACTAGGATTGAAGGGGGCTAATGAAAAGTTACTCGTCAAAAGCATATTGCGAGCATCTATAGCTTGTGCCTCTGCCCTATTAATGTGTGAAAGTGGTCTATTAAATTTTTGAATAACAAGGGGGAACATGCCAAGTTTGGCCAAAGTCAAGTTGGCGAGCAAAAAATTGGGGAGCATATATTTCAACCCCAACTTTGGCATTGGTTCCAGTTAAAATATCATGGAACAACTCCCTCCAATCAAAAACTGAATTCAAACGAGCAGAGAGGCGCTCGCACTGTTCAAGGTGGATGGAGGTTGCACATAATCTGGAGTTAAATGAGCAGAAAAGGGAAAGAAGGAAGGAATTGAATTTAAAGTATAAAAGAATGAAAAAATGTTCATTCTCGATATATTTACAGGACTCAATGGGTCAATGGCTAGCCCATAACAGCTAGCAGAACGAAGGGACATGGATAGAGCACCAAGTGATGGAAAATAGGTTTTCAACCACAATTGAGTGAACCAAAGAGGCCCATTGCCGGTGGGAGATGCACCATTCTTCAATTAAAATTGAAGAGAAGCCATGCCTCTATAGAGGGCAGCCAAAAAGAAGGAGCACAAATTCAAAGGCCTACCACGCGCCAATTCGTGCACTATAGGTAAATAGCTCATAGAAGGCTTCAAACTGGGCACACACAGAATATATTTACAAAGCCAAATCTGAAGAAAGGTCACATGCTCAGCGTGGGAAGGCTCAGCATTTGAGTGATTATAATAGCTTTGCAGGCTTGAATAGGACTTAGTGAGTTTTTTTGTCAAATTTTGGGGCAACGCCGGAAATCAAAATATCAAGAAAATTGGTGTCGCCCAAAGGTGGAAGATTTATCAGGGCCCCAACATCCCTTAAAGTAATTGACATGGGACCGAGATGAAAAACAAAAGTATTATATTCAGAAGACCAAAAACTTAAAGAAATAGGGGAAAAGTGCTGGGTCAAAAATTGGGGGTTGAAGAGAGATTTCTAATAAATCAAAAATCCTAGCATGATCAAAAATCGCCTTGATAGGACCATGGCCCACAAGGCGAGCATGCCATCTATAGAAAACAACATCAGATTTAGGCCAAGTGCGAATACCTTTTTCGCAAATCGGCCTCAGAGGCAAAGAGTTCAGGAATGGAGGGCCTTGAGTACAAGGGAACAGCTGGCCTACCGCCACTTGTTCGACGGCTTCGGCGTTGTTGAATGAAGGTCCCAAATAGAACTCATTAAGTTCTGCATTGGCTAATGCAAGGAAGTTCGGGTTTACATATGGTCGAGTGAGGATTTTCTGGAAATCTTCAAAGCTAAAAGAGTCGTCAGATTGAGTTTGTGGAGTAGCCATTACGGACGAAATACAGTTTTGTTAGAGTTTGCTTAAGAAACGTAGCAGAGAAGCAAGAAGATGAACAATGGTATTGCGAGAAAGAAGCGCGAAATAATGAGGCATGATTTAGTGGTACAACGAAATGGCGTGTCCTTGGGGTTTATAAGGGTTTGTAGCGTCGCACTTTTTCAGACTATGGAAGGAAATAATGATTGAAATTCTTGGGAATTTCAAATGTTGTTGGGAAACACAAAGTAAATATGGCAAAGATTAATAGTTAGTATTAATTCTGCCATATTGGGGGGTAATTGTTGACACACTAAAAGTGCAGCCCAAATCGAATAGCCTAAGGAATGAAATCCAATTAGGGAATCCTCAAATCAAATAGTCCAAAGAATGAAGCCCAACTGGAAAATTCAGGATAAAGGCCCAAATAGGGTTACTAATGAATGCAGTGGAAGCCCACGAATACGGTAACATCATCGCCCAAGCTTGCAAGACGCCCAAAATCTGAGCGAATGAAGTGCCTTACAGTCGCCCAGAGCTATGACCCTGTTCTCGCCCAAACCTTCGAATTGCCCAGGATCTTAGCAAACATAAGATCTTATGGTTATCCAGAAGTGCAGTTATTGAAGCAGTTATCAAGTAACCTTATCACGTTCCATGATTCAAGGAGTTCAGTTGAAAATGGTTGAACGACAAAGAGTAGTGACAGTAGTTAGAGACGGCAGTTCCACGACACCATAGCCACCATAAAGGAAGTGGGTAGTTATAAAACAATCAAGCAGTTTCTAAGCGGTTGATCACAAAGAAATCATCAAGGGAATATAAAAGGAAGAGAAGACATAGAGCAAAGAACCTCGAATCAAACACTCTCAAACAGAGAATATGTAATTTCAATTTCTTAGCGACTACCCGCGTGAAACAAGTAGTTTAAAAAGAGAAAAAAAAATTCGATTTATGTGTAATATTATTTCATGGAAAATTGTGTGATTGAAAATATGAGAAAAAACGAAATTTAATTTAATAGGGGTCAAATGAGGACTTATTCTAGCATGATTATTGCTCTTGTACCACAGTTCGACCTAAGACGAGGTGGGTGAGGTGGTCGCCTCAGGCCTGAACTCTATGGGATCCAGAAATCCCTTTTATCTTTTTTCTTTTAAATAAAATAAGGTTAAGCCATTTTACCTAAAAATGTTGCTAGATTCCATGGCAGATGATTTGTTGGCAGGGTCTGATTCGATGTAGAAGTTGACAAAAGTTTCTGACAATGTAGCACGGTTTTTTCCCCCATGTTACACAAATTGGTCATGGGAACCCAAATTAAACCCACTTAATTCACTCGACCAGTAGTCCAATTGATCCGCCTAAATTTCACGTAGTTCAATCGATATGCATCTGCCATCCCTCTCTCTAATTTTCCAAGCCTTCCCACAAACCCTCCTTAAAAATCTAAATTTTCAATTGTTTGGGATGAAAGAAAGTACAAAGACAATATTTCGAGGGGGAGAAGAAGAAGGGAGAGGGTTTTGCAGTTTTAGTTGCAGATTTTCGTGCCTTGCTGCTGGGGTTTGGGATTTGGTACTTTAGGTACAACAATTTATTGAGCTCATTTCTAGAATTTGTGTTACCAAATTTTGTCTAGAAATTTGTTTTATTTAGTTTGTCATGTAATGTGTGACAAAATTTAAATTTAAATTTAAAGTCTATATCATATTACCTGATAGCATTTACACTTGATAAGCTCTTTCAATCGATCGACAACATATAGTCGCCCCTCGTCATCAAAATAGCCAAGATCTCCAGTATGTAACCAACCTTGTTCATCAATAGTTTCCGTTGTGGCCTTCGGATTTTTGAGATAACCTATAAAACAATAAACATGACAAATGATATGTATACATACTTAAATCAGTCGTAGTTAAAGCACAATGTGAAATTTACCTTGCATCATATTTTGGCCACGGACCCAAATTTCCCCTTTGTGGAAAGTGGGAGAGATTTCATGGAATTTATACCTATTATTTGAGATCAACTCCAGGAACAAGCACCCCGGTAACCAGAATGGCAAGAACCAATCTTTGTGTTCTCTATTGAAATTATCCCACAAGTTTCTGTCATGCCGTAGCCCTGCCACGCGCAGCGCCCGGACCACATTAGTTTTAGGTTCCATAATAGAGAATTCAATGTTTTCAAGATTATTAACACGTGCAGAACCAACTTGTTGGCAAAAGTTGTTTCCAAGTGAAAACGTTTTAACTTCAAAAATGGAGTTTTAAGATGTTCTGCTGTACGACTACTTCAAATCAATTAGTTCGTGAAAAGTTTGGCCTTGTGGCATAAGTACATTAGGGAACTTCTTACAAACTATCTTGCGTAAGAGGATATACACTCCACTCCTTTGTGATGAAGAGAATTCAAGCTGCCACGACCTTGGGTATCCAGGCTTAAGGCAATGGGGAGACAAGTTTGAAAGCCGTACTTGCTCCTTTTCTTTTTGACTTGGTGCTTTCAATCATGTCAAAATGCATTTTTTTTCCGCTGATTTGATTGGTGGATTGGTCTGGCTCTTGCTTTAATTTCTGTCTTGCGCACACCTTTGTTTGCTTAAAGGGAGAGCGTATAGCTAGCATAGGGATGGCTTTGGTTGGTTCCAAGAACTCCATCCATAAGATGACTTTGGTGAACTTATTTCTACTACTACTTCTAGTACTAGTCATATATATGTTACTCTTTTCATTCTTAAAATAAAAATACTGCTTTTTTAGCATCATAAACTGGTGAAAATGAATTTAAACTTTTTACCGAAGCTTTTTTCACTTCGCATCAAAATATGTCCAAATCAAAAAATTCATTTTGGTAACGTGGACTAGACTGTGCTAAACAGTAGGTAGAAAGAAAAATAAGCTAAAATTTTCTACTAATCTTCTACTAACCTGATAAATTACAGCTTCTGAAAATTTTTTGTCACAATCTTCCATCACTTCCTTTCCCAGTGGTGCAGCCCCCGATCCAATCTCCTTTAAGGACGAAACATCATATTTCTTCACCACCTCTGGCCGCTTTGCCAATTCTATAACTACTGGTGGCGCCACAAACATATGTGCAACCTTGTACTTTTCAATAGCCATTAACATCTTCTCCATCTCATATTTTGCCATCACCACCACTGCGTTCCCTCGCTGCAGCTGCGCATATAATACTACGGCCAAACAAAAAATATGATACAAAGGAAGAAAACACAAGAACACGTTCTTTGGATCGCAATAAACCTCTTGATCCGATGTTACCATTAGAGATGTGGCAATGAAATTCCTGTGTGTTATGACCACTCCTTTGCTAGTTCCAGTAGTCCCAGATGAATACAATAGGGCTGCAACATCAGTTTGTAAAACTGATGGAAATGGTAGCAATTCAGATGAATTCAATGATTCAATCAAATCTGAGAGATACCATATTTGAATGTTTGGATTGGCTGTAATATGAACTGAAGTTTTGGGACTTAGAATAATACAAGGTAGATTCAAATGCATGATTTTATGATAGAGTTCATGAGTTGTGATGATAAGTTTTGGGTTTGAGTCCTCGGCCTGTTTTGTGACCTCGCCCGTAGTATACTGTGGGTTGGCAGTGGTGGCAATAGCACCAATGCCCACCACGGCTAGGAAAGATATAGGGAAAAGGATTGAATTCTGGGAGAAGATGAAAACTACGTAGTTTTTGGAGATTTTAAGATTGAGAAGTGCAGTAGAGAGCTTAGAAACTTGTTTTTTGAGGTTTGAAAATGTTAAGATTTGGCCAGTTTCGGAATCAATAAGTGCAGTAGTTTGAGCAATGGACGAAAAATTTCTAAAGAGGAATGGAACCATAGAGATTTCTGGGTCTTGTGGTAAAGAGATTGGTGGTCTTGGGGATGTGTAGATTCCATCTTTGCTGTAGAGAGGAGTTGACATTGAAATTCGAGCAAGATTCTTGGTTTATGGGATTTTTGCAGATGGATATGAGGAAGATGATGTTCCATGAGTTTGTTTTATGTAAAAGGGCGAAGAACACAATGTTAAACGAAGTATAATTTATTAGACACTCGAAAACTTTAGACTTGGACAAATATTCATGTCTCAAGTGTCGAGGAATATTAAAACATAAGAACATTAAAAAGTTTGAAAGCTAGGCAAAAAACGTTGTCAAGCTAGCAAGAATCTGGTTGACGGTCTCACGACTCCATAACCTAACTCAAGTCATCAAGTTAGTTTTAGATTATGCACTTATCCGTGTTTCTATTTTTATATATTTATTGCTAAATTGGAGGCAATTGATGTGAAAAAGAGCTTTTTGGAGTTTATTGAAATTGATTCGGAGCAATAGCAGATTAATTAGATGGCACTTGAGTGATTATAAGTAAAAAGAGAGCTATCAGAAGAAAATTATATGTTTCGAGGGGTAAAATTTAACTTTTGAAAAGCTTGGGGAATAAATTAAAAACTTATGTAACTTCAGGTGGACCAATTCCGAATGATTATTAAGTTTTAGGGACCAATATTGAAGATGTTGGAAGTTTAGGCATAGAAATTGAAGTGTAGGATGAGAATTGGATGAATAGTGGAATTTGGGTACTAAAGTGTAAAGTTTGAAAATTAAAGAGCTGAACTGAGAATATAATGACGGGCTGAACATTCTATTGGATTTAGGAACCAAAACACACAGAACTAAAGTTTAGTTACCGGTGCAATCACACCAAAAAATGGAGGGGCAAAACGTAAGTTGGTTAATGAAATATACGAAGATATCAATTTAATTGTATTGAGAGAGATTAAAAATTACACTTATTCATGACAATTGTTTAGAATAGCTCCAACAATTGCTCATTGACATAGTGGTTCATGTCCTATTGCTATTTGTTTTTTGTTTTCAATTTAAAGACTTGATTTCTATAATTTGAATCTTTGTCAAAGTGTTTTAAGTTTTCACTCGTTGAATTCATTTGGAAAAAGTTGATGATCGGTGACTATGAATTTGAAACTTATATAATTAATATGTTTTCTATAAAAGAGTTTGTAAGATTAAAGGCATTAGTTATCGTTCAAAGTCGGATGGTATATTGCAAAACTTTCTAGCCATGTGCATTGAAAATGATGTACTCATATACTACACAAAATCATTGTCATGAATGCGCTAGGACTTGCTTTACTAGCGAAATATCACTCATTTGTTATAAATGAATGGAGATGGCAACTCGAATCATGAAACTCGAGCTCTGCAATGACCATCTTGACGGAATTGCCCGAGTCATTGTTGCTGCCTCATTTCTTTCACCTCCGTCAACCCCATTTTTCCAATCTCGTCAACTTCATTTCTTACTAACAAGAATCTTTGAAAAAACTGAGAAGAAATGAATAATGATAGATAAATTCTCTTCAAAATTAAAAGTAACGACATTGGTAGAGATGGCAATAGCGTGGGTCAGGGTCGAGGAACCTTCCCCGTGCCACGCCTCGTACCTACCATGCTATCCGTTTAAAGTGGGAAGTGTGGGGCCTTTCCCCGTTTACTACTAGTTTATTTATTTATTTTGACAATTCATTTTATTGTCCACATTCATAAAAGTCGGATAATAATATATTTTTTAATTAATTTTTTTTAGAAGTTAAATTATTCAAAAAAGTTTGGTAAGCTAAGACTTCTATATTTTGTCATATTCTTTAGATAACCTTAATTACCATCTTCTATTAGAATTAATGAAATTTCGTAAAATTTTCTATTTAAAGTATTGAATTCTTCAAAAAAAAATGTGGGTAGGGCCCTTGTTACTCATACCTGCCCAAGGGTAAAGTCCCCCGCTCCGTTCCCTATTCGAAACCCTATTAAGTGAGTAATTCTCGTCCTGTTTGAGAAGGGTCCTCGCGAGTATCGGGTTTTTTGGGGGGGAGGGGGGGGAGGGGGATTGCCATTCTTAAATGGTGGAGGCTTTCCCACCTACCAATGGGTGGGGTTGGGTGAGTTGGGGATTAGGCGACAGGTTTATGTGGGTCTGGGAAGATAAATAGTTTTGTCAACTGGCAAATTTTTGGATGAAAATTATTAGATGCAATTCCAACTCACATTTACTAAAGGTTTGGAACCTTCATGGCACATTTTGAAAGGTTCGGGACTTTTGATGCAAAATTTCCTTTTGTAATTATTTAAAAATTTAAAAGACCATTTTGCCCTTTTTGAAGTTGGGCAATTTGTGTTTAAACACTAACTTTGATCAACAAATGTGCCTTTTGATGAAAACCTTTTGAGGTCTTTCCAATGCACACATTTTTTTGAATGGTTTGGAACATTTGCTGCAATTTTTCCAATAATAAGTTAGCCCTTGTTTAATTTAGGTAAAAATCAAATTTTCAGTAAAATTTGATAAAACATTATGGTTTCCATATAATGTTGTTGTCTCTATATAAAAAAACTCAAGCAAGAAGTAGAGCTAGTCCACAATTTAATTTTATCGGAAGGGGGTCAGAATTTCGGGATCCACTCTTTTCGTTATGAAAAAGTTTTATTTGTTAATCGATCCTAAATGAATATCGAAAATTCTTTTATTTTGTATGATTTTGTTTGTTAATCGATCCTCAACAATAGCATAGAAGATTATGGTAGAGTGAAGCTAAATAGTGCAAGGCTATCTATTCCACAAACGTGTAAATTGTACATTATTAGCAAGTTTAAAAAATTCATTATTTGGAGCACGGGGCACACGTTAACATCAAAAAGACAAAAACTTCAACTTTGAACAAAATCTGACAGCCAGAAGAAAAACCAAAACCAACCATTCTCCATCGTTTATCTTGCCACTTGTCATCATTATAGAGACTCAACTTCGTAATTTGGGACCCACCGAAGTAGGTAAAAAATTTGGTAGCCACAGGGGTCGTTGTTGTTTGCTGGGGTGGAGTGGAGTTGCAACCGAGTCGCCCGTACCGCAAGCCCCATATCCGCCTATATATGTATTACCTGTATCTTACTTCTGTTCCCTCAAACCACACGGCATTTCTTCATACTCTGGTGTAGAGTTTGTGATACAAAGGTACGCATTCTCTAGTTTGGATCATAGATTCAAGATCTGGTGAGAGTACTTTCATTTATTATCAGATCCATTTGAGTTTTTGTCCAGAAATGTGTTACATTCATCGTCGTGATTATGAATTCCTCTATTTGTGTAAAATTGAGTGTCTATGAATTGGTTTTTTCTGGGATTATTTTTTGTATTTAATTTATTCACTATTTATGCTTACAAAGTATTCAATTTGTAGTATTGAAGAAATGCGGTTTGATTTTGGATCTCGACGTATAGGATTTCATATTTTCGCTCCATTATATGCAGATCTCATTCCGTGTTTAAAGTCAGAATTCATATTAGTATTTTTGAAAAGGTTCTGGATTCGAAGATACTAAATTTTTATTCGAGAGTTAATACTATATACTAATACTATGATAATGTGAAAATATAGGCTAGCAACTGAAAATATACCAGTATGATTCTGTGGTGGATCTGTACTTCAACACCTTTGCAAATTTGCTCTAGTGATCAGCAGATGATTTCATGATTTGTATAATGTCCTTTGCAATGGAGGGTAATATTGTGAGACCATAAATTTGGTGAAGAAGATACAAATCCTTTTTGTCCAACATGGAAAAATTGGAGTTTGTTCCTGAACCACCCTTTCTTGTTGTGGTAAAATTTTACCATAGCACATGGGGAATTCTTGTTTTGTTCCAGTATTTATGTGAAATGGAATTACTACGATCAAAAATTAAAGTTAAGAATGAATCTATATCACGGTATCATGCTGCGATTTTGAACACCTCAAAACATTTTTTTCCTGTTTTCTAATTGATTTGAGCAGAGCAATGAATCAACCTTACAAAGAGAACCGTGTTCGCATGAGTATTTTACCAGGGAATGTCTGAGATTAATTTTTGCTTATTTTATTGTAGATTAAGAAAAAATCTAATAAAATCTTGTTGGCTTTAGGTAAGGAAAACTACCCTATAAGATGGAGTTAGACCTTAGTTTTTATAGTCGTCTTTGTTAAAGCTTTATGTTAAAATCAGATGGGTCGATTGTTTTTAAGATATAAGTGCATAAAATTATTAGCAATTTATCAAAAAACTGACACGAGGAAGATTTCTACTTTGCAACATTTTAAATTGTTTGAATGTTTAGCATAACCTATGTCTCTCTGTATTCTGCTTAGACTGTAAATGGATACCTTCCTCTTCACCTCGGAGTCTGTCAATGAAGGCCACCCTGACAAGCTTTGTGACCAAGTCTCAGATGCCATTCTTGATGCTTGTCTAGCTCAAGATCCAGATAGCAAAGTTGCGTGTGAAACATGCACAAAGACTAATATGGTCATGGTCTTTGGGGAGATCACGACCAAAGCCAACATAAACTATGAGAAGATAGTTCGGGATACCTGCAGAGGTATTGGGTTCACGTCAGCTGATGTTGGCCTTGATGCTGACAAATGCAAGGTCCTTGTTAATATTGAGCAACAGAGCCCAGACATTGCTCAGGGGGTTCATGGTCATCTCACAAAGAAACCGGAAGAAATTGGAGCTGGTGACCAAGGCCACATGTTTGGCTATGCCACAGATGAAACTCCGGAGCTCATGCCACTCACTCATGTTCTTGCCACCAAGCTTGGGGCGAAGCTCACAGAAGTGAGAAAGAACAAGACTTGCCCATGGCTGAGACCTGATGGTAAGACCCAAGTTACTGTCGAGTACAAGAATGATGGTGGTGCCATGGTTCCTATCAGAGTTCACACCGTTCTCATCTCAACCCAGCATGATGAAACTGTTACAAATGATCAGATAGCCAAGGATTTGAAAGAACATGTGATCAAGCCTGTGATTCCTGCTCAGTACCTTGATGACAGAACAATCTTCCACCTCAACCCGTCAGGTCGATTTGTTATTGGTGGGCCGCATGGAGATGCTGGACTCACTGGTAGGAAAATTATCATTGATACCTATGGTGGCTGGGGTGCTCATGGTGGAGGTGCTTTCTCGGGCAAGGATCCTACCAAGGTGGACAGGAGTGGTGCATACATTGTTAGGCAGGCAGCTAAGAGTGTAGTGGCTTCTGGACTTGCTCGTCGATGCATAGTGCAAGTTTCATATGCTATTGGTGTAGCAGAGCCACTTTCAGTGTTTGTTGATACCTACAAGACGGGTAAGATATCGGACAAGGACATACTAGCCCTTATAAAAGAGAACTTTGACTTTAGGCCTGGAATGATTGCCATCAACCTTGATCTGAAAAGAGGAGGGAACTTCAGATACCAAAAGACTGCTGCCTATGGACACTTTGGCCGTGAGGATACCGATTTCACGTGGGAGACAGCCAAGATACTCAAACCTAAAGCTTGAGTTAGTGGGCTGTCAGCTAGATATTACTTCTGCAAACTGAATTTGCATACAAATCATACAGGTTGCAGATGAATAAAATGAGCTATATGAGATAAATAACATTATGATTCGTTCTAGGGTTGGATTAACGTTTTCTGCACTTGAATTTGAGGGATTTGGGAGCCTGAAGTATTTGTTATACGCTTGTTTTACTTTTTCGATATTCTCGTATCTGTTCTTTAGCCAGTCGTTGAAATATTTTATTCGCAACATCTTATTTGTTTTGTGATACTATGTATTACTCTGTTTTATTTCATGGTTTTTGTATTCATCGAACCACATCTATTTAGTTTTTAACTGTCTGAAAATACGTTATTTTTCCCTTTATTTTGCTCGAGGAAAAGATGTCTCTTAAGTGCTATTCACAGGCTTGACTTTCCAGGTTATGCTCATAACCTTGTGCACTTGGCCTACGCCTGCTTACTTTTCGATCAGATGAACTCCCCCCTCATGATTAGAGGCTATGCTTGGTAACTAAAACGCTGGTGTGTCCTAGATGATTGCCTGATTCCCCAACCATTATACCTTCAAACTGCACGGAGGTTTTAAACCCACATTACCACAAGCGGTGAAAACATAATGTGATGCGAACCCACGTAGCAACGACCATTATGGAACCCGCAGAAGACTGAAATCGGACCCAAGAAAGTTTCAAACAATAAGATTTTTGGATTTTGACTCAAAAATGATGGATTAAACAACCTACGTAGTCAATAGGACATGTGGACCTTTTAATCACACAATTTAATGAATCTAACCCGGATAATTTAAAGATCGACCCGAAAATTAAATGAACCAATTACAAGAATACATTGACCCTATGATTACACAACCCACGAATCTCACTTTGATTGGTTGAATGCCACGAGAAATTATCCTGATAAGTTCGATAATTTTTGAAGCATAAAGTCACCAGAAATAATCTCTATTAATTTAATCTCAAAAGTCTTGTAATACAATGTAAAGAAATAAACCTATTTATACTAAAAACCTAGAATAAAGTTTAAATGGAATAAAATTCTAAAATACCTAGAAATCTAGTAAAACAATGAACCAATTACAAGAATACATTGACCCTATGATTACACAACCCACGAATCTCACTTTGATTGGTTGAATGCCACGAGAAATCATCCTGATAAGTTCGATAATTTTTGAAGCATAAAGTCACCAGAAATAATCTCTATTAATTTAATCTCAAAAGTCTTGTAATACAACGTAAAGAAATAAACCTATTTATACTAAAAACCTAGAATAAAGTTTAAATGGAATAAAATTCTAAAATACCTAGAAATCTAGTAAAATCGGAAATAGAGTCCTAAAAATTCTAAATTACCAAAAGTAAAAAATTGGACCAGAATAAAATTTCTCCAGATCACATCATAATGTATATAGGGCTGGACATGGTAACTTGAATTTTTGATATTTAGGAAGTGGAACCATCGGGTACAAATTTAACTATGAAACTATTAGGGTTATGTTTGATTTTATTCGGCTCTTGAGTTTCATATAATAATTAAATTTTTTAATATTTATAAAGTTACATTAATTCAACTAATAACATGTTAAAATCACAACAAGAAGAAGCTAGCGAGTTCACAATAATAAGAAATGCACAGTCGAGTTTCAATTTGATTTTTCTAGACAATAGAAACGCTACTACGATAGAGTTGAGATTGAACTGAAAATTAGAAATAGAGTAATAATGGCCCTATTTAATATCCGTTTTAACCTCATTTTTGAAATTTTACCGACCGTTGTATTTGAGCATTCAATATTTGTGCCATCTGACACATGAATGACAAAAGGTTGTACCTTTCTAATCTTTTACTTTCTCTTTTACCTATAACACTCAAGCACATTTTGCCAAGAAATTTGACAAATAGGGATAGAAATGGAAAAGGGTGCACAAATAATAAACTCACTCGTTCACATGCTACAATGTAGGCCCCACTTGACGTGATGGAAAAAATTAATTCTGATTGAATTAATGGCGTCCAAAGACTCCAAACACAAGCTATATTTTTGGTTTAGCTAAATTAATTAGTTAGAAAATTCATTTAGAAAAAAATAAAATAATTTTATTTATTTAAAATAAATTAATTAATAAAATTAGAAAGATTAAGTTCTTATTCGATTTCTTGATAATTGATTTAGAATCGAAAATATAATCAAACACGTTGGTTCTCAATTCATTTATCCATTCGGATATTTAATTTAAAAAGAATCGCTCGTTCGATTCGGTTCGGTTCGATGCAGATCAGGTCTGATTCGATTCAAAAGTTTTGTCCAATCATAAATGTATTCAGTATCATAAAATGGGTGTATATCTTGGATTTTTGTATACTTTCTTGAAAATATGCATAAGAAATGTCAAGTTTTTGGTTAGGTAATTGACCTGTTTTGACAATACCTATGAAAGGGGTGAATTTTTTATTTATTATTGTTTTTTTTTAACACATACTGATGAGTAGGGCCTTGCTACTTGGATATGATTCTGTCCAAATAGGTGGGCATGTGACACCCCCGACTAACAGGGTGCCTGACCTGTTTGGACAGAATTATGTCCAAGTAGAATTATTCTGATGCGTGGCTAGTGTACGAAAATAATAGACTATAAATGTGGGGATTTGCCTAGTGGTAGTATACAAGTTGGAGATAATTAATTAATGTTCAAATGAATTTCTAAATCAATGATAATTAAAAGTATTGGGTAAAGTTCTAAAAAATTGAAATATTTAACCAGTTGATCATCCTTAAATTTTGTTTTTTCTTCATTTAATTGATTAATTTACCCCTGGTTGGAGCATGGGTCGACCATTCGACCCTTTAACTCTTTTTGGTGAATGCTAAGGCCAGCTTTCACAACATTAGTCTTTAGTGTAATATTTTTAAATTTTCAAAGTCGTGTTTGACTTTTATCAAAATTTGGGGGAGTAAATATGATATTTGGAAATTTAGTGTTTGTTTGGTAGGTATTTTGATAATTAATTTTTTAATTATCAGAGATAAAGTGGTTTTTACGAAAAAAATTCAAAAATAACAATTGAAATAGTTAAAAAATTAATTTTCCGTATACCAAAGAAGCTCCTAACCAGCCAAAACTCGCCAACATATTCTATTATAAACCAATCGTCGTCCAAGCGCAAACGAAAAGGGGAGGAATCAGGCAAATTGAACTCTGCAAAAATGGTGAATTCTCAATCCTCAGACCTCGCTTTGATTCAATTTCATTTTGTATTTATATATCTATAATCAGTAATCTCTATCTCACACACTTGTATAGGTTTGCTTGGCGTGTTTGTTACCACTCTTCCTTGTGCCGATCGTCAATTTATTGCCTGTCCTCTTCGATCTGATCATGGTTTGTTTTTTCCTCGGCTATTATTATGTAATTTTATTTTGGTTTACAATTTTTAAGAGATTAATTTTATTCAGAAAATGTTTTTAGGCAAAGGTCTATAGTTTATTCGGGTGGGAATATCGGAAGCCAGCGAGAGTTCCCCCTGCTTGTCCATATAAACCCTCTGCGAATAAGACCTCTATCAACAATTCGGTAAGTCATACTTGCACGAGCGTGCGTTTATGTTGCATATATACTGCGATTTTTAATTTTTGTTTTCTGATATCTTTACTTCATGTCGTTGATTTGATAAAATGTTGGTTTGTGAGTTTTTTTGGGTTGTTTGCTTTGTGAATAGTTTTATTAGAAGATATAGATGCTAGGACATATTTTGTGATCCATGAGCAAATGTTATCTAAAGACTTATTTTTGAACACAAATTGATATCTATTATTATGAACCTAGGGGATTAGGTGTTTGAAGTGTCCGTCGAAGTAACGCCAAGAGTTTTCTATACTAGCAATTTTTATAAGCCCATCTTTATTTTTGTCAACAGTTGTAGGGAATTAGGAATTAGCCATGGATAATTCACGATTTCAAAACTTGAAATAGATCAAGGTAATTGCAGCTCTCTTTGAGATCTGCTATTTTTAAGGCCTGTTACATGTTGATTCATAAGATTAATTAAATTAAAACTGAATGCACTTTGGGACCGTAAGCTTGTCAATATTCTCTGTAAATACAACTTAAACTAAGTTATGTTCCAATAAATTTAAGATTGGCTACATAAATCCCTTTTTACCACTTCCTTTCTTTCATTGTTACATCTATTTATTTTTGACCATTAATAAGCATAAAAACTTGTAAAAAATGTATTGCATAACATCATATTAGGTTGGACCAAATATTTAGAGCCTGTTTGAGCCACATTATTCCAAAAAAATGCATTCTTAAACAGTGATTTGACATCATTTCTACCACAAATTCTTCAATAAAATAATATTACACGTAAATCAAAAAAGTTTCCTTATTTTTTTACCACACATTTCCCATCAATACACTATTCAAGAATGCATTATTACCAAAATAATGTGGCTCAAACACCCCCTTAGTCCTACAAGAATTCAGTGTCATCAAAATGTGCATATCAAGTTAAAAAGCAAGTCTTATAGAATGGCTATTAGCTAGCTATGATTTTTGGTACCGAGTGTTGTGCCATCAAATGAAAAATTATCTACACTATAAACCAAGCAAAAAGGAAGTTATTAATTCACTTGTCTTTTAGAATAGATAAAATAAATGCCAACAAGTTTAGAGTTACCAATTAAGCACAAATTAAGGGAAGAGTGTTTGATTGTTAGCATGTGTCTTATGAAAATCTGAAGAAACTTTTGTACCCAAATTATGAACCCTAGTAGAACAAGTTAGAAGAAAAAGGTTTAGATTGTAGAATATAACTAGTATGTCCTGAGGTAGTTGCAAAATATTTAGTTTCCTTAATGTTGGATAAGAGGTAGATCTACCTTGAATACAACATTGCGAATCAGGGTACCCGCCAAATTTTTTTTCCTTTACCGCCTTTCCAAATAGTATTTTTTAGTTAAGTACTGCTATATTTAGGCCTTCAGATTACCTATTCAGAAACTCGTCTTTCTACTGCACTTAAATATTGTAAATTCAATCTTCCTGTTCCTGGGAGTTAAAAATGACTAAACTGGATACTGACTGAAACATGTTGCATCCTCTTATCGGCCAAAGTGTCAAGGTTCCCGTTTGTGCGGGAACACTATCTCGTCCAATGTAAACTAAGGTTCGTATCTGCCTACTTGAGTATGATGCCTTCTGCACCAGTCCCCTCATTCTCCCCCGTTTCCAGTGCTATTATCTGTGGCTGTTGACTGTGCTGTTCCTGTTCTCTTTAATGCCCTCCACTCTTCGTTATCATTCTACGACTTGTTTGCTCCGTCTCTCTAAATTTTGCCTGTTTTTCTAAAGCTCAAGGAAATGGCATTACCACGGATCAACATCTTGGTGTCCATTTGATAAAATCAAAGTTTTTGTTGCTGATAGCATGTTAGTATGAGAAAATTTCACTTCCAAATGCAAACTGCAATCGAATAGTTCAGTGGTCTCCCAAAAAAAAAGGAAGTTCAAGAAATTTGAAAGCAAAAATGTGGATTGGCTGCTACTAGAGCATTCGATTGAGGTCGAATGCCTGCTCTTCCATTTATCTTAAAGAATAGAGTGTGTTTTGTTTGGTTGAATTTGAAGGATCACTGAAGTCCTTCACAGTGAAAAGAAGAGTCATCAAATTTTGTATTTAGATAAAATATATTTCTTGAGAAACAATAAGACCATGGCCGTGTTTGGGCTCCAATTTTTCAAAAATGCATTATTCTAGAACTCATTTTCAACCACGCATTCTCCCATAAAATAATATTACACATAAACCTTAAACAATTCCTTCTTTTTTAACCATACATTCTCCAAAAAATTACTATTTCAAAATACATTTTCTTCAAAACCTTACTATGATGGAGGCCAAACAGGGGCTATATTAAAGAAGATCCATAAGGCTTGTAGCCAGAGTCCATTTAAATAGGCTTACAGCCAATGTCCACTTTTTTAGAAAATGAGTAGCATAATTTGGTAACCATTCATAGGATCTCCTTTTTCTGTTTTAAAGTTAAAACTTAATTTATGGCCAATGTGGATACCAATATAAAACTCTGCAAGTCTATGTAGACATGCTGCAATTGTATATGTAAGTCATCCACCAATTGAGGGTTAGATGTATTATTTTGTTTGACTAAATAAGGCACAACAATCAAATAGTATGCACTGTGGAACAGCCTGTGCTAAAAATTGTTGATGGTGAACTGGAAATGTGGATATCCTATGACAACCTGTGCTAAAATTTTCAAGGGCAAAATGGACGTAATTGTACCTTCATGGTTTGCTGCTGTATGCTTTAATGGATTTAAAACTTATGGGCCCGAAATTCGCTATCCTGGACCTGAATGGAGTCCTTTTGCACTTGAATGAGATATAGGTACCCTGGCCAGTTCACAAAATTGCAACTATAGTGTCTATAGATTTGAAGTGACGGCTGGCTAAAGTCATTTGTAAGTTTTCTTTGAATTAGGCTTTAGAACCAACAATCTACAATTATGAAATCCTTTGTTTCCAGTTCTGCTCTGTGCTATTCTTGCCCCCGCATATTTTTGGGACTCTGGAGTTAGTCCTCTCAACTTCATTACCTAAATGCCAAGCCTTTAAATGGTATATATTTACTTCTGTACCAGCCTTTCAATCTTCCTCTTTTGTTATTTTTTTCTTTTTTACCGTTAATGAATGGTATTTCTATACTATTTTTCCTTTAAATGTACTAAAAACCATACAGAATTATATTATCATCGGATTACTGACAACAAAAAATTCCAACTACATATTTTTGGAATTTTAAAATGCACTCATCCTAGACCCAAACCATTTCTTGCTGCAACTTAATATGATCAATGATTATTTTGTTTGGTGTTGCTCTGTGAATTGTTTAAAACGATTTTAGTTTAAGCCCCTCTTTCTTCAGCTCGCACTATTAAGATTCGCGGTGTTTCCTCTCCGCTTGTGGTATCTGTTACCAATTTCTACTCCATCTTCTTTTTAGTTTCACAACTCTTCCAAATGGTTAATGGGCTACAACTCTATGTATCAACAGGTTGCAGGAGAACAGAACATTGTACCCCCAGATCCTTCAAAAAAATCTGTAGGAGTGGATGATGTCAAGCAAGATTGAAGTTTGGAGTTTCCTGTGTATGAACATTTAAGGAAAATATTATGTAGATTTTCCTTTGGAAACTGAAAAGGAGAAAAAGAAAAAGAAAAACGAATTGATGGAATGCCATAAGCATAAAGTATATGGATGTTCTTAGATTGCTTTAATCAATGAAGTTTATTGAGATTTGACTGATGCAAGAAAAATTGATCTGTGCTTTCTTCCTGTAAGATTCTAATCAGGACTTACCTATATGTTATCTTCCCCGTTTGTGGAATCTATCTGCTTGAAAGGCAATCACAGAATGCTGTTAAACACTAAAAGCTAAGTGAAACAATCCAATTATATTAGCCCCTGTTTGGTTTAGCTTAAAATTATGATAAATTTAAGTAAAATCAACAATTAATTTTAGTTCCATATTTCATGGGATTTACAACTTTTTGATCATAAATTTCATCAACTTTTATTGAAACCTACTAAAAATCTAATATTTAGCAAGGTTAAGTATTGCTTACAACCAATTTATAATGTTATTTAGCTTTTCCATACAGGGTAATATGCCAAACAATGCCAAACTTATTTGTAGTGATTTTAAACTTGGAATATGGAGCTGCGTATATTTTTCTATTGAACTTTTTAGAAAATTATTTGACATATGAAAGAAATAAAGACCTATATATAATTTTTTGGAAAAAATCGTATGTACAAAAAAAAAAAAAAGTACCTTATAGAAGTGTTCCAAATGTTGCGTTGGCAGCTTTTGATTTGGTCTTCTTTATTATTTTTTATTTTTATTTTTTGTGATTTTTGCAATGAACAAACGAGAAATTGCACCTAGCATTGTTCTAATTTCTTTCTTTTATATATATATATGGGAATATACCGTGAAAGTCCATTCAAGTGTTACAAGCCTATGTGATGATTGAATAGTTTCAAAAAGAAATGCTATGTATAATCTCATTTCTATTATGAATAGATGAAGCGTTAATAAATTGACTCATTCCTATCAATATACAAATAACTAACGTCACGTCGTTTACTTACATTGTTAAATGTACCGAAAGGATTAAAATAACTAGAAATTCGACAATGGCTAATCTCAGTGGTGGTGATGATTTTTGGAGACGGACAGTGGGCTTTAGATTCCGCATGCTGTCCAGTTGATGGTTCCCAATCTTTGCTTCGATCCTAATAATGTGCGTAAATGGTGCAACATACTTGGTGTATACTCTTAATGACATCAAGTCTTCGTTAGGATTTTTTCAGACATCGCTTAACTTAGTGAGCTTCAAGGACTTGGGAGGGAACCTCGGAATCATATCTGGGCTTGTTAATGAAACTTCTTCGACTACTTCATGATATGGTTAGTTGTGATTGGTCGGGCTGCAGAACCCCCTGCACGGAAAATGTGCTTGCACATATGGATTGGAGCCAGTCATGGGCTTTTGCAAACACAGACTTTGATTACTTGCGTTAAGAATTTCCGCAAGAGTGGTCTTTCAAAAGGTTTTGTTGGTTTAAGTTGTGCAATTATGACAGTTTTACCATGCTCTTCATGGAAATGATGCCAATCCCTTATTTGCTAATAGCCTGGCTTCCAGCTGCTGTCAAAAATCGTGTTTCTACCAATGATTCAACTTGAAAATGAGGTCAACGTTTTCTACAGCATACTGTAAGTATCACTCGGGTTTTCTTATAATCATAATTCATAATTCTTATTCAAAACAAGCTTACTTTTACTAGGATTGAGTATGTTGTTTTTGTGCTTATTCTGGTCTTTGCTCCTCTTGCCTGTCATCAAACAAGAACCTATGCATGGAAGAGCAAAAAAAATTCAAAGCAGTGATTAAAAGTCCTCTCAGAATCAAATCAACACAATTGCCAGCAGAATTGCCGCCTATATCATCACCCTCTCGGGCTCGAGTAAATCCTCGGAAGCCCATCTCTTGCACGAAATACATGTTCAATCCACTGGACCAAGGTAAGGACCTTACCATACTCAAGCATTTTTCATCTGGCTATGTTATACAAAGTATTGGACTGAAACATTCATTGAACTTAAGAAAAATTACAGAAACTTTAAAAAATACAAGAGTTTCTTTATCAGTCTCAAGATACATCCAAGGCATCAAGAATGAAGATATTTCAATGGGGCTTCGAACAAAACGAATTGTACCCATCTCTGTGACCAAAATCCTAACCCAAATCCTCAAGCATCCCTTTATTGATTAAAGGAAGCCACGAGGACGGATTAACTCACACCACCTCTTTTTAGTACACGAAGTATCAAGATTACTACAAAGAATCCGAGAGAACCAATTTCCAATCAGAGATTGAAAGATGAACACAAAAGAGAGAGGAAAAGTCACAAAATACATACACAGTGCAAACCCTAAGAACTGATGAATAGGGTAGCAAAAACAATATTTATACATTGGCATCCAACCATTGATTGGATTCTAATCTAACAGTCCAAATGACTCCTCAAACAAAGAAGAAATCGCGTGAGGCTGCAACAGTAAAAGTGCCAGGCCTTAACACACGACTTTAGTACATTGGGCTCGGGGAATTGGGTTAGGTCATGCTATTGGGCAATTGCATGTGTTTAGTAGAAAACAGTTTTGGGCCTTAACATTATCATCATTGCCCCAAGGGAAAATTGGCATCACAGCCCACAACCTCTACGTTGATGCCAATGGATTTTCAGCCATAATTGTTGTCTTCCAATTGACACCAAGTAGTACATGCAAGCCAAAATTTAACTAGTATTAATGTTCAAAAGCGCCAAACATGATTTAAATTTTGAAAGAGACAATACCTTTGTTCCTATATCTGATGGATTGAACCGTATTGGAATTTTTTCAAGAAAGACATATTCATTAGAGATAGGGATAGTATCTCTAATAAAATGCAATTTTACATCCATATGTTTTGTTCTTTCATGAAAAATAGGATTCTTACATAAATGTATTCCACTTTGATTATTAGAATCGACAATAACAGATACAATAAGCATATTAATTTTAAATGACAACCCTTTGAGCCACAAGGCTTTCTTTATAACCTCTGTGGCTGCCACACATTCGGCCTCTGTTGTTGACAAAGCAACAATGAGCTGAAAAAAAAAAAAAAGTACCTTATAGAAGTGTTCCAAATGTTGCGTTGGCAGCTTTTGATTTGGTCTTCTTTATTATTTTTTATTTTTATTTTTTGTGATTTTTGCAATGAACAAACGAGAAATTGCACCTAGCATTGTTCTAATTTCTTTCTTTTATATATATATGGGAATATACCGTGAAAGTCCATTCAAGTGTTACAAGCCTATGTGATGATTGAATAGTTTCAAAAAGAAATGCTATGTATAATCTCATTTCTATTATGAATAGATGAAGCGTTAATAAATTGACTCATTCCTATCAATATACAAATAACTAACGTCACGTCGTTTACTTACATTGTTAAATGTACCGAAAGGATTAAAATAACTAGAAATTCGACAATGGCTAATCTCAGTGGTGGTGATGATTTTTGGAGACGGACAGTGGGCTTTAGATTCCGCATGCTGTCCAGTTGATGGTTCCCAATCTTTGCTTCGATCCTAATAATGTGCGTAAATGGTGCAACATACTTAGTTGGTGTATACTCTTAATGACATCAAGTCTTCGTTAGGATTTTTTCAGACATCGCTTAACTTAGTGAGCTTCAAGGACTTGGGAGGGAACCTCGGAATCATATCTGGGCTTGTTAATGAAACTTCTTCGACTACTTCATGATATGGTTAGTTGTGATTGGTCGGGCTGCAGAACCCCCTGCACGGAAAATGTGCTTGCACATATGGATTGGAGCCAGTCATGGGCTTTTGCAAACACAGACTTTGATTACTTGCGTTAAGAATTTCCGCAAGAGTGGTCTTTCAAAAGGTTTTGTTGGTTTAAGTTGTGCAATTATGACAGTTTTACCATGCTCTTCATGGAAATGATGCCAATCCCTTATTTGCTAATAGCCTGGCTTCCAGCTGCTGTCAAAAATCGTGTTTCTACCAATGATTCAACTTGAAAATGAGGTCAACGTTTTCTACAGCATACTGTAAGTATCACTCGGGTTTTCTTATAATCATAATTCATAATTCTTATTCAAAACAAGCTTACTTTTACTAGGATTGAGTATGTTGTTTTTGTGCTTATTCTGGTCTTTGCTCCTCTTGCCTGTCATCAAACAAGAACCTATGCATGGAAGAGCAAAAAAAATTCAAAGCAGTGATTAAAAGTCCTCTCAGAATCAAATCAACACAATTGCCAGCAGAATTGCCGCCTATATCATCACCCTCTCGGGCTCGAGTAAATCCTCGGAAGCCCATCTCTTGCACGAAATACATGTTCAATCCACTGGACCAAGGTAAGGACCTTACCATACTCAAGCATTTTTCATCTGGCTATGTTATACAAAGTATTGGACTGAAACATTCATTGAACTTAAGAAAAATTACAGAAACTTTAAAAAATACAAGAGTTTCTTTATCAGTCTCAAGATACATCCAAGGCATCAAGAATGAAGATATTTCAATGGGGCTTCGAACAAAACGAATTGTACCCATCTCTGTGACCAAAATCCTAACCCAAATCCTCAAGCATCCCTTTATTGATTAAAGGAAGCCACGAGGACGGATTAACTCACACCACCTCTTTTTAGTACACGAAGTATCAAGATTACTACAAAGAATCCGAGAGAACCAATTTCCAATCAGAGATTGAAAGATGAACACAAAAGAGAGAGGAAAAGTCACAAAATACATACACAGTGCAAACCCTAAGAACTGATGAATAGGGTAGCAAAAACAATATTTATACATTGGCATCCAACCATTGATTGGATTCTAATCTAACAGTCCAAATGACTCCTCAAACAAAGAAGAAATCGGGTGAGGCTGCAACAGTAAAAGTGCCAGGCCTTAAAACACGACTTTAGTACATTGGGCTCGGGGAATTGGGTTAGGTCATGCTATTGGGCAATTGCATGTGTTTAGTAGAAAACAGTTTTGGGCCTTAACATTATCATCATTGCCCCAAGGGAAAATTGGCATCACAGCCCACAACCTCTACGTTGATGCCAATGGATTTTCAGCCATAATTGTTGTCTTCCAATTGACACCAAGTAGTACATGCAAGCCAAAATTTAACTAGTATTAATGTTCAAAAGCGCCAAACATGATTTAAATTTTGAAAGAGACAATACCTTTGTTCCTATATCTGATGGATTGAACCGTATTGGAATTTTTTCAAGAAAGACATATTCATTAGAGATAGGGATAGTATCTCTAATAAAATGCAATTTTACATCCATATGTTTTGTTCTTTCATGAAAAATAGGATTCTTACATAAATGTATTCCACTTTGATTATTAGAATCGACAATAACAGATACAATAAGCATATTAATTTTAAATGACAACCCTTTGAGCCACAAGGCTTTCTTTATAACCTCTGTGGCTGCCACACATTCGGCCTCTGTTGTTGACAAAGCAACAATGAGCTGCAACTAAGATTTCCAACTTACACAAGTACCACAAAAACTAAACATATAAGCAGATGTGGATTTTCTATTGTCTCTGTCACCAGCAAAGTCAGCATCAACAAAATCTTTTAGTATCGCTACTTTATTGCAGTTTTCAAACACTTATCCTAATTGGGATGTGCCTTTCAAATATCCAAGAAGCCACTTAAGAGTTTCCAAGTGTTCAGGACCAGGTTTGGCTATAAACCTATTTAGAGTACTGATTACATGAGCTACATCAGGTCTATTACTGACCATAGTATACATAATAGATCCCACAGCATTAGCATAGGGAACCTTTTCCATATATATTATATCAGATTCATCAATTGAGCCTTGCTTTTTATTAAGTTTGAAATGACTAGCTAAAAGCAAGGAAATAGATTTTGATTCATGCATGTAAAGCTTAGATAAGATCTTCTCAATGTATACAGATTGTTTCAAAATTAATATAGATTTAAATCTTTTTCTAACAATGTCCATCCCAAGTATCCTTTTAGCGTGACCCAAAATTTACATTTTAAACTCAGTTCTAAAAACTTCTTTTATATCATTTATCTGTTTCAAATCAAGTCCAATTCGGAGCATGTCATCAACATATAGTAATAGACAAATAGATATAACGTATTTATAATTCCTTTTAAAATAAATACAATGATTAGAAGAGTTTCTTACAAAACCAACAGTCATGAAAAAGTTATCAAATCTCTTATACTATTGTCTAGGTCATTGTTTTAATCCATATAAAGATTTTTAAAGTAGACACACATAGTCAGATTTGGATTCATTTACAAAACCCTTAGGTTGAAACATGTAAATGGTTTCATCTAAATCGCCATGTAAGAAAGCTGTTTATATATCCATTTGTTCAAGTTCCCAATTATGATGAGCAACTAATGCAAGTAAGACTCTAACAATAGTATTTTCACAATAGGTGAAAATTTTCATTGTAATCCACACCGTGTTTTTGTGTAAACCCCTTAGCTACAAGTCTGACCTTAAATCTTAAAGACTCATTATTAGAACTGCCTTCTTTAAAGTTGTAAATCCATTTACAGTCAATAATGGATTTATCTTTGGGTCTTCGAATAGGAACCCAAGTTTTATTTTTCATTAAAGAACTTATCACTTCCCTCATGGCAGACTCCCACATGTTAGATTGATTACAACTCACAGTTTCATTATAGGTCTTAGGCTTTTATGAGCAAGATCTTGGTATGACAGGACAGAGAAGGATAGACAATCATTATATCTAACAGGTTCTCTAATGTTCCTTCTAGGCCTATCCCTAGCCAATTGATAGTCACTCAGTTCGTTTTCTTGGCCGGGATTGTTAGTCTCAATTTGATTTTCTTCTTGAACACATTAGTTTTTTGTTTTAGTTTGAATGGGAATATAGTGAACAGAAACATGCAGCTAACATTATCAAGTAAGGTCCTATTCATTCTCTTAGCAACCCCATTTTATTGGTGTATGGGATAGTCTTGTGTCTCAAAATTCCATTTTGTTCACAGAATTTATCAAATTTAGAATTACAAAATTCTAATCCATTATTTGTTCTTAGGACTTTAATCTTTACTAACGTCTAATTTTCAATTACGTCCTTCCAAATTTTGAATTTTTCAAAGGTTTCAGATTTATGTTTTAAAAGAAAAACCCACATTTTTCTTGAAAAATCATCAATTATTGAAAGGAAATACTTGTTCCCACCTTGAGTGGTTGTGAAGGCAGGATCCCATAGATCAGAGTGAACATATTTTAGTAGAGAAGTGGTTTTATGTTTTCTAGAATTGAAATACAGTCTATGGTGTTTTCCAAATGGGGAGTTCTTGCAAAAGGGTAGTTTGATATTAAGCCCTTGTTTGAGCCCCATCCTTCTAGAAATTCATTTTCTGAAAACTCATTTTCAACCACATATTTTTCAATAAAATAATATTACACGTAAAATTCAAAAAAAAAATTCTTAATTTTTAACTACATATTCACCATCAATCTACTATTCAATGTGCATTCTCCCCCAAAATGGGGCTTAAATAAGGGTTAAATCTTTTCCAAACACCCTCCATTTTGTGCAAAATATTGGGGCCTTTTTCACTCACATTACCTAATTGTTTATGTCATTTTAAGGTGGAATCGGGGTCAGCACTAAATACTATAATAGCATTCTCAAGCATTATTTCAGCTCTAGTAATATAAATTCCATTTTTTCTTGACTCCCTTGAAGATGACAAGGGATCCTTTAATCACTTTATCATGTCATATCCAGTCCTACCACATATCCATTGATCATCTAATTCTCCCATTGAAATTAGATATCTGTTGAGTTCAGGTTCTTTCTAGGGTATACATGTAGCCATCTCTAAATTTTAGAGGTACATTACCTAATCCCTCAACATTACATGCAATGTCATTTTTTCTATCACTACATCTTTACCACTTATCTTCTTAAAATCTTGAAGCCAAGACCTTTCATGTGTAATATGAAAGTTGCAGTCTAAATCCAAAATCCATTCATGGACATGCTGTATGTTATCAACATAACTTGCCAATTTCATATCAAACTGTCGGGTAACTTTATACACATCAATAGTGTTAGGTTCAATTGGTTCAATCAAATTTCCCTCATCTATTTTCTTATCTCTTTGTTTATTTTTCTTATTTTGACAATCTTTTATACAATGTCTTACTTTCCACAACTACAACACTTTCTATTCCTTGATTTAGATTTTGAACCTTGACTTACTCTTGAATTTCTTCCTATTATTATTTCCTGAATGATTATGATTTGTCAGGAGTATTACTTTGCCTATTTAACTATCTACCTCTCATGAACAGGTACTCTAATCCCTTTCCACATTTTTTAGTTTTAAAGTTCTAATTCCTTACTTCTTAAAGAATTTATAACAACATCAGGAGTCAAAGTATCCCTACCATACTTAATGGTAATTTTGACATCTTTGTATGCCTGTAGTACAACATTAAGAAGTATAACTGTCTTGTATTATTCAGATATCTTATCCTTAGCATTAGCGGTATCTTTTATCAATTTATTAAAGGTATCAAGATTAGCATCTAAGTCTTTGGATGAATCAATCTTAAAACTAAAGAACTTTTCTAGGAGGAACAGTTTTTCTAGAAAAGTTCTTTAGGTAAAGACTAGGCTAAATATAACCTTCAAGTTTATGTCATAGGGCATTAGCATTATCAAGTTTTCGTACATTCCTTAACACTTGATCAGACAAATGAAGGATAATAGAGGTATACACAAGTTCATCATATTCAGCTCTCTGATCAATAGTCATTGTTGCTGGGAATTCACCAGTTATAGCCTTAGATACTTTCTGTTGGACTAAAACCCCCTCATCTCTGTTGCTATATAGGAAAGTCTCATTTTCAATTAAAGACCCCAAGTTCAAAACTAGTAGTAGTCCTATTATCAATCAAACTAATCATACTTAGAGATAGAAGTTTGATCACATTAGGCAAATAGAGATAGAGATTCTGATATGCAAGCAAAACAATAAAGATCCTCTAAAAAAATAACAGTTGAGTACACATGATCACAATTTTATGAGATGAATCTCATGTAACATGCACATTACATTTAGATAGCATACATTCAACGAGATAGAATTATGTAATTGTAGCATTAGAAAGTGAATGTACCCAACTTAGTCAACACGAGTTAATTTTTTTGAAGATCAATTGCTCAGCTCTACCAGGATTTCGTGAGACTCAAGATCTCAGGTAAAGGCAGAGTGGAGGGCAGAAGTATTCTGTAGAAAGTTCCCCAAAAAAATGTGAAATATAGAATTGCAAAGCTATTGCAATCTAAAATAGGTATATAACAGTTTATCCACAACACTAAAGAGACAATCAATCAATGGATATCAGTCAAGAAATAATAGGCTCTTGACAAAAGAATAGGATTTGAGAGAGCAAACCAAGGTAATGGTCATTTCACTTGACCACCAACAAATCTCACCAAAACAACAGTCCACACAATCGGAGATAGACAAATCGCGACACCGTAAAATATTTTTCCCCAAGAAAAACCTCAAATCCGCTTCAGATTTACCAGATCTAGGGTTTACAACCCCCAATATTCTTAAGATCGACCGTATATCACTAGAACATTTACCCAGAATAGCCAATCGAATGGCTCTGATACCACTGCTATACAAAATATTGAACTAAAACATTCATTAAACTTGAGAAAAATTACAGAAACTTTAAAAAGCATGATTTACTTTATCACTTTCTCAAGATACATCTAAGGCATCAAGAATGAAGATATTTCAACGGGCTCAAAATAAAACGAATTGTATCCGTTTGTGTGACCAAAACTCTAACTCAAATCCTCAAGCACCCCTTTATTAATTAAAGGAAGCGACAAGGACGGATTAACTCATATCACCTCCTTTCAAGCCACGAGTATCAAGATTACACAAAAAATATAAAAGAAAACCAGCTTCCAATCAAAGATTGGAAGATGAACAAGAAGGAAAGAGGGAAAGTCACAAAATACACACACTGCGCCAATCTTAAAAACTAATGAATAGGCTGACATCCAACCATTGATCAGATTCCAATCTAACAGTCATTTTCCAAATGACTCAAACAAAGAAGAAATCGTGTGAGGCTGCAAAGTAAAAGTGCCACGCCTTAACACACGACTTTAGTGCATTGGGCTTGAATAACTTGGTCAAGTGACTTTATGGGGTAATTGCATGTCTTAGTAGAAAATAGTTTTGGGTCTTAGCCTTATCATCATTGCCCTAAGAAAAAATTGGCATCATAGCCCAACAAGCTACATCTCTAAAATCGAAGTATAAATTCCCTCGACCTTTAATGCTTACGTTCACCCTTTTTTGGTCTTTTTCCTTCCAAATTCTCTTTATATCGCCTTTTTAATCATCTGGTACTGCTTCGGTATGCAGTGGCGATTACTTTTCGTGATAATATTAGAAACATTTGGCCTCAAATACTACTCTACATTGTTCTAATTTGGAGCTTTTGCAAGCCCAATTGATAAAGAGGCACTAAAGCCGATGGATGCCAAGGGGCTTACAAGAGAAGAACAAGATTTAACATGTTCAGCAGGAAAATGTTGTAGATTGTGTTTTACTATTATTACATAATAGTTTCATTGATCTTGGTGTTTAGAACAAGATAGTTTTACGAGAGATATATGTACTGAAATTTCAAATAGAAGGTAAAGGCAATCGAAACTACAGCCCCTGCCATTGCCAGTGAACCACCGGAATCAACGTAGAATTAAAGAAGATACTGGAATCATTCGGGTATTTTAAATTTTATTGTTGGATCATGTTCAATCCAAGAAGATTCAAAGCAAATGTTAGTACCTCTTTGACATCTATTAAATTAAACTCATTTTCAAATTCACATTCATACAATAAAATATTTTTCATATAAATTTAAAATTTGTTTTAACTTTTTAACTACATATTATTCGAAAAATCACTATTTTGAAATTTATTTTTTCAAAAAATTGATTTTAATGGAGGTCAACGGGGGCTTAACGAGATGGAGAAAAACGTGTGAAGATGAAACGATATTTATGCAAATTTAACTTTAATGAAATGGACATAAGTCACATAACCAAAGTTAAGAAGAAAAATAATAAAATGAAAAAAGAAATAAAATTATGGTATCAAAAATTGGGAACAATTTCCAGGAAATGTCAAAAGGGCGCATTTAATAATTAGTTTACATGTATTGTACGCCACACACTCCGCCACTCCCTCCACCAGTAAAATCCCTAATTTCGTCTCTCGCTACGAATATATGTATGTATTTATCTATATCTATACTTGCTATCTTGTTTCTCTTCCCTTCTCTCTCGCCGGTTTGATCGCCGGAATATTCCAGTCGCCGGCGATCTATGCGCTCCCGGGAAATTACGCGTTTAGATCCATTTATTTATTGCATAGTTACATTTTTATTTCTCAGTCCAATTTAATCTCCTTTTCTGGGTACTGCTTCTCACGATTTAGATTTTGTTACACGTGAATTAATTATATATACAACATGTATTGTATCTACATGCATATGTGGCGTTTAGGGTTAGGGTTTTAATTGTTATAGAGGGGGAAGATGTTCAATAAAATCATGAAGAGAGGCCACCGTAAGGTGGCAAAATCGGATGGCACCGCTGTTGATTATGTCTGTGCTCCGACCGGACGGAGCTCCGGTCCTGTCTCTACATCCAATATTGTTGTAAACCATGCCTCCCGTGGTGGCCCACTACCTGTTTCATCCCAATTTCAGCAACTTCCTGCCACGTCTGGAGTGGTTCCTCTTCCTGGAACCATTGAGAATCTACCTATGTTCCGGGATGTTCCAGTTTCCGAGCGGCAGAGTTTATTCTTGCGGAAACTCCAAATCTGTTGCTTCCAATTTGATTTCTCGGATACCCTTAAGATGGTGAGAGAAAAGGAGATTAA
>NC_036242.1:18229179-18281417 GCF_002742605.1 Olea europaea var. sylvestris | reverse complement strand
GTCATTACTCATGATACACTGCTGCCTTCTGCTCCTCCGCTAAAAGTTTTGGATTGTATGATGGAAAGCCTTAAAAGTGTCACAAAATTGCAAAATTTTGTGTTCAAAAAAATTGGATAAGGTTTCGTGAGCTGACTGGACAGTGAAGAATTCTTATTGTTAGATAACTGGTGTCGCACTAATATTCTATGGGAAATGAGCACTACGATATGCTTTAATCCTAAGATGTGGTTTTTACAATATTTTTCTTTGAAGCTTTTGAAGTTCTTTGGAATTGAAAAATTGCTACATAGATAAAGATTTAAAAAACTCCATAAAGACATTTCCTTGGTTGATATCTTATTTAACTAAACATGATGGTGTGACATTGTGACTGAATGAATCTAAGATTGGGAACATGCAGAAATAGCACTTAAAACTTCACAATCAGTTAGCTGCAGATCTTCTCTCTGTGGAACATTGGGTTGGTTTGTGGCTTTGCTTGTTTGCTGCTCTAAAATAAATTGTCTTGTGCCACTCCAATCAGAGTTCTATTGGTCATTGGATATGTTGTTGCACTTCTGTGTGTTTTTACTCTGAAAAAGTTGTCTGCTGGACAGCTAGTATATTTTGTACCAAGACAAGAATATAACTGCTATTGTATATATTTTAAGTTTTTTACTGACTGGAAAGTGAGATTTCAGTTCTTGGAGATGAAAAGTTCAAGTTGCATTGAGAGCCAACTACAAATTTGGTTTGATTAGTAGGAGTTTTTCTTTTTAATAATAAGTTGTACTTGTATAGGGTCTGGATCCTAGGTTTTATTTTTCTTCCACTTTGTGCATGCAGAATGTAGAGGAAATAATTCTCTTATCTGTTGATTAGAGAGAAGTATTTGCTCAAAAGTTGTTTATCAATGATATTAATTGAGGCAGTCTTCATAGTATTTTCTGAGGCAAAGTAATGTTTCAGGTTGCGGAACGAGCACTCTTTCTGTGGAATAATGAACATGTAGTAAGCTTGATTGCCCAAAACCGGAATGTCATTTTGCCAATTATCTTCGATGCTTTAGAAAAGAATATCCAGTCCCACTGGAATCAGGCAGTGCATGGTCTCACTGTCAACGTTCGGAAAATGTTTTTTGAGATGGATGCGGAGTTATTCGAGGAATGCCAAAGGCAATATGCAGAAAGGGAAGAAAAGGCCAGAGAGTTGGAAGAACAACGAGAACTGATGTGGCAGAGATTGGCCGCCGCCGCTGCTGCACAAGAAGGCTGAAGGGATATGGCTATTGCTTTTTTGGAATGCAATGATTAGTCCCAATCCAAGAGTAACCTCTTTCCCCTGTGGTATTTCATTTTTTATGTTCTCTCCTTTTTGGTTTTGCCTTACCCAATCATTAAAGATTACACGTTAAGCAGCTAGTAATGTAACTTAGATGTATCGATATGTGCTGCAGACTAAGACTGGCTTGTGAAGTATTTCTTGCATTTGGTTTCCACCTTATTTTTTTCAAATAGCAAGATTTGACGGTAAAATTTTATTAAATTTTTATTATCAAGTTTCTAACGCCCAATTTTAAATGAAGTGAACCCTCATTACAATTTGGCCTTATGCAGGGTTTGAAAGTGAAACCCTCTTTACAATCGATATTTCTATTCTAGTTAAGTTAGAAAATCAAACATATGATGGCCCCTCTCCTTGGAGACCTCAAATTTAATTGAAAAAGGATTGATTAAAGTACTCCATTCTCTTAATAGAAAATAAATGTATTTTCCCTTTGTGTTTTCTACTGAAATAGTATGCTTGTAGTCTACCTAGGCAGAAAATAGGGTTTACGTGGGTTTTAATACTGACATGAAAGCATAAATTATTTTGGGTAGTTTGAGTTCGTCTTTTGGAATTTTTGGGAATCTATATTTTGCAACTTAAAACGATCAACTTAAAACGATAGAAAGTTAATTGTAACACTGTTAATTTCAATGATGGATGTATACTAGTTTGAATAGATATTTGAGCAATTGATGACATTTAGGCCTCGTTGGAGAGGGATTTTGATAATTGATTTTTTGACTGTTAGAAGAAAAGTGGGATTCACTTGTAAGGGAAGAAGTAAAAAATTATAGCTGCAATAATGAAATAACGGTTAAAAAATCAATTTTTTTTGGATAAAAAATTCCTCCCAAACAGATTGTTAATTATATAGGGGTAAGTATAACGAGTCAATTTGATACGTTTGATGAAAGTCAAATACATGACAATTTCGTCAAGTGAAAGTCATGGATATCATTCTAGTGGTAGATGGATATCCGTTTGACTAGATAAATGAGTAATGGGTATAACAAAAGCGGTTGTGTTACATGTATATAATAACATGAGTAATGTTATTTAGTCTCATTGAGGTTATAGTCTCAGTCTTTGTAATGTTAGGTAATAAGTTAGATTTAATTGTTTTTATTATTTAATGCCACATTAGCGTCATATAAATTGTGGTTATAACTTCAATGGGGTTAAATAGTATTACTTTACTTGATTGGTCAATAAAAGAAAAACTCCTATACTTTCTTTTTGACATCTCATCATTATGTAAAATATTGTGTAAATGGTTATGTACAAGTCTTGTATTGTTTGGCTGGTGACCACTTATTATGGTGTTGTCCTCGTCACCTAGAAATGTAATAAGCTTCCTCAACTCACTCATCTCGTCTTTCCTTAGCCCTTGTTTGTATTCCATTATTTCCCCCATTAAAATGAAAAATATGATTGTTATTCATCACATCAAACAATCATATTTGAATTTTTATCTTTTGTGTGTGGTTCATAACGACTATATTTTGTTAGATATTTTTCATCATTTTGCATGTGTTTAATTTTTTGTTTTGCGAATGATTTGCCGTCCGAATTAGTGTTTGCCGCTGCGCAACGGGGTTCGACCTGCCCGGTCAGGTCGAGGGGGCAGCGACCCCCGTGGGGGCTCGGTGGCAACGCCCCTGAAAGAGAATTTTATTTTTAAAAGTTTTTGAATAAGTGCATCTGTTCATTTTTAACAGTCACTTTCAAGGGATACACCTATTCAAACAGTTGCCTCAGTGTCTATAAATTCTAGGCGAATTCTCATTTGCAAACACATTAAACAATTTATTCTTCCTTCTTTCTCTTGGCATCAATCAGTTATATTCGAGTGTTTTCTTGGTTTGATCAAATAGTTACAATTTGCATCAAACACCTCCATTGTATCCTGAAAGAGATTTTCTATTATACCCCGTTGTGACTTTGTTGAATAGGAGAGAAACATCTCTTAAAAGATAACGTTTCATTTCGTGCCTTGGAGTTCATTAACGTATTCAGATTTCCCTACATTATTATCAACATATTTTTCATTTTCATTTTTGCATAAATGGGAAACAAACTAGTAATATATTCTTCGTCAAAGAAAGCATTTAACTCGACTCAAAATTTGTATTGGACTGAAATAAAAATATTACCAATAATTATATGCCCCGGGCTAAAGTCGACGGTTTCCCTTCTTCCCCTCCGCTCCTGAATTTAGTCGAACAAAAATAGAAAATAGACTCTAATGTAAATATCAAATATATTACTTCGTCTTTCAACCACATTGTGATATGCATCAGGGAATATAATTTTGTCATGAATGTTTTTTATTTATCAGTAATTACGTTCAAATTAAGCCTTTAATTCTCATTCGTGTTATTATGATGAAATGATTTCTCCGAAGTTGGAAGTTCAAAGCAAATACAACCAGATGTACAGTGGAATTTTGTTTCGTTCTGTTTTTTTTTTTTTAGCTGGTATTTATCTTCTAAAAGATAATATTTGAATGTAACTTCTTGAAATTCCGATATTTTAGCGTCTTTTAATTAAAAAGCTAATAAAATGAAAAGTAGACAAGTGATAAATAAAAATACAGATATTCCTTTTGTTTTGGCGTTTTCTTGATTGTATATCGTTTATTTATTTTGTGGGTATATAGGGAAAAAAAATTAAGTAGGAGATATAATAATTTAGAATTATTGAAAAATACGAGTTGTGGCTGGTCCATGTTTGAAAACCCGACCCACAAGTTATTAAAGTGAATTAGAAGAAGTAGTTTGAATATAATTCAAACTCATAAAGTGGATTAGGAGTGGTTTGAATATAATTCAAACTCATAACTTCCCTCAACTTCCACCTACTTCTATAATTTTACATGACTCCAATAACTTTGTCTAGCACTTGAGCAAGAGAAAATATAGCAAGAATAAAGTAAATCTCGTATGAAAAATCACTCAAAAATAGAAAAATGCCTCGAACTACATATACGGTATAAAAACCTACAATATTAGACATTTAGATTGTGAATAAATTGTGATCGGGATTGGAACTATTGAAGAACAAAAGCGATAATAACAAGAAAGAGACACGAGAATTTCACGTGAAGCTTCAACGGACTATTTCTTTTACTTTCACTTTCGGAAGATATTCAAGCACGACACTTAAATTCTAACCAACAGAGCACATATTCAATTTATGATAGTCTCAATATCTCCTTTAAGGCTGGCCCTGGATGGACTTAGGCAGCATAGGTGGCTGCCTACAGTCCCAAAAAAATAAGGGAAAATTATTTTTAAAATAATGTTATTCATAATGAGTGACTATATTAATCATTGTATATGACATCCTACGTGTCATGATTTTAATAATTAAGAAAAATGAAACGATCAAATGAATTTTCATAATAATAGTCCAACAATCACAAGTAGAATACCACGTGGAGCGAATACGAATAATATTACTCTTATCTTTATAATGTATTATGGATGAAGTCATTAATAGTTTAAGAGTAGCAAATTAAAAGTGTGACATAGTTGCCTGATCATTGGACTATCAGGATGTCCAAGAATAAGAAAATGTGGCTAAAAATAGTGAATCATTATTCAATCCCGCTATAGTGATCGAATTTTTTTGACAAAGAGGGTGACTGACTCTCACAATGAGGGGGGGGGGCACTTTTTTTTTTTGAAAACTTTTATTCACAGGGGACTCACGACATGTGAGAGGATGTCCACCATTCAAGTAAAAAAATTTGGGCAAACTAGCGTTATTCATCATTATTTTTGAGCAAAACTCCATAACAAGGAAATATGGAATATGTCGTATACATAGTTTAGACATAAATTATATCATTCCTTTTAATGTATCATCCACTCAATCATATTTTTTTCATAGTTTCAAACATAAAGAAGACCCATGTCAAGCTTGTGATGAAAAAAAAATTTCATTAATTTTCATAAAAATGTAAAATAGCAGAAATGGATGTGTTCTTCAGAATGATGACTGGATTCTACTATCAACTGAAAAAGATAGATGAGAACCCCAGTATGATATTATGCTCCATCCATTGAGAAGTACAGATATACTTGGCGAAGAGCGAACGAACAAATGGATAAATCCCTTCTTTTATCCAATCAACTAACCATTTCTGACATCCTAGACGCACACAAAGAATGACCTCCTCTTGTCTGCCTTGTATTGTAGGAGTTACAATTCAGGCACTTGTGCGCTACGACATGGAAGTTCACCTCCGATGTTTCTCCACAGTCGTTACAGAGGATCCATACCTAAATTACCGAGACATCAAATATTACGCGTTTCAGATTAGATATCTTAGTAACGAAAGCATTATACGGGTTTAATGATTTGAGACTTTGTTTCTTACCATCTTGTTTTGATACATTTCTGGCATAGGTATTGAAGCGACCTGGATTTCCAAGTAAAAAAAGAGATGGTCAGGATACAGGAGAAAATTTAAAGGGAAAAAAAAAACGATCACTATGAATATGCAGACCTCCTGATCCAGCTTCTCCCATATGAGGGTCATGTCACAATATGATTTTGAGCAAACCGGGCAAGAGTACCTGTATGCCGAAAACATTAGAATGAACGCCTTTGATGGAAATGAAATAAGAACGAAACTCAAGCTTTACAAAAAATAAAAATTGGTTCAACATCATATCAAAATTCTGTGTTCTAGTCTTTCTGACATCCATTTATAATAATAATGCACAAAGGGGCCTTTTCAGCCTTCACGTGAGGAAGGGTGTCGAACACAAAATTTACAACCTCTAATAATTAAGCTTTTAGACGATGTGGTTTAATTGAGGGAGAGGACAGGAAATCTTACTGGCAATGTCTTTCCATCTCCTTAACACAATCGAGATGTATGGTGTGGCCGCACGGCAATGCAGTAACGTCTCTTGTGGTATCGAATAGATACTGCATTCCAAGATGTAAAATGTTAAAATAGAAAATCAAAACACTATCTTTTTACAACTGCAGCGTCATATATTTACCTCAAAGCAAACCGGGCAATTGTGGTGCATTGCTCTTTCTACACAAATATGTGACTCCAATAAATTTGAATAGCAGCATCCTAAAACAGAAGACAAATGCCTTTAACTTCTTGGTTCATAACCCCGACTATGTATGAGTAAAAATCGTATCAAAATATGACTTACCACATCTGTCACAATGGAAATAATTTTCCTTGCCACCAGTTCTGTTGTGACAAAAGTCCAAAAGAGAAAGAAAACTATATTCAGAGAGTTGAATGAAATTATCTACTCAAGAAAGGAGTGAAAAACGAATTGGCCATAAACAAAAATTCTGTAGAAAAACTCTGTCTTTACAGAGTTCATATGCCAGGAAAATTTATCACAAAACAATAGTCGTACGAAGATTGAGTCGAGATGGGAGGAGCATAAAGCACCATGGTCTGGCAAATGGGAAAATAAAATAAATCCATCAGAAAAGATCTTAACCTGCAGATTCGACATTTATCACAGTGGTATTGATTCTTCGATTCCTTTAAAAAGAAAAAAGAAAAAAAAGTGGGTTATTTAAGTGATAAAAAAGTATGAACTGTTTTGAGAATTTAATCAAATAAGCTTACATCATCGTCAAAGAATTTGCATTTTGAACAATAGTACTTCCCCATACAAGTCCCGCAATTAATACAAGTTTGTTGAACCTAAATGCAAATAAAATTGGTAAATCATCCAGCAGCATAAATTTAGTAAATTGTCAATTGTTAACATCTATTTACGAATTTCGAAGGATGAAACTCACATCTTGTTCTGTGTTACACAAAGAGCAGATGACCTGAAGACAGATATAAAACAAAATTAGTAAAATCGAACGTATTATTGACCATATGTTTGTTTAGTTAATTACAGATGAAGGAAGCATAATGAAATTTTAAGGAAAATATTTGGAACACGAATATTCTTACAGATTTCTAGAAAAAAATTCAAAAAAATACAAACTTCTTGACGCAGTCTGGATAACATCAATGTCAATGAGAAAAAGGAGAAAGAAAAAGAGGATAAGAAACAAAACAAAGTATTTATCAATGCCTTATCTATAAGAAGCTGTATCATGGTATCAAACAACATTTTCAGACAAGTAATAAAGTTGAAATTTTGACAAAAACTCCATTTCTTCATTTTCATTTTTCAGTAAAAGAGAAAATAAATTCCTTCTTGTCATTTAAATTAGAATAAATTACTAAAACTGACCATCTATTTGTATCCACATTATGTTAACATAGATAATAACATATGCATCAAATGCAAAGACGAGTAAATAAAACTAACCCTTTTTATTTCATGACGGGGAATATCATGACGCTCAAGTGGATCGACATCTATTGAATTCTGTTCAAGAATAACAATAGTTATACTCTACAATAATTTCTGCTAAAATCTTTTTTTTTTTTTTTTTTTTTTGACATAACAAGGTTCAAACCTTTGCATCGTTGTGACAGTGCCGGCAATCAAATATCTCATTGCAACAGGGTGCTCTAATCTTACACCTTCTCTGGTAATGCAAGCAGCTGAAAATTTATTCAATATACTCTAAAATTAATACCAGATTTAATTCTGCTACTGAAATTACTTTTTCAAGAAAAAAATGGCCGAAAAGTTAAAAACTCAAGCAAAAAGAAGTAGATCAGCAAACAAAAAGAAAGGGAAAATATAGAATTACATACCCGTAATTTGCAGATCCCATATCCATCATGCTTTCATCCTCTACATATGAATGAGAAATTATCTGATGCTTCATACCGCAGTCCATTTCTCTTCTGATAATTTACGGAAATAGATTCAAGATCCAATAGAGAAATTCCCCTGAAAATTCACAACCAAAAAAATAAAAATAAAAATCCAATCAACAATCTATGCAGAAACAAATCTGAAAAATATTAGCATCAAAACATATCTGCGTTAGAATATATTTTAAATTGAATTGGAAGAAAGAGAGAATCAAACCCCATAAGCCTCTTCTTCTTCTTTTTTTTTTTTTGGGCATCTGAGGTTTTTAGCATGATCCCTTGAATCAGTGAATGATATAACAGGAAAGAATTTTGCAACAGTATTACAAATTTTTTAAAATATTACGTGGGTAAACCCAAGATTTTCCACATTTTCACATTCTTCTTCAGTTTTCTTTTTATACTTTATAGTCGATGAGATGACGAGGAAACACGCTACCGTTTGCGTCTAGATTACTTGCAATTATTACACTATGCCAATCTATGAAACAGTGCACATAGAGAGAGGAAGACATACGACGTAAACGGCGTCGTATATTCGAGGAGATTTGAGGCCCAAGAATGAACAGTTTGTAAACTCTGGATAAGAATAGAAGAAGTTATTACAGTTGGGTGGGTACTACAACAGTTAACAATGGTGTATATATAGCTGTTTTTGAAACATTGTATCAATGTATCCGTCCGTCTGTTCTAAACGCATACTCTTTCTGTGGTCCTATGATGTCGACGAATAATGAAAATCCTGTAATTATGATATTATGTACCTCAACAATTTGGTCGATGACCTCGTGACTAATATTCTAGGAGGTTCCACCCAAGTCATACAAGTCGACTACTACTTCAATCAACCAAATTGGCGAGATCAGTAAGGGAGACAAAATCCAAGCCAACATTCAAAAATCAAAATGATACGAATTATATGAGTCTTGGGTATTTCATTAGTTATGATTAAATCCTAATTCCTCATTACGAACATGACGATTAAGATGAATTCAATGATATTCCAACTTGTTTATATTCTAAGTTCGCCTCCTCTTTCAAATATGACTCTTACAAACACAACACATATAATACGAATGAAAACACATGAAATATCAAAACTTGATCAACTATACTCGATTTTTATCTCATGTGTTGTCTACGTTGTTTTGGAATAAGCATAATATTATCCTTTGATGGAGGTAATCTAGACCCAATTCCAAGTTGTACTTTTTTTATTTTGTTTCATTAATAGCACACCACCTAGAATGATTATGATTTATATTATAAAAAAAAAAATCATATTCTTGAATCTAAAAACCATTTTAAAAATCATACATTCAAAAGTAAAACAACAACATTAGAAACAAAACATAGATGGCATTTGCTATTGCTTTTAGTGGACATTAAAAATTCAAAATCTGGGTTCTGCTACAAAAACAGGGGGAGATAGGGATTAGATTCATGGTCGAGACTCGAGATGGCAGATCTCAACCTCGATCTAAATTTTGAAAATTCAAATCCAAGGTCGAGATTGCACCACCTCAGCCCTAGACCTAATTTTGGGATTTAATCGTGATAGAAACAGCAAAATACTCAAAACTTTCAACTTCGACGTTATCCAAGACCTCGGCCCTGGACCTAATCTTGGGATTTAGAAACAGCAAAATCCTCAAAACTTTCAACTTCAACTTCAACGTTATCCAAGACCTCGGCCCTGGACCTAATCCTGAGATTTAATCCTGATAGAAACAGCCAAATCCTCAAAACTTTCAACTTCGACGTTATCCAATTTACTAATATATTTAATATTTAGTTTTGAAATAAATGATAATAAAGACAATTTGGCTTGAAAAAAGTGGGGGACAGAAGTAAATCTTTTGAGATTTTTAGAGCACAGCGGCTTAGATTGGAGAACGAAATGGATAACGTTGTTGACGAGGATTGGGCCCCACGCAATTTAATGCACTTCCGTACCCTATTGTCTTTCAAATCGGGCACCAAAATATTAACCGTTCATTCGGCTTGTGGAAAATAAGAGAGATAAAGACAACAAATTACGTTTCAAGTTTTAAAAAAAAAAATTAAAATAATTTCATGAGTTAAGCCCCGTCTGCCCCCATTTTCGACAAATGAAAGTAGGTGGAATAGTATTTTTTTGAAAAATAAGTGATTGAAAAAAAAAAAAAGGTTTTCGATTTACATGTAATATTATTTTAAGAAAGATTGTGCGGTTGAAATAGAAAAGTAAAAAATGAAATGTAATGTAATGAAATTTAATGAGAACCAAACGGGGGCTAAATGAGAAGGTCGACCCGATGCTCAATTGAACTATTTACGAAAGGTTGCGATAATTGAGCTCGACTTTGAATTACGAATATTTAATATTTAGTTAACCATTCAATGTTAGCTGCTCAAGTAAGTTACAATGATGACGTGATATCATTTTTTTTTTAATAATATTATTTGTTTGAAATCTGAGATTATATATTTCATAAAAAAAAAAAAAGCAAGAAAAAGTTAAGTTCTATCCATTTGATGATTCATCATATTTCAGTTTTACTCATCGTAGAAAAAAAAATCCTATTATGTTAAATAAAAATAATATAAGGTTTTTTTTTGTTAGTCTGGAATTTTGTGATAGATTACGAGGTCACACAAGAAATATGTAATATTCAATTTCCACAAGATACTAAAATTTGAGAAGTTATATGAATTAAATTTTTTTACAGTTTCTGTCCAAATTTGATACATATGGAATAAAAAATATTTTCCCTTTTTTTTCTCAAGAAGAAAATTTTATTATTTATTTATTTATTTTATTATTATTATTTTTTTTGGACATTTGACTGTTAGGATATTGCAGTTGAAATGAATAACTTGATTTCACATCTCTTACCCTTCATTTATGGAAAAACTATGCATACCGCTCACGTTAGATCTTTTGCAATAAAAATTATTAACTAATAAAGTACTCTTGAGGGATGAATATATATATGACTTCTTTCTTTAACATATTAAATAAAACAATCAATAGAAAGGTAAAACAAAATTTATTTAAGAAATGATTGTTACTTTCTGGTTCACTTGTAGTCCATGTAACTGCTTTATCAATTTATATCCTTGTTTGATGGTCATTAGTTTGAGAAAATGAAGTTTTGACTAGTGATTTTTTGAATGATGTGTAGTTAAAAAGTAAGAAAAAATTTTGAATTTACATGCAAAATATTTTATTTTGTAAATGTGTGATTGAAAATGATTATGAAAATTAAAGAGTTCTGAAATAATAGTTATGAAAAAGGGACTAAAGTATTCTCAAATAACTTATGTAAGCAAGAAATCCCCAAAAATAGTCTCTTCCACACTTCATATTTCCCCATTTTATATTCTCATGTTGTTATTTATTTTCAATATTTGACAGTCGGATTACCAACTGTCGTTGATCATTTTTCTTGAAATCATAATCTTCATGCTTAGCTGTTTATCTGAATGTACAAGTAACACAATATTCTAACAGGAATTTGACAGAAATTATTGATTTAAAGGTCGTACCGATTATTTAGATTAACAATTATTTATTTTCTCGTTTATTTAACATATCAAGCATAATTGTGAATATTCTAGTCACTTGTAGTTAAGGAGGGAGCAAAGAAAGCACTAAAATGTCACCTTCAACAGCCGGGTGGGTACGAAGGCTCCTTGAATTTGGAAGGTTGCAATGATATTTCTCTTTACCGTTGAACATGCAAACTCACACGCACGAGTCAGTGTCAACATAGAAGAATCCGAATGTCCTAAAATTCACTGTTCTGATCCAAAATACACTTCCTGCCACAATTATTCCTTTTTCTTTTTCATCTTTTTTACTTTTAAAATCTATCAAAATACTATCACAAGTCTCTATCGACGTCAAAATAAATCTGTATGCAATGAGGCGAGCATGACCAAAAAAAAAATTTTAATTAAAATTATGGATATACATGTATATATTAAAATAGATAAAATTTAAAGTGAATGTATATTTATTTATTTATTTATTTATTGTGATGTTGAAATTGTAACATGGCAGGTTCAGTCACTTTTTGACAAAATCCAAGTGCGTGTATTTTTTTTTTTTTTTTTTGATAACCCAGGTGTCCCAGCTTAGCCGGACTAAATCCTGGACCTCTAGCCCCCGGCCCCTCAGTGACTAGTGGAGGTAAATCGCAGGTTGTGCCCTTATTGGTTCCCAGGTTCCCACATGGCTTTTTACTCCTTCCCCAAAGGGACCCTCCTCCATGGTTATTACATCACCAAGCTGCTCCAACCCTTCCTCTGGTTATTACATCACTTGGCTGCTCCAACCAGGAATCGAACTCCCCACACTTGGTTCCAGAGCCCCCCAATGTGATTGTTCCGCCAACTTGGATGTGCCCTGGGGGGCTCCAAGTGCGTGTATTTTTGCATGAGCGGAACGTGGTTTCCTATTGTTTTACGTGTCCAAGCTGATAGGCTGTGTTTGGATAAAGATTACGATGTGAATGCGATATTTGACTTAATAATAATCTCTCAATTCTTTACATAGTAGACATGATACACTTGGCTAGTGACAATTGGTAAACAAAATACAAAATTTTTAACTAAACGAAACACACTTAATTTAAATCACCTAATGAAATAAAATTTGAAAAAAATGGCAAATTGTATAATATCCGGGAAGTAATTTTTCGAGTCCTTATATATAAATAATTTTCATTTGACAAAATAGTTACTTAATAAGTACCATAAACAATATTATAGTTTATTTGATAAATTTGATAGAGTGCAAACTGCAAGACGAGATGTGAATTTTGTCAATATCAAAGAGATGCGTGAAGAAAATATAATCATCATATAGAGTCCACGACAGTAAGTAGATAGAAATAACAAAGTTGCTTTCCTTAAGAATTCAAACTAATGATCTTTTTAAAAATGGATAATTGCAGTTGAGATCCTAAACCTTTTAAAAAGTTGCAAACTTTTCCCTGAACTTTCATTTGTTGCAATTGTTACTCCAAACCTTTTAAAACGTTGCAGATAAAGCCCTAATTGATGGATTCCATCCATATTTCTATTAGTTGACCGAAAAATTGAACTATAACCACATATTAATCAATTATAAAAGGGTAAAATTGTAATTTTATATTTTTCTCACAAAAAAACTTAAATAAAAAACAACAGAAAAAAGAAGAAAACAAAATAAAAAGGGAAAAAAAAAATCTTCTCCTCCTTTACCCCCCCAAAACCGAAAATCCACCATCACCACCACCTCACCCAAAATCGACCACCACCTCCTAACGGCCATTGGCATGGCCATCTTCCATTAGCACTCAAAATTGACCATCTCCAAGAGCCTAATTTCTAATCTATAAAATAGTTTTATTGCATCCCCACATGCCAATCTACATTCATCAATTGAATCAATGCTTTACCTTCAGTTTCTTCTCTCTTTACAAAGCCAGGTACTCAAGAACTTGGGTTTTGTTTTTTTTGGGAAAATGATTTTGGACAAAGAAGATTTGGGTTTGAGTCAAACTTGATTTTCCCAGCAAAAAAAAAATGGATGTGTATATATATACACACACACGACAAAAAAGCTGTTAACAACTTAACAAGCAGCAAGACATAGTTAGTATCTGAAAAATTGATCCACTTCTTCTTCTTCTTTTCGTCAACCTCGGCTTTCAGATTCCAATTTTTTTTTTTTTTTGGTTATTTAATCTTGACAAATTCTGTAGCAAGTTTTTCTGAACGCATTTGGCGTGGTTATAGCAGATCGAGAACCAGGAGGGTTCTGAAGGGTATTGACGTTAACCGCTTGCCTGCAGCGACAGACTTGGAGGAGGAGGAGGTCGGAGTGTCTACGCCCAACAGTACAATCTCAAGCGTAAGTGGGAAAATGGAGCGAAAGAGAACCTACTGACGGCGATGAGCACGAACTCTATAGGGATTATTGCCAAGGCATCAGGGATAAGGAAGATGGTGACGGATCCCAGAAAAAGCTAGGGCTTTCAAAAGATGGCCATTTTTTGAGTGCTAATGGAAGATGGCGGTGCCGGTGAATTTTCGATTTTGGGTTAGGGATTGGGGTTGGGAGTGGGAGTGGGAGTGGGAGTGGGGATGAGGGAGAAAAAGATTTTTTTTCTATTTATTTTGTTTTCTTTTTTTTTTTTGGTTCTTTTTTATTTAAGTTTTTTTATGTAAAAAATATAAAGTTACCATTTTGTCATTTTATAATTGATTAATATGTGGTCAAAGTCCAATGTTTCGGTCAACTAACAGAAATATTGATGGAATACATCCATTGGAGCTTTATCCGCAACGTTTTGAAAGATTTGGAGTGACGGCTACAACAATGAAAAGTTAGGGAAAAGTCTGCAACTTTTTGAAAAATTTGGGACCTCAATTGCAATTATCCCTTTTTAAAATATGGATAAGTAGGTCCCATGCTTAATTGTGAATTAAATGAATTTGAAGAAAGAGTTCCCTTTTATTTTTATTTATTTTTTAATTTTTACAAGTCATCATCTACGGTCGTACTTAGTGTCATCTCAAGGCTCAGTCCTTTTACATAAAGAGTAGAGAGTAACGTGACTTATCCTTATTCCGTAAATTAAGTTTAATTAATGCAATCGTATATACTTTTATTTAATTTTTCTAATGAAATATTAGAATGATAATGAAACGATAACAAAGTAAGCGTCATTTAAAAGTTCAAGCAAGAACAATAGATGACAAGTTCAAATAGTTCATGTATAGAATTGACATGTCGACGAGTCGTTAAATCATGGTCCATAGCCTACGTGTCAAATTCAACCGTTCTAAGGAATTGTACTATCCAATAGTGACCAATTAGGAATAAAATGATGCGACTTGTAGACACGGAATTGGAGAATAGGCCAAACGCGGTTTACAGATTTTTAAGGGATGGGAAGGTAAAAAGTTGCCACGTCCCGTATAACAACATTTGATACTCCATTTTCAAACGGTCATTTTAAAAGATTATGACATTTGTTGTCCTTTTTAGTCATTTAAAAAGATTATGACATTTTTAGTATATATAATAATAATAATATAAATAAATAAATAAATATAGATGATCTCATTTTAATAGTTTAAATTTTTAAGAGAATAATTGTACAAGTGTTATTAACAAGACAAATGAAAAAATATATATATTTTTTGGGTTTTTGCTTATTAGGTTATACCATATTTGATTTGAAGTCGAGAAGTATCATTTATTCGCTATGAGAATCGTTTAACCATATCAAAAGTGTGAAAAATAATGCATTTCTTATCACGATTTTTATTTATTTTTATTTTTTTAAGAACTAAGTTATAAAATACTCGAATTTGAATTTTCTTGCCACCTAATTATGAAAATTATACATGTATCAAACTTTTTTACTTAAAAATTTATGCATAAGGACAATCCATTCGACACCCTATTTTCAAATGGTCATTGTTGTCCCTTTTTACTCATTTTAAAAGATTATGACATTTTTATTCTATATAAGACAAAAACTTCATTAAATAGAGATAATCTCATTTCACAATTTAAATTTTAAGAGACTAATTATGCGAGTCCTATTAACAAAACGAATGAGAAAAATGATTTTTGAGTTTTCACTAATCAAATGATATCAAATTTGGACTCGAACAATGTTAAGTATTCATTATAATAATCGTTTAATCATATCAAGAACGCGAAAATTTGAGCGTTTCTTATTACAATCCTTTTTTATTTTTATTTTTAAAGAACTAGATTATAAAATACTTGACTTTGCATTTCTATTCACCTATTTGGGAAAATTATAAATGTATCAAACTTTTAATTAAAAATAATCAAATTGATCAAAAAGTGACCCGTCATTGCAGGAGGTGTGGCTTAGAATCTTTAATAAACAATCTGACTATTTAATGGATCTTGCTGCAGCAACATAATGCCTGACATGCGGCTTGACAGAATACACACAGCTACAGGGTCGACATTTTTTTATTCACAGCGGAACCCACAGCAATTGTAAGAGGAGGTCAGTGTTTCGGTCATGGATTTTCTATCATCTTAGCAAAATCCTTATTTAATTATTTAAAATTTAAATACTTTGACATAAACGAGGACAATGGGTCGTAAGAAAGAAAAGTAAAAAAATAAAATTCTTTGCTTATACCAACCATTACTTGCCTTCACAAACTCAGCTACACATAGAAATCTACAATTGTCCATCTCTCACTTCATTGCAGCCAGCCAACCAGTCACCGCCCTTAATAATACTTTAATTCACTTATTAGTTGGATGTTAAAAATAAATATAAATCTATACAATTTTACAATTTACTCATTCCGTAGTTAGATAACTACTTTTAATTTTTAAGTAACTTTTTGGCCTTTCTATCAAACTAGTTAAGTTAACCATTTATTGTCAATTTTGAAACTTAATTTTTTATTTCAATATTAAAAGTTAGCTACATATTTTCAACTTTGATTATTTTATTCTAAAACTTCTTTATCTATTATTTATAAGTAAACAAATAAGCCACGATGATGCGTATTTTTACTTTTTTTGAGGTCTACAATGTTATATTATATTGTGCTTGATGCAACCATTAATAACATTACTTGAAAGTAGACGTACCAAGAAAGAAATGATATAAGATTTGGGTGATCATATTTGGCGTAAACATTTAAATCAAATAAATTGGATAGGAACCGGTACAACTAATGGGGAAAATGATTCTACAAAATTCCTTTTGGAAAATAAGAGGCTCTTTTTGTGTAATTTAATATTTTTTTTAATTTATAAATAATGTTAAATAAACAAATTAGGGATTATTTCTAAGTAATGGGAGTGAAATAATAAGAGTAATTAAATTTTTAAATATGAGACTCACTTTATTGATCTTATAATTTAACCCTTGTTTAATCTCCATTATTTTCAAAATATATTTTTCTCTATCTTCTTTTTAACGATGCATTCTTTAATAAATAATATTATATGCAAATTCAAAACTTTTCATTATTTTTTAACAACACATTTTTCATCAATCTACTATTTCAAAATGCAAAATAATGGAACTCATACAGACACTTAATATCACCTTAAATAGGGATCATCAACAAAAAATATATAGCATTGTGCTTAATTTATTTGTTAGTTTTCCACTTTTTAGATTACTTTACTTATATGTGATTTTTTTCAAGCATATCGGTGTTCATATTATGATTTTTCAAGAATTATTATATTTTGGCAATTGAGCATTCTATAAAATGTTAGAACCAAGATTATTAGCCTATTTATATAAAAACACACATCAAATTCACTATATATGTTGCAGTTGGACTCGTACTAGAGCATGGCGAATAAGAAAATTACGTACTTGACCAGTCATATATTTATAGTGCACTCCTCCACGCTACCGTTGGGCCTACTTTGGCTCGAGGCTCGACCGCACCACATATGGTGCAGTCCTCTCGATAAGCAACATATTATTGATGCTCTTGTTTTACTCAACTTTTTCTAAACGTTTTACAATTTTTATACTCATAAAAGGTTGACTAAATACAAAATTAATTGATCTTGCTTTAACTACATTAATCGCACCAAATGCAAGTAATCCGTGGCAGGAAGCCGTTAAAAACATAATTAAGGTTAATTTGCACAAATAATAAACCACTGTGATTTGTATTTTATTTTGGTCGATCAGTGACTACACTTTGATTTGATACAGCTGGATAACTCCACTTTAATTTGATTTCAATCAATAATTACACTTTCGTTTAATTTCGATAAAGGTAAATCCTTCCAAGACGAAGTCAAGAATGCTGTCCAGTGCAAATGGAATTTAATCAAGACCAAACTTTAAGTTTTTGACCACAAATTTAATGATGATAAAAATATAAAATAATATTACGGCGACATTAAAAATGCCATAATTTATTGAAAGCCCAAAACATGTTAGTTGAAATCAAAATCAAGTACCCACCCAACCCGATCACTTACATTTTCGTTAAGCTCAAATCAAGTTAATTGAAAGCAAAATCAAGTTAAGCCCCACCCAAATCAACCTATCAAGTAAAACGAAACAAAATATACTCTCAAATCCACCCTCAACTGCACTATCAAGCATACTTATCAAACCCGACCCGATCATCGGCCCGAAAAATTCATCAGATCATTGGGTCAATGGCTCAACAGGAGGTTAGTGGTTGAACCGGTGAGTCAATGTTAGTTCTTATTTTTAATTAAAAATATTTTTTTAAAATAAAAAGACAATATAAATGTTATTTTATATCATTTTGGTATAACTAAATACATATATTTGGTTCACATTATTTGTTGCAATTCTACATCTACCATGGTGGTCAAGGCTTCAACCTTTTAATAAAGTAACGCAAATTCGAGTCTAACTTTTATGCAATTTTGATATTAAATTTTGTTATGTACCAATTTAATATTCGGTTCACCCAAACTCTGCCCGGTTGAAGATATATATAAACTGATTTGGGCGGTTCTTGTCCAGTTTCATTATAAATGTACCAAACAGTGTCAATCGGACCGAATCAGTGCCTGGTTCACCGGTTTTCAGGTTGAATCGGTCTGTCCGGTTCGATTTTAATAACTATGCTATCAGGTTAAGCCCAAATCAACCTCCATACATTAAAAAGAAAAGAAAATAAGTACTCACTTTCTACAGAAAATTGAATTTGATTTGCACTGGGAAGGAGGAGAAACTGGATTTGATTCCAAAAGGTGTGCTTGGTTTGAACCCTTAGTGTGGAGTGCGATTGTTGTACACCTTTTGCTTCCAATGGAAGACGACGGCGAGAGGCTTAGAGTTGAGAGTCATAAATTGCGCAATCAGATTTGTAGAATTGGTTAGAGGTTAGAGTTTGTTTGGTACAACTAAAAAGCGAATTAAAATCAATTTTTTGATCATTGTTTTACTATTATAGCCGTTAATTTTGAATTCTTCTCTCACAGATAGAACATATTTTATCTCTAACGGTCAAAAAATTAATTATAAAAATTCCTACCAACAAGCACTAAGATTGAGAGCTAAAAAGCGTGCTCGATTTGAATAAGGATTTGGTGAATTGGGCTAGGTTAGATTATAGTAAGAGGAAATTACATATAAATAAGTATTTAAGTTTTCAATTCAAAAATCAAGTGTAAGGTTTATTTAACTAAAAATCAGGTAATAATTGAATTATTAATAATATCCTATATCTTTTCTTTCTCTATAATTTAGTCATCGACCAGGTTTTAAATTTCTCTCTGCCGATTTCTTTTTTTTTTGCCCTTTATCATCGCGGGGTTTCTTTCTTAATCGACGTTGGTGCTCTGAATTGGTAACGCTCAATCGCCAATCTATCTACTCTATTTGCCCAACAACGCTCTAAAATGCTTTGAACCGATCACTCTATGAAATTCCCGCGCGTGGCAACGCTCAGATCTAAGCATCAACAAACTATGCGCAGGCTCAAATCTTAGCGCTGCAGCGACACTCAATCAGCCTCAAGTGGCCATTTGTTTGGAGGTTCAGTAGTTGTCATAGGTGATCGTGGGATTTTGAGATGAGTCACGCTGCAGTTGTTTGATGTGGGTGTTAGGCAATGTTTCTGTAGTTGTTTGATGATGCCACTGCAGTTATTTGGTGTTGGTAGTGGTGGAATTGGGGACTCTTTTTTTGTATTGATGCTATGAGATGGCTAGATGGTAGTGTAGTGGTGATTTTGAGATTGTAATTTTTGAGATAGTGGTGGTCACGGTGGAGTGTTGTAGTAGTGGTTGTGGTGGAATTTGGTGGCAGAGATAGTGGTTGGTGGGTTGCACATTGTGGTTCCGGTGCGGGTCAGGTTGTGATGACTCACAATTTATTCACAAGTCACCATGCGATCACACATCACTATGGTAGGTTGCATATCAATGTCCACATATCACGGTACATTATCAGTAGGTCCACATGTCCACAAGTCCAAGATCAATTAAAATTAATCGCAAGTCAATGTTTATATGTCGCAAATCAATTAAAATTGGTCATAGATCAATGTCCAATGGTCACAGGACACATGCCAAAATGTATAGGTCACAATTTAGAAATTCAAAATATCTGGTTACATGCCATTGATCTCTCCGTCCTCAGTTATTCGAATGGGTCACAAATTCAATTAACCAGATTTCAACAATGAAAATTGAAGTTATTTGGTCCAATAAATACTCTATAAATTATACAAGGGGCTGTTTTTTAAATTTTTAGTTTTAAAAAATAATTTTAAATTATAATAGCACCGCTGAGTCACCGTTGATCAGTCATCGATGGTGCTCAGTCAATATTATCCAATAATCATTAAATTTCTCCCTCCATCCCTACTATTTGACCCAGTGATGCTCAGTCGCTGCAGAAGAAGTCGCTGATGGGGTGTATGTCAACAGTCAACGAATGCCGAAGATTGTAAGAGAGATGACGACGATGGGTGCACGAGGATGGGTTTGGGATGGGGACGGTCGTTCAGTGGGGTGGGTGAGAGTAGATTAATGTAATTTGATAATATTATTATTTAAAATTACAATATTGAATTAACACTTGATATTTGATTTTCTAAACTTAATGTTTGAAAATTGATTTGGTGCATAGTTAATACCCAACTTCTGATTTTGTTTTCCCCAAAAAAAGAGGCAAAAGGGATGGGATTGTGCATCTACCAGCACTAGACTATGTTGTGCTTCGCCCTTGACTTCTTCTATGAGACTACGACAGAATTTGATAAGTAACAATCAATATATGATGGTTATCACAACATAGCTTTAGTTACTGTGTAGAATAAGTATAACATCTGTGAAATAAATGACGATCATATTTTTTTCTTGTTAGTTATCGAATCCTTGTCAGTTTAAAAGACAAAATTGAACTTTCGATTAAAATCAAATTAAAATGCACTTACTTCTTGAACAATTTTGAAGTGAAGTTATTTGATTGAATGAAGTAAAAGTACAGTTACCCTAAAAGGAATATTTTTGTGAAGTTTCTAAAAGAATGGACTTCTATGTACCATGAAGAGAAAATTATTAATACTATGTGACAACAGAACGCGTATTTATTCGGTACCTTACTAACCTCAATCATTGGTTGAAATTTTTTAATTTTTTCTCAATTTATTTAATTATCCAACCGGCGTGATTTATGGGTTTAAAGTCAATTAATCACGAGTTTTTGTTATAGTACATTGCAATATAGGTGGTTCAACTGCACATGGGATTGCTCAATTATGTCATTTAAAATTTACGGAAAATATGTAAATTTTTTAGATTTTGATATTTGTACAATCCTATTAAAACTGTACAAATTACACCCCCTCACAATAGATGAGCCGCGCCAATAAAGAAGGCTCGGGTCCCTCTGTTGTGAGGGGGTTGTCAGCCGCTATGTAAAGGAGGTTGTAGCTCTATTGCTTCCCAAATTTCTTTTGGATTTCTTTTATATCAAAGAAAAAGAAATTTATTAGCCCTGTACTCCGTAAGTCATTGGTTCGAACCCTTAATGAAACCTGAGATTCTTGTACAGCGTCTTGCCCATGGGCCATAGGACATTTGATTCTGCACAGAATATTAAAAGTTCATCGAATGCCTTTCAAATATCTAAATAAAATAAAAAGATAAAAAAAATAGCACAAAAACTATTTCAACCAAAATCATTAGCCAAAAAGAATCAGATATAGCCGAAAATTTTAGTTGTTTTAACATTTTTTAGTAGACAATATAGCCCATGTTTGTTTCCAATTTTTCTTCTCAATTATAATTCATATTCCTACCGTTGCAGAACAACTAGCCATGATTGTTGACTTCTTCTCTCACACCAAGTCCCACATGCTGACAAGAAAATGGGCAAAAAATGAATTCTTTTCTTCCAACAATTAGAAACAAACAGGAGCATAATCTATAGTGCCTATAAAAAAAAAAAAAATAGAGGCACGCACACACACATTTGATCTTAAATTCATCAAAGCTAAATTTTAATTTATCTACTTTTTAACCCGATAGAAAAAGAAAGGACAAACGAGGACATTGTATTTAGGTTTCATTAACCCTTGGTCTGACTCCTCAAGGAAATTGAGGTTTCTGTACCGGAGTCTTGTCCCTAAGACTTGTAGGATGTACATAGAGTATTTAAAGGTTGAATCGTCCTGCTCCTGTAGTTTTGTGAGCGAGATAAATCACGGGATGTGCCCCAACAAATTAGGGAACAAGAACTGTTTGTACACTACGCCTACAAGAATGTACATAGAGTATTTAGAGTCCATGCAATGTGGTTTTTGTTTTTTCTTCCACTTCCCGTAGAACGACTTCCTGAAAAAATTAATTTAATCGGTATTTGAAAATTAATTTTTAAAAAAACTTTCCCTTCTGAAAGAGTTTTTTTACATATAACATTGTGTTTGTATGAATTCATACCTTCACTTGTCTGTACACTTTGCGTGACATCTCATGAGGGCTGCCCTTTACACCCCCAAACACTACCCTTAATATATAGGTACTCGATTGGACCTAACCGCCTAATAAACAAGAGTTCCACTTTTTTGCTTATAGGTAATAAATTTCTATTTATCTAGCTATCTACTATGCAAGCTCGAGAACACATTATGGAGGCTAAGGAACACCATCATAAAATCAAAACAAAGCACACCATATATTTTCCTGCCGCGTATGTTGTCACGTAGCTCTGACAGGAGCCTCGTTGACGAGGTGTAACACAATATTCTAGAATACTACACTTTACTTCAATATTTTAATACTTATTACGATGTCATAACATCTGTGATCTTGTTCAACCTGATAACAAGAAATGATGCTAAAAATATGAGAGAAGATTATTTCAACTCTCTATAATTTATAGTAACATCGCTATCTTCATCAAAGTTTGGTCAAGTTGAATTCATATTTACAATAAAAAATAGTGGAAATATGAATATTATTTTTTTATCAGTTTAATTTTAGCCTGTCTTCTAAACCAGCAAACTAAGTGTTGTCGAAAATTCGACTAACGCAATCAAAAGAACAAATAAAAAAGTAGAAAAATAGAAAAAGTAAATGAAGCGAGGTATGCCAATAAAGTAAGCAAATCTCCTTAAGACAGAGTTCGCCCCCTTATGAAGTGCAAACGGGATTATGGACGTCTGTCTCCCAAGATACAACGCTCATTCCAAAGTCGATACTGCACAATACCAACCTTGTCGGTCGAACCAATGAATGATCGTACTCGAACGGAATAACAACGGAAGTATAAGAGAATTTTTAGAGCAGAATATGGAGAGAGAAGAATTTAGAAATCAATTGAATTCGTAATTGATTTGGTGTGTCAAAAACGAATTTGGGGTTCTCTATTTATAGAGATTGAAGTGTCTCATGGAATAGGTGTGTGGCATTTCAGGAATTGTGCACCACTTGGTTTGATTCGTGTTAGCCATTGGATCGCACTATTTTCATGATCTGACGGCCCAAATTGAACCATGAAGTGAAGTGTCCATTCATCATGCTTATTCACCAATTTCTGAACAGTCACAGCCATGCGTACATCCAACTGCCACGCAGGACGAAGGGATGCTACCTACCACTTGTGCGCCACCTAGAATGTCAACTCACCGAGTCTTGTGCTGCCATGTCATCGAACCACGAGTCCATTTTCGAAAACTATAAGGCTTCCCAACTCCTCGCGACGATGCGTACGTGCGAAGTGAGCCTCTAAAGCGCTCAATGCGTACTTTGCGACGTGCGCGTACCAGGACCGGGTCCGGGGAGCGGTGCTAGTGGTGCGTCGCACCACTCTAGTGGTGACTAGCCTTTGGCTAGCTAAAGTTAGCCAATTGGTAGGTAACTTATTAAATTATATATTATTTACACAACCCACTATATAAACAAAACTATTTTCTTGTAAACTTTCGATGTGGGACTCCTTTCCATATAAAAAAAAAAAAACTTAAAATGGGCTTATCAACATATGGGCCTATATTGGAGACTTTTTCAATTCACCCAAATTAATTACAATGGCCCACATCATTAAATATTTTAAATCCAAATCAAACCCAAATCAAATTCAATTAATTTCAACACTAAGAATTGGTAATTCTCAACATGACCATTAAAAGGTTGCAATTTAGAAAATATCATTTTTCAAAGAAAATTGTTACCATTAAGAACTTAAGCTTACTTGTACTAAAGTTGTTGCAATACTTTTAATTGTACTAAAGTCTTAATCTTTGTTTATTATCATTAAAAGGTTGCAATTTAAAAATATCATGATTTCGGAAAAAATAAAAATAAAAATAAAATAACAATGTTACCATTAAGAACTTCAGCTTATTCTTTCTTTCTTTCTTTTGTTGCGTTACTTTTAATTGTACTAAAGGTCCTAATCTTCGTTTACTATCAAATTTATGTCGCCATTTATTTTATTGTATTTTTAGCCACAATATTTCCTTAATTACTACATCCAGTATTTGGTTGTGGTTTATATTCAAACATTATGATATGGCGCTTTGAAATGAGGTACAAATATTCCATCACATTTTTGTGATTATTGCTTCCTTTTTTATTTCAAAAACTAAAAAGCAATAAGTCTTTATTTTCATAATACCTTGAGATTATTGTTTGAATAAGTTTATAAAACATTTGGGCCATTTTTGCATTTGGCATTTCTTCATACTCATTTTTATTTCTTTAAAAAAAAAAAAAACCACTCTAATTAGGGCTGGACAAATCTCCCGAACCGAATTGAACCGAACCCGATGATTCTTGTCAAATTAAATACCCGAACAGGTATCTGAATTGAGAATCGACGGGTACGGTTCGATTCTCGGTTCTAGACCAAGAACCAAATAAGAACAGAATCTTTCTAATTTTTTTTATACTGAGTAAATCAAATTATTTTAATTTTAATTTTTTCTAAACAAATTAACAATTGCTAAATCCAAATTTTTGGTCCAATAATTTGTTTCATTTCTAATTTTTTAATTTTTGGCCCCATTACCCATTTTATTGTTTCATTTTTTAGCTCAACAAGATTCAATCAACTAAATAACTCTAAACACCTACACTAAAGTGCATAATGTTGTCTCGACTCTCGCAGCCTCGCTAACATTTCAAAATCTATACAATTGTCGGCCGATGATGTGACATCTGCCGACCGAAATTTTGACCGTAGCGATCATTTGAACAAGGTACTCTACTAGTCTATGGCATTCCAAAACCATTGAATGTATCATTAGTTGTATTTATATGATGTTGTTATAAATGTTAAAAAATTTAATTATAGTATAGAATCGAATGGAACCGAACGGAACCGAACTCGAACGATTCCATAATTATATTTGGACCCGACGGTTTCATTTACTAGATACTCGAAAATTTTGGTTTGATTCAATTCTCTTTAGAACCGAACCGACCCGCGTCCACCCCTAACTCTAGTAAGTTCCTACGCTATGGTTATATGTATGAGAATAAGTGCATGGTTGAAATTTTAATCTCTTCTTTTTATTTAAATAAAAATAAGTGTATGCCTGATTTTCAAAAGAGGGAAAAAAAAAGTTTTAATATCGTAGACGAAAGGGATGATTAGGATCTTTATATTACCACTATAATTTTTATTATTATACTATTTTTTAATTGTATTAAAGGTCTATATGATATTTGATTTTAAGTGCATCTATACCTGAAACTTTTTTTTTCCGTAATATTTTTATTATCAAAATTTCATTAATTTATACATCTTGCTCTATACAACATTTCACTCCAACAAATCAAGTTAAGTCCATGTTTGATGGTCATTATTTGTTCAAAATAATGTTTGAAATAGTAAAATTTTGAAGAATGTATAGTTAAAAAGTAGAAAAAAAATTTTGAATTTACATACAAAATATTTTATTATATAAATGTGGTTGAAAATAAAAAGGTAGAATAAAAAATTTTAAAATAATGATTAATTAGTCCTTAATATTGATTAAATCAAAGTAAATAATTAATTATAATAACATATTTCATGCATTCATAATTTTTTAACCACATTTCATTAATTTTTATCAAATTTACAAAAAAATCTGATTTTAATATTTACTTAACGAAAAAGCTCAAAAAATAGGGCTGGTCGTAGTGCCCCACAGGAAACCCTGAGGTTTTCTTATAAGTCTATATAACTATATGTTTCGTGGCCGTTGGTGTCAGAGAGATTGAATAGAAAGAGATGGCGGTGTCTGGCGGTCGACGGAATGGATTTCTCGGCGGCGATGAGGAGGACCCGACTCTGTTCGAGGAAGAAGGCGTCGAGATCGCGGAAGAGGACGATATCGATCACTCCGATATCCCTCTCCACCTACGCCCCTTAGTCGCCGCCGCCGAGTCTGGCGACCTCAATGCCCTTCGTCAAGCCCTTGGTATTATATATATGCTATCATATTTATTATGTACTCTCTTTTAAATTTTCAAACTTCGCTATTTAATTAATATTTTCAGGTTAGGCAATTATAAGTATTTTTCAGTGAAATTTTAATTTAGAATATATAGTCTGAAATTGATTTTCGTTTATAAGTTATGTTGAATCTTATTGTTATATTATTTATTTCATTTTTATACTGCTATTTATCTTTTTATCTTACTTGTATCAATTTCATTTATTTTATCTTTTTCTTCACCCTTACCTCTTGATTTTTTTGTTGGAGTAGCACGAAACTGTTACGCCACTGTGCAGTTAAAATTATGGTTGAGCTTAACTAGTAACTAATCAAATGAATTCAAGATAGTTCTTCAATGTGGTATTATTCTTCATTCGTTTGAATTTTTTTAGCATAAATACATTTCTCTTATTGATTGTATGAACTTTGACTTTGTTTTTTGATTATGTATAGCAGTGTTAAAAGCTTTGAGTTTCTCTTGTGGTACTTGCTAAAAAATACCCTTGAACTTCTTCCTGGTTGGCTAATTACATTGGCATATCTAATACCAAAACTAAACTATTGATGCCCTGGAAAACTTTTATTTAGGGTGCCGTCTTCTACGTGAACGGACCATATTTATATGAATGATTACTCAAACTGGTACTTTTTGGATGAAGATGTCTTGCTTTGGTGCTTTATGTGCAAAGTGTTAGATTACATACACGTGCAGCATGCTGATTGACCTGTTGGTTGAACTAGTGCTTATGGTAGGGAACTGTTCCAGTTTGGTGAACCGTGTTCGGTTTACAAACATGGAAGCTATATTACTCCTTTGCTCATTTTTTTGTGTCTAAGTTTATATTAGAGAATTCTTAAAGCTCTTGATGATTTAATTGAAACTGTATCTTATGAAAGAACGTCATTTGATGAAGGACATGCATCTTAGCTTGTTACCAAAAAAAATAAAAGGTAATGGTGCCTTCAATTTGCTGTAGCACGTTTATCTTTAAATAGGGAAGTTGTATATCATGATGTCATCTTCATCTTCGCTAGCTGGTTTACCTTTTTATCTATACTACCTTGAAGACATATGCTTGCTTATCATATATTTGTGGATTAAAAAACAGGGTTTAAATAGGCAAATTTTTTATCTTCATCCTTCTAAAAACCCATTTGTGAATTTTTGGATTCAGATAATTTTGATGGTAGCATTGATGAACCAGTTGAAGATGGGGACACTGTTCTTCACCTTTCTTGTTTGTATGGTCATTTGTCTTGTGTACAGGTAAAATCATTTGAGTCTACTGATTGATTCACAATTGCGGCTGTTATTGTAATTTGGTCATTTTATTTATCTATTCATGTTGCAATGGAACGGAATCTGATAGTACCTATTTATAATGACTCGTAAATTTGTTATTTGAAGCAGTTTTTACTGGAAAGGGGAGCTAACTTGGAGGCAAAGGATGAAGATGGAGCAATTCCATTGCATGATGCCTGTGCGGGAGGTGGGCTATCAACTTTCCTAGCTACTTAGCCTATCATATTTTATAGAATTTTTAATATCTTTTTATCTTTTCCTCCTGAAACATCTCAACAGGATATACAGAAGTTGTCCAACTTCTTCTAAATAGTGCTAATGATCCAGATTGTGTCAAGAGAATGCTAGAAACTGTTGACATGGAAGGTGACATGGTGAGTCCTTTTCTTGAACATATTCAATTTAGGTTTCTACATTGAATTTGCTTGCCAAAAGAGTTTCTATTAAACCAAGTACAGTTGTTTTCCGAAAATTGAATAATGTTATTTCTATTTGGTTTATTTCTGTAGCCCCTGCACCATGCCGCTAGAGGGGAATACGAGAATGTAATAAGATTATTGCTAGCTCATGGAGCTTCTCCAACTGCAACAAATACCTATGGGAAGGTTAGCGTCTGCCCATCACTCTGAGAATCTTGATATCTTTACTGTCGTGTTTCTTATTGTCCGATGTTGGCAGACTCCGATTGAGCTCACTGATCCTGGAACTGAAGCTAGGAGAATTTGTGGTTATTCCCAATTGGATATTAGAACTTAAGGTTGCATATCAATCTGTACCCATAACTTGCAGCTATGTACTGGCTTTGTTTATTAAGGTTTAAGGTTGCATATCAATCTGTACCCATAACTTGCAGCTATGTACTGGCTTTGTTTATTAAGGTTTGTCGGCTCCCACAAAACAAATGTTGGCTGCATTTTTGCCTTATAGTCGTAACCAGTTTTAAAGCGATATTGTGATACGTGACCTGTACATATATTCAAGTGCCTTTTTATTATCGTTGCTCAAGAATGAGTATGATGTGTTATTTTCTTGCAAAGAGAGGTCACATTCGGGAGGGGTATATGCCATTTGAACTTTGGAGTATAGCAATTGCCCTCAACCTCAGTTAGGTAAGTAAGGTTCATCAGGATAAGTTTGCTTCTTGAGCATATTCATAAATAAGTTTATAAATAGAATTTTTTTCATTCATCCTAGTTATAAGTTGCTATTTTGACGGTATTGTAAGATTTACTTTGAAATGAGTAAAATTTTTTTCCTTTTTTTTGTAGAAAACATCATATTATGATTGATAGAATAAGTTACTTGAAATTGAGTCCCTGTTTTTGTGGTCATTATTTAAAAAAAGAACAATATTTTGAATAGTGATTTTTAAGAGTGTGGATGAAAAATTTTGAATTTACATACAAAATTTTTTGTTTGAATGTATGATTAAAAATGAGCATGTAGAAAAAGAGTGAAAATAATGATTTTTAAACATGGGCTAAGTTTTACATATTCAAGCTTAGTCAAACCAAAGGTTACAATACAATTGTAATTTCATGACTCTTTAAAATGCAATAATTATGGTCTGATCCACCAGAAATAAGATTGAAGCTTCATGATCTAATGATAATTGCAGAAATTAATCAAAAACCAATATGGGTAGAAAACCATCCCTTCTATGTCTCAATATACATGTAACTATATGTTGTACATCTGTTCATCAAGGGGAGCTCTTGAGACAGGGATAATTGAATAACTATCGTGTCCAGGTCTACTAATCTTGCACAGCATTTTTCGGAAAAACCTTTTGAATGAATCGTAAGAAGCGTTGAGAGTAGAATGTAGGGTCGACAGCAGATATCGATACTGAGTCGAATTGAATAGATTTATATGCATGTTCAATCTTCTTACTCATGTTGTACTCTTGAAATATGTCAATAATACCCAAGTATAAGACGACGTCGTACACCTCCTCCTGAAACATTTGCCTATCGCCTTTCCCAGTGACGTGCTCTGCTCTAGCAGGCATATTCACTCCAAGCTGGATTTGGAGTCTGTTGAGGGAGACCAAGTAATGATCATTTCAATTTATGACCGTCAATGGACAGAAATAGGAAATTAATCCAAATCTCAGTAAATTTACGTCAATCTTCTTAAGTTCATTCGTCCATCTCCTCAACTCATGTTTGGCATGCAATATTATACAATAAAGACAAGAAACACAAGAAGATTTTAACTTCTATTTCTTTTTCGATTACCGTGTATTTCACCTTACCAAACATACCATTACGATTTTGGTTACTTCTCCTTCATAATTAAAGTCACGTTTGGGTGTGTTTTAATCTAAAAAAGAAGCCACGCTCTCTATTTGCTTAATCACAACCATCTTCACGTGGTAAAAACATGCTTGTGATTTTAGATGTTTGATCAATGCTTTTAATCTTGTGGACACGCTTCATTGACTAAATCAGCAATGCTTCAACCTGTCTTTAATATGTTTCTAAATTTCAGTAAATATGCATTTTGTTGCCGGAGAATTTATCTTATGCAGAAGATAAGTTACTTCGAGACACCAGTTATATCAATTGGAATGCCAATCAAGAACGAAATGCAGTTGCTTATGGCAGAACCTAAACAGAAATGAAAGAAATATTACGTCTTAAAGTTTCATGGAAATACCTTGCTGTACCAGGAAGGAGAAGATCCACTTCCTCACCTCCAGTTGCAGCCGATGCTCGTAATCGGCTACCTCTAATATGAGGGCCAATAACAACACTATTATCATCAGCTCCGCGAGGGACCAAAACAAGGCCTTGTGGAGATATTTCGTCATCCACAGACTCTGAGGTAGTACAATCAGCAGTTGAAAGTTATAAGTTCGTTGTCAACCGCATGGGAATGTAGATTTTGTGATCCTGAAAAACAGATCTAATTCTACAAAGAGCCATACTTAATGTACAGAAGAAGTTTTTTCAGAATGCTGCCAGAATACACACATAGGGGAGTGGGTATGGTATTTTTTGGCAAATTTTTTTTTATGGTGGTGGGCCCCACGTCATGAAACTATTCTAGCAACATTCTGGAAGAAGTTATTCTGTACATATGGATTTATCCTTCTACAAAAGAACTAGCCGCACTCAAATGAATCCCTTCCGAGAAATTTATATCCTGCTAATTAATATTAGGACACCATTCAAATGAATCAGCAAAGATTAAAATTATAAATTGACACAGCTATCCCCAAAAAATGGTGAATTTAGCAAAGTTACTTAAAAGTACCTTTTGACGCTTGGCCAAACATGCTCTTAAGAGGCCAACAGTCGTTTTTCTCATATTTTTTTTTTATCAAGATAGTGATTACTGGTATAATTACCGGGTCTGGCATAATGCGATGGTCTTGGCAACTAAAACATTGCTTGACTATAGATTCTTTTATTACGTCCATATAACTAATAAACATATAAAAGGCAACCAGCATATCAGAATTTAAATGCATTCACAATTTTTATGCTCAGGTTCACGAGGCTATTAACAACACTATGGAACATAAAACCAACCTTCTTCTGCAACAATTCCCAATCCATCAACTGACATCCTCTGGCTGTAAGACATAAGAGAGCGTAGGTTTTGGGGTGCTCGATAATGAACACCTAGCAAGAGGCTGTAATCCATTATGTTTTGTGCTTCCAAGAATTTGCTATCTATTTCAATCTGCCTGCATAGAGTAGAAACAATTAGAAGCACAAGCAACTGTATAAACTGCACAAAAACTTGCACACGACGTATTCTTGAAACCACGGCAGATCCAGAATTCAACCAAAGGGGGGATCGCATAATTTTTTAATACAAACTTAGAAACTATGAGGAAATTTTATTTATTTAAAAGAAAAAATGCACCTAATTAAGGGGTCACAGTCAGCCTTACCCCCACCATATGCATATGATCAATACATTACATTAAGATGAAAAAGAAATGACAACAAAAAGTATCGAAAACAAATGCAAAAATGAACATTTAGGGGTGAGTACCATTCGGTTATAATGGAAGAAAATGACTTGGCAGTCATAGGTTAGGTTATTTATTTACCATTCATTCACTGACAAATAGAGTTGAAGAAGAATGGCATCATGTGTTTAAGCATGGCAAGTTTTCAATCTCGATACATGCTTAGTTGTACAAGCTGGTTAGCCGAGTAGAAATTTTAACCTTTGTTAAAATTTTAGAAGAAGTGTCCAATTCCAACTAACAAATTCCAAGCATGCAAATGCAACATATGGATATTCGTCGAGCATAGACACAGTCACAAGTAATAATACTAAAACACGATAAGGAAAAGAGATTAGGGTTGGGTTTAATTGTTCAAAGTTCAGACTACCTAATTCTTTGCTGGACGCTTATGAGTTTATGGGTTACAGCAATTGGGTTAATAGGTTATTACAATTGAGACTTATAGCAGCAATTGGGGATTAAGCTTAATTTGGGTTGGGCTAAAGATTTGTTTTGGCCTCGACTAAGTTTTAAATTTTATTTTATTTTTTTCACATTGTTTTTCATCTGGGCTTGTGCTGCCCCGGGGAAATCCCCCTATATAGTTCAAACTTCTTCCTGCCATGGACTTTCTAAAAGCCCTTAACAGTTGATACAGCGGATTAAAGGAGGAGAAAAACAAAAACAAAGATGAAATCATAAAATTTAAGATATTTCAATTTTATATCTCCATTCTAGGCTATATTTACTTCTTGTATCAGAATTCATTTATTACCAAAATGGAAGACAATGAACAATGAGATTAAGATAGACCAGGTATGCCTTTATGGCTACGAGATAGGTTGTTAAAGGTCAAGATCTCATCCTTCTAAAGAGGTCCCTTTTATAATAGTGACATGAGTTTGGTAGAGCATGTTAGAAGTGGGAGGCAAAAAGAAAATCAATGAGTGGCCCATTGCAAAATTAACTGTCACCAAATGACAAGCAACCCATTGCATCTTGTTAGTGTGGACCAAAGGAAGATTAAAGAGTTAAAAAGAAATGGTGCAAGCAAAAAGAAAATAAATCCTCACGAGTCCCCACTTACTGTAAGAGGGCATCTCTCCAAGAAGGTTCCAAGTAAAAGCAGTAATTCAAATCCAAATCCTTAAGTATTGTGCTCTCGTCAATTTCAACCTTGTTGGCGGAACGTCCTAATGAAGAACCTTTCAAATCAAATCTTCGATGGATTCTTAATTCTGTGCAGAACATATTCCCCATGACTACGAAACGAAACTGCAAATTAGGAAGCATTAAAAAGTTTTCCATTAGAGTGTGGCTCAAATCATCTTTAAAGCGAGGTATTGTGGAACAGTGAGCAAATCTGTTAAGCTGTACTCAACTAGTTTATTAATTAAATTGCACCAATGAGTCCAAGATCTATGTTTGTCCCTCAACAAGAGAAGAAAAAGTTATATTTCACCTTCGTCCCCAGATAGAAAAAGTAGGGTGTGCTCTTGATGTAGAACACTAACAGACAGAAAACAAGACTTGTAGAAGAAGCAGACAGACAAAGAAGCAGACAGAAGAGAAATAATTATTAGAGAGACGATTGTCAGTTTATTCAATAATAAAATCTTAGGTATTACAATGCAAAGACCCTCTTTATATAGGATTTGAACTAATATAGTTTAAGTAAGAAACACCTAATAAAATACCAGAAAATTTATTAAGCAAAACCTAATTACTTTTCTTAAAATAAGCCTCTAAACTTGGAAAATCTTCATATAATATTATCTAATAGGATGTCCATCAGCTATTGCTATAGGTAGAGGTAGCACGTGGAATGATTAATCATTTTTTACTTCATTTCGAGAATGAAAGTATGAAGTAGATATTCTATTAACTTGTAGAATAAAATTTGTCAATAAAATTTTGGAAGTGTTGAGGAAATATCACTTGCTGGGAGGCAGGTAACAATGTTCTGAGCACTGGTGATATGAGATTACTGACTGAAAATACTAAAATATTCAGCAACCAAAAGCAGTGGCAAGTATGATTTAGAAATTGTCATCATAGTATATCCATGAATCACAGCAAAATGATCTTCTGAGTGTCACATGTGCATTACCTTTTGACCGCTAGAAGGTTTAATCCTGTGAAGACCAAAAAATTTAGTTATGAGAGTGTTCTCTTGCGTTTGTACATGATGATGATAGTCCAGGAGCATCCGTAGCAAAACCTACATGTCAGACCAGTGGTAAGTATAAACATCAATTTCTGAAAATGCAGAAGAATGGGTGACAGTAGATATTCATTAGCTTATATTACAAAATGCCACTTAAAATGGTGCACTTTCTCGAGAATTATCTGTTTCAAGTTCCGCCATTATGTCACCTCGATCTCTTCGCATCATGCCCTTTACAGTCACAGCCCGAAAGACAATTTCGTATTCCTCAAGTTCTTGTTAATTCATGTTTCCAAAAATGCTCAAAGTTTCACATATGTTGTAGCGTTCTAATTGTTCTCAATGGTTTAGAATTTTACCAGACTTTTAGCAAATTAAAATCAATTTGAAGCATATAAATGAAATACAGTTCTTTAGGAACCAACTATTGGAAAGACATTATAGCATGCCTCGTAATTTTTCCTATAAAATCCTCATTTTTCTTTTCTCCATTTCTTCAGTTCAGTGCCCTTTTTAATCTCTTATTTTATATAACTCAACTGACCACCAGGGAAATTTCCGAGGGTTAAACAGACGGTTCATGGAAAGAACCATGTCCTGTCCTGGGTAAATTATTTTAACACGTCTTCCATACTTCAAAACTCCAAACCCTTCCCATCCCCACCAAAAAAAAAAAAAAGGGAAAGCAGAATTTAGAAACAGTTTGCCAACGAAGAATAAGAAGTTTGAATTTAAAGCTAGCCAAAATGGTTCACAACAAGATCAAACCTTGACTTCGAATTTTCGCAATGTCTTGATCATGAAACGGTCATCTTGGGATAGGAAAAAGACACTACCACTTTTCCCAGGGGAAGAAAGTTCCCTGAGGGCATCATTACCACATATGGACATCATGTAGTCGGCCGCATCAATCTTAAACATCTCTCTCAAATTCCTGCAAGGAAAAAACAAGCCTTCTGAATTTCTCAAACGACGTGTATCAAATCCTCAAAGAAAAATCAATACCAAGGCGTGTGAATGATCTTACTGATACGATGTCTGGAAGGACAAGGAATGTCAACAACAAAAGAAAAAATATGTAACAATGAGACCAAAAGGTGCTTACAATTTGTTTGAACCGAGTAACAAATAATATGGACAGAAACTTTATCCATATTCCTTTCTACTTGTGTAGATTATTAAGCATACATACTAGTTTTGGTGCATACACATGTTAGAAATACACGATAAGAATGACGGTAATCTGTCATCAGAAACAGGATAGCTATATTCATCCATCACATGTCTAACTTGTGCCTAATCCAGGCAGTCACAATAAGACCATTTGACAGTATCTGCAGATATGAACAATGAATTTGCTCTGTGATTGTTTTCCAACAGCTTGCAGATAAAAGTGAAGAAATAGAAGCACCATCAATAAGTCAAAGAACTTCACAAGCAGATAACTACAGAAGGAAATTGCATCAATTGGAGAGAGAAAACTTCACATGATATTTATTGATGTCAAAATGGGAATTACTAACCTGAAAACCATTGGGCAATAATCTTTCCACTTGAAATCCTCCGACCTATGAGGAGGTGTCAGTTGTGACCCATTTTTAGGAAAATTCATCCAAAAGCTGGCATGAGGGCCAAAATCAGTTGCCCGAACTTCTCGTCTTTGTATGGGAGTAATTTTCCCAACAGTATATCTGGTCATATTCTAGTAGCTCTTTAGTAATAGTTTGGGTAAAAGGTGAAAAAACAATTATTCGGAAAAGGTGAATATAAGGCATAGGAATGTGATTACAATTTCAAGCAAATATATTAAGCACATAGCCATCTCCAAACTGCTGGGCAACATATGCAGGATTTTATAAACACAAATTAAACAGCAATATTATCACAGCAGGCGAAACTTCATAAGTACAGCGGTGAATCCAAGAGTTTGGCTTTTCTTCTCTTTCTTTCCTTTTGTGTGTGTGATGGGGAGTAGGGCAGACAGAAAGCGAAAGAGAAAGGTTTTTGGAGAATTTTTAATGTATAGATAAAATGTCATTTCCTTAATGCTCGTTTAGACTTTTTGGCATTTGCAAACCAGAAAAACAAGTAAATGTCAAAATATTGTGTATGTGCATCTCTCTCTCTCTCTCTCTCTCTCTCTCTCTCTCTCTCATATGTGTGTGTGTGTGTGTATTATTTTCTTTTTCCTCACGGGGAAATCATATACCATTGTCTATATTCACACCAAATATAGTGTCACGTATAGCATTTCCATTGAAAATCTTGCATAATTTCTCTGTCACAAGATAAATGCATCTTTAACAAGGTAAGTTTCATAACATGACATCTAGTCTTTTCCAATTCCTTATGCAACTTTTAACTTCACTAGCCATTTTGAGCCTTGACGACTCTACACTCATTGCCTATAGGATGTGAGTTCTGGAGGCTTTAAAATCTCATTACAGCTGGGTTTGCGAAGATTTAGACCAAGATTGTTCTCTGTCATTTTTGTACAACCTTTCCCCCCTTTATTTGTGCCATAACGACCCTCTGTATTTAGTTGTGCCATTGTCTCAGCAAGCACTCAATTTAACTCTCCACAAGCAAGCAGAAATTACATATGTAGGAAATCTTGAATCTTGTTATTGGTCAAATATGAACTCACTAACTAGATTATAATCCTAGGAGGTCTCTCCACCCATTACCGATAGAGTCTTGTCAATTTGCCAAAGGGTCATCTGGTCTGAATTTTGGATGCCAAAACAGCTGTTCTCCTTTTCCATTATAGTCTATTTTCTTCATTTAACAACTGATTTTTCATGTAGAAATAGATATACTTCCTTCGACATGACAGAGTCACAAGTACATAAACTTTTGAAGGAGAACATGTATATACTTTCTGTTATGAGTCAATGATAGTGATCTACAGGAATTTAAATGATATTTTCAAGGAAAAAAAATGAAAAATGAACATATGGAAGAATGCACATTCACCAAGAGACCAGACCTCGTTAGAGAAGAGAAAAAAAAAAAAAAAAAAAAGAAAAAAGAAAAGAAGAAGATCTGTGAAAATGAAGAAGCAATCTGCACTAGTGATGAAAAATAGTAAATACCTGATCCCAAGCTGCAAACTAAGCATCAAATCGTAACTCCTGTGGCCTTTAATGATTTGTTCACCTGGCCTCTTAATCTCCCTTGCAAGTTTCTTTTGCCGTTTTTCTGCTCTTCTAGATAATGGCGAAAATCGATTGCTTAAAACGAGCTCATTGATTAGGACACCTTGCATATACTCTCTTTCCAAGATTGGAGAATTGATGTCATCCTCATTATCTTTAACTTCTAAAACAGACTCAGATATGCTCGACTGTGAATCGTGTCCAATGACTTTCTCAATGGATACCTCAAGACTCCAACGTCTTACCAGAGATACATTTTCGGGGCGGTGTTGTTCTAGATTTAATAGGTTCCCTTTGGAGAGCTTAGATGAATTCCGACGAAAACCTCGGTTCCTACCAACTTTAATACCTCCCATATCTACCGACGTAGCATGATGAAAATAGGAAACCTGATTCTGTTTTCTCAAATCTGGCAGCAGTCCTTGTTTTCTTAAAGCATTGAGGTATAATTGCTGACCAGCTGGAACCTTGCAGCCTTTTGGATAGAAGGTTCCCTTTCCATCCTTCAGGCCTCGGGTCCAAGTTCCAACGTAGTAGCCACAATCACTCCATGTGTATACTCCAAATCCATGCATCATGCCATTTAGCCAGCTTCCTTCATACGAGTCCCCATTGGTCCATGTAAGTGTTCCCTTACCTGACATTTTACCCCCCTTCATATTTCCCAAGTACAAGTTTCCATTAGCCCACGTATACTTACCAGGTCCTTCTGGGGTTCCCTGAATCCACGATCCTTCAAAGACATCACCATTGGGATATATTTGATATCCCAAACCATGTTTGAGATTCAACCGCCACCGGCCCCTATAGGACATGTTATCAGGCCTAGTATATGTCCCCGTGCCATGCATATAACCACCTGAAAATTCACCTTCATAGAGAACACCAGATGGCCATTTAAGTTTTCCATACCCATGCCTCATCCCGCATCTCCACTCACCCTCATACTTGCAACCATCAGGCCAGACATAGGTCCCTGAACCCTCAGGTATATTTCCCAGCAGGGATCCAGAATAAGATTCCCCGTTTGGCAATAAGAACTCTTCAGTTCTAGAGCCAGGGGTCTCAAAAGAAGCACGGGAAACCTCTCCATCCAATTCACTTGAGAGGGTTTTGTCACTATACACTATGGCATTGAAAGATCTTGTCTTCTCTGACAAGGGGCGAGCTCTTTCAATATCATCAACAATGGCCAAGGGGCCAGACATGCAAATGCCAGAAAAATTTCAGTTCCAAACAAAGACGAAATGCCCAAGAGAAGTTATCATGAGCTATGAGCTAGAAGAGAAGCATTCGGTATAAAACAATCTCCAGAACTCCTTGTCTTCTAACCTGAGAAAGGAGACATTGATCAATAAATATCACCTTTTGTATACTCCCTCGAAGCTCATGGGTTCAATTATTCAAAAACACCACGAACCAGAAGCTCGCACTTAATAGTCAGGTGATTTAGAGAGAAATTATTCACCCACCATGTCATAAGTCTACAAAAAATATCACTGTCTTTGAACTTAAATAAGTTATATCAAAATGCAAGTTAAGATAACTAAGATCGATAGCATTTAGTTGTTCTCAATGTAACAGAATACATAGAAGATATCTATTTCAATTCAACTTATCTTCAAATAATGAAATTGAACCCGATTCAATTACATAATACTGTTAGAGTGTGTTTGATTGGTATGGAAAATATTACCTAAAAAAAAAAATGTTTTCATTTTTGTGGAAAATAAAAATCATCTCTACCTGAGGAAAATATTTTCCTTAAAAAACAAGGAAAATTAGGTATATTTTCAAAAGTTGGAAAATATTTTCCACGGAAAAAAAATAGCAATCAAACACTCCAAGTAGAAATTTGGGTGGAAAATTGATATTTTTCATGAAAAATAAATGTAATCAAACACGCCCTTAATGAATTTTAAAATTTTAAACACTTTATTACATCAAGAAGTAACCATAATCTTTATTTTAGGAAATAGTAAGTCAGAAAAGAAACAACCAGCACGATAATCATATGATCTTACAACTTTTGCTAGCAGATTTCAGACTTCCTTTCTCCGTTCACCTTTTTCCTATAAAATGTCAGCGGACAAAACAAGAGTGTGTGTGTGTGTGTTAGATAACTATATCTTTAAGCAACGGCAGAAACGGGAAAAAAAAAATAATAATCGCAATAATTTGATCAAAAAATAGTCAAAAAAATCTGAAAATTTTGATCCAATCTTGAAACTGAAAAATATGACAAAAATTAAACCAATAATCAAGATTCCATATGGTCTCGAGTTTCATCTTCAAGCTTTATTTACTGAAACATAATTAAACGATACACGCTTATATTAATATGCATTTGCAAAGACAGAAAGAATTATACCTAAACAGGGACAGAGCACGATCGACGAAGGAGGACTGATTCTTTTATTTTATTTTTTTCCTTTTCCAGTAATTTTTCAGTTAAGTGAAATCCAAATGGCTCAAATCCAAGACTTGAAATAGCTTAAAACTGCAATTATCTATTGTCTAACTTTACAGGTAACACTCTCCGTTACTGCCTATGATTTATTAAACAATATTTTATTTTTGTGTCAGCAGACCATATATGCAGTCACTTTCAGGAGTGTGACGCGTATTATTTTTATTGCTTTTGAGAGTTGCTATATGTACAAATAGAAATATTGTTTTTGCCTGTTTAAATCACATTAATGTAAAAATGAGAATGAAAAATATAATTATTATGGACGAGATAAAAAGTCAAATATATTGACTTGATATGATGAATAACGATCATATTTTTATTTTAATAAAAAAATAATGGGCCTCAAACAAGGCCTTCATTTTCATACCTCCAGGATATATTTTCATATTTTGACTAATATTTATTTTATTATGAGTTCACTTTTTAAATTCTTAAAAATTATAATCATAACAAACGGGGTATAATACGGATTAATGATCAGGTCGAATTTGATAATTGTATACTTGAACAATTGAACTTATAGACTAATGGTGCATCAAATTATATAAGATTTAAAAAAGAAAAAATCTCAAGTGATTATTTCCTATTTGATGATCATTATTGAGAGAAAAAAATAATATTTGTGATTTTTTGAAGAATGTGCTGTTAAAAAGTAAGAAAATTTTTTAGACTTACACACAAAATATTTTATTGAGTAAAAATGATTGAAAATGAGCATGAGAATTAAAAAGTTTTATGTTACAGGGAGACAAACAGTTTAATTCAATGGAATCTAATTCAAAATTCCAAGACACGTTGACTTTAATTGCGTTTCCCTTTTAGATGCTAAAATTTAACATCTTTTTTTACATATCAATTGACCAATCAATTTAAGAGTGGTTTGAATAGTTTAAGACGTAGAGTATTACAATCATTGTACATTAAAAATAAAGAGTGAGTTTGAAAAAGTTAAAATAGAGTTTTTTGAAACTTATTTTTAAGTATTGACTTTTAAAATAAAGAACATTTTATATTTAGAGAGTCTATTGAAGATACTCTTAATAATAATTATTTATCTTGCAGAATGTACGACTAAAATTAGTTTAAATTTGAAAGTAAATTATCATCAACTATAAAGAAACAATATGCATAGAGCACAACAAATAATATTTGAATTAAAAAACCTTTATTTAATGTCTAAGTTATTTTAATATTCAGTTGTTCATATAAGTAAAACATTAAAACATTATTACAAAACCTCTTTAAATATTTGTGCTCCCCGAGGCACAGCTCAACTGGTGGATCAATCAATATTGGCTTGCTTCCAGCGGCAAGGTGGAGAGTTCGATTCCTGGTGTGAATCTGCGGCCAAAACATTTGGTATGGAGCAATTACTGTGGAGGAGGGTCTCTTGTGCGCAGAAGTGTACAGTCAATGAGAGGAACTTGTGATCCAGTTGAAGCATATCCCGCGATTTACCCCCTCCAAGGTTCTAGGGGTATGGGTCTTGGAGGTCCAGGATTTAGTTTGGCGTAAGTTAGGATACCTGGATATAAAAAAATAAAAAAATAAATAAAAAAAAAACCTCTTTAAATATTTTGTACGAAAAACGAATATGCCACAATCTCTTTATCAAAAGACAACTCTTATGGTCATAGATTATTGTTCTCTCTGTAGAGAGCCGTCGGCAAAAAAATTTAAAATATCTATGTGGTCTGTCGTCACAATATTTTTATTTTATAATATTTCAACGAGTAGGGGCGTAGCAGGTTGGGGCCATTTGCTATTGGGTTCCAATTCGAGTGATTTTCCAACCTAAGCACCGAAACATGTGACTTTTGGCTTTTCCTTGTATGGCATTTACTCAATTGACTTTGTTCTGAAGACTGTCCGCACCTCACACCGCACAGATCACCCGAATGCATTGACCACCGTCCTTTGCTCATCATTTGGTCCCACTAAAAATCTAATGTTTCCAAAAGGTCTTCGTCTTTTTGGTTGGTTAATCCGTCTTGATTTTTAGTATTGATACTTGAGTCGGTTGAAGACAGTAATAATGTTTATTTATGTTCTAAGAATTTAAAATTTATGTGTAAATCTAAAATATTTCTAGATTTTTTAACAACATATTATACAAAAAAAACGCTATTACAAAATAAATTATTCTCAAAATATGGGGCTCAAACGGGGCTTAATCTACCCATCCCCACAATCACCCCTACCCACACCCACCTTTGCTCACTAGTTCGCTGACATCCCCTTTTATAGTTTTTGGCATTTACTCGCCGACGACTTCTTCATTGGGGAACAGATCGTCGCTCGACAGTCGGCTCGAATAGTAGAGATAGAGGGAGAAACATAACGACCATTGGATAACATCGATTCAGCATCGTCGACGACTGATCATCTTTTTTAGTGGCGACTTAACAGCGATAGTATAATTTAAAACTATTTTTTAAAATTAAATTGAAAAATAGCACCTGGTGAAATGCACAAAGTACACAACCATGCAACTAACTTCAACGTTTGTTGTCAAAAATCTGATTAATTGAATTTGTGATCAATTCGAAGAACTAAGGTTGGAGAAATTAATGACATGTGACCATATCTCTTGAATTTGCAACATGTAAGCTATGCATATTGATATATGACCTGTGACCTTATGAACACTGATAACTTAAATTAAAATATTTCCCCAATGTGCTGTTAGGCTCCCACCCCTACTTTAATAGCTAGGACGTCTATAAAATATATGCTTTTTGTAGATAAATCCAACATGAAGTATAGTAAGTGTGGGATCATTTTATTTTTAAGTGAGGCCCCCATTTGGAAGAAATTAACACCTAAATTTTAATTTAAGTTAAAGTCAACAAATAATTTTAACTTCATATTTTATGGGACCAACAATTTTTTAGCTATATATTTATCAACTTTTATTAAAATCTACTAAAAATCTTATTTTAATCCCCACCAAACACGGACTATGAAAAACTTTCAAATTTATAAAATTTGTGCACATATCATACCGTTGATAAAAAATAAATCTAATCTAACCATTAGAAATATATTAAGAAAAATAGTACCTACTAGTAAAAATGGTAAAATAGCTTCTTGTTGTAAATATAGTAGTATTTATTAATGACTTCTATATCCCTGCAGTCTAGTCATTATAACTATTGTATCCCTTGTAACCCTAATCATTCCATATAAATACGGGATTTTGGTTCTTAATAAAACACACAAGTCTATAAACTTTTTTTTCTCTCTTCTCTTTTCATAATACGTTATCAGGACGAACCTCTAAAAATTAATATGAGTGAGTTAGAAGGTAATAATTTTTATAAGCATAATTATTTATGGCATATACCAAAATTAATCTTGTGACATGTGAATTTTTTATCAATTCGTACATCCAATTAATGTTTCTACATTGGTTTAAGCAATTAAGCAAGCATATGGATGAGGATTTATGCATAGCTGTTCTAATATCTATTTTACTGTATTTATAATGATTATTTTACTAATGTTTACTAATTTATGTACTAATCAATCATGATTATTTTACTGTACTATGAATCATGATTATTTTGTGTGTATATCATATCTGTATCTATATCCATATCCTATTTGTATAACTTGTTTCTGTGAATTTTATGTAAATTAAATGATGACACTATTTATACATCTATTTGGTCAATCAATGATGAAACCAAATTATCTACGCTAATATTCCAGAAAAATATTATATATTATTATTGAAAGAAAATAATTTTCATCAATATTTTGGAAGAATATTGTATACTATTTTTAAATGAAACAATCTTAATCAGTATTTCAGAAGAATATTGTAATATTGTTGAAAATGAATATTAAATGGTGTTTGGTGTAGATTAAAATTAAATTTTGATAAGAGTTTTTTAAATGTGTGGTTGAAAAGTTGTAAGACCCATGAAAAGTATAGTTAAGATTGATTGTTTGACTTTGATTTACATTAAAATTAAGTTTTAATCCGAACCAAATATGGGCTTATATGTGCATTATTTGTTGTTCCAGAAGTAGGATAAACATTTTAATTAATATTTTAGGAGAATGTTACTTGCTCCGAAAGAGCATAATTAAATATGGTAGAACACAAATTATTTCTAATCTCGAAGAGTAAATCCTTATATAATTTATTATAATAATATTTGACTACTTCTGAAAATCATGAATTATAATTTTTAATATTCCACAAAAATATTGACATATTACTTTTGAATGAGCAATAATAAAATATAACATGCTCTCAAAATAGTACATGTTTCGAAGAATGTTTCATTTTGAATTCATGTTTATCCTTGAAGGAAAACATATAACTAATGTCATAAGAACATTGTGTAGCTTGACTACATACTACATGAATGATATATAATTATATAATGTTTAATCATATTCTTCAAAATCAAATAATTGAATTATATCTTATATTGATTAGAAGTTTAATTTGATTTTATTATTTGGCAAGACCAGTTTAATCATCACTGGATCAATAATGATGCAAAATTAAAAATTCAAATGGATATTTAATGAAGAATCAGAAGATTCTTCAATCCAATAAAATCCTATATGATGCTTGTTATTTTTTATGAAAATTTTTATTAATCATCACTAGCTAAAATATGGACGGAATTCCCTACATTTCTGAAAATCAATCAGAGTGATAAATGAGACCTCATCATCTTCCACGCTGACTATCTAAATATTATTTGTTTGTAATAAATTTGATACAATACTAGATGATTGTATGATGTTCGCAACTTGAAGTTTATGAAATTATTTTTCAAATTTTAAATTGTGAGTAGAATTTTCAGATTATACAATCAATACAATGTGTTTTGTTAATACTAGTAATCCTAAATCTCAACTTTCTAATAAGTGTTAGTTGAGATGTTATAAATGATTTAATACTATTATTTGTTAAACGCCTTCAATTAATTTAACTGAGAACAAAGTACTTCTCATTTCTGTCTAGGGAATATATTCGCTTCATGCCAATATCATAGTTCTCTCTTTTATGATTTGCTTATGGTCAGAGTCTAATTTTTTCATCAAATCATTTGACAGTGCAATTAATCTACTACATTGCACTAAAATGAAAAATAATGAACATCGAGAAAAAAATGCATAATTTTAACCCTTATCTCAAACTGGTGATAATTCATAAAGCAATTTGCTGATTGTCAATTTGATTCGACAATTCTCTCAGCATTATGGGGAGGAATTAAGAAATCAAAAATAACATACAAATACATCATTATATAAATCCTCATAAAAATTAATTCGAACTAGAAGTTCGAAAGATAATTCATTTAGGTGCACTTATGGACCAAAAAGATTAACAATATTTCACGAATCAATTTTAAATACTCCAACACGAATTAATTCCTAGGAGGACAATTCATTAGCATTATTTTGATAAATATATGGCACACCTAAAGCATGATGTATTCGATTCTAATATAAAAATCTCCAAACGAAAATGGAGCAATTAGTAAAGATGTTCTCAATAAGGAGACATATACTATTAATGAGTATTTAGACAAAACATGTTTTAAAACCCCATAAGAGGTTCAGGTACCTAAAATAATGAAACTTGAGTTATGTTCGGATAAAACCAACAAGCGTACATGATCGTAGTACACGTAATAAGATTTGTGAGTTAAGAGTATCGATTACACAATAAATAATGTCTAATTTATAGTTCAATAGTTGTTTATAAAATTCGAAACATGGTGACATCAAAAAAGATAGTTTGCATGTTTTCTATACTAATCCTAAAATAAGAAAGCAAATAAGGTATTTATCTATATGTGAATTTTTGTATTGGAATTGTGAATCCCTCTATTGTTATTTAATTCAATTTTTCAAGATATTCTTCTTCAAGATATATTAAACTTTTGTTTAACATGACCCGATCATATTCTTAGTCTGAATTTATATGAAAAATATGCATCGATTTACAGGATTTATCACACAATTGTGTATGTTATAGATATTATTCTTAACACATATTGTCCATGAGTTGATTTTGCAGTGTTCTAGATTTATTGTAAATATGCTTACACTACAACAAGAAACTTACAATTTAATTGGTGATCAAATAATCAAATAATTCAACGAAAATGCAAAATCAATCAAGAAATACTAAACTAATTGTCTTGAATTGAAATAAACAAACAATAGAGCTCATCATTTATCCAATATAATGAAATTTTAACCTAACATTTTTATTATTAAATCGTAAAAGAATAATTGGAAAAACATCACCCAAAAATAAAGACAGATGGAAGAAGTAGGAGAAATTCATGTTCTTGGTTCAAATATTGAAACTAGGCTATGAATCTTCAATATCATTGTATGATTTGCCTAAAATTGATGTGTAGACTTGTTCTTCACCTTCAAAATATGTAGAATATGATGAAATTTAGGTTGAATGGAGGTTCTCCATGTTTTGATACTTAAAGGATATAAAAAAGATTGCGTTGAGTTGTTGCCAAAACAAAAATAAGGAAAATTGAATATTTCCCATTTTTGTATTGAGGCGTGCGCCTAGCTGGTTTGAGGCATCCTTTTTTCGATCGAGGCATGCACCTCCCTTGCCTAAGTTTCAACAGTCGAACAACTTACAGTATTTTTATCATAACTTTTTTTCACGTTAATCGATTGAGATGATTCAAAGTGTTTCGGAAAGCTTACTCAGAGAGATACAATTCTTTCAGATATGTTATTTTTCCAATTTGAATGTTTGATATGACAAAATTGGGTCTCAATATGACGCTAAAAGTTTCGAAGCATAATTTTTTGTGGTAATTACATAAAACTCTAGAGTTAAAGATTATGGTTCAAAAATCATATGAGTAGTTTAATAGTTCAAAAATCAGATTTTCATCTTTAAATTAAATACCAATTACACCTGAATTTCATTCCAATCCGTCTTCTCTCTCTATCAATTATAATCAATTCTCCCCACCTGTCTCTCTCTCTCCGTGGCAGCTCAAGAAAGGTTTAGGAGGTGATGCTTCTATTTTCACTCTCCCCACCCGAATTCAACCTCACCGGCAACTTTATCCCCAGGTTGTGCCGTCTCTTCCAAACTGTAGCGCAGTGATCTGTGGCCTCATCTTCACCGGTGGCTACAGTGCTCGTCTCGCTGGAGTCTCCACGATCTGTCTCTGCCACCAATTTCTATGGCTGTGGATCTGTTGTCGACATGGTGGATTTGTGGTTGTCGGTCGATGATATTGGATCTCTACTTTTGGATTAATCTTTTGAATCTGTAATGCACCGGTGGTGGCATTGGGCGGGTGAGTTCTGGTTTTGGTTCTAACATTGGGCTGGAGGAGAATAGGGAGGAGGAAAATGGTGGTTGTGGATGGTGGTTTGTGTGTCGGATGGCATGGATGACCCGATCTGGTGTTTTTTTTTTATTATTGTTTTGGTGATTGGTTCCTATTAGTGTGGTGGTGGTTCCAATAGTGAGGGATGGCCGATGGTGTTGTGGTTACTGTGGTGGTTTTACCCATGACGGTGTTGCTGTCAGGTGGCGGTGGTGGTTGTGGCGATGATACTGTTGTAGGCAGAGGTTGTCACAAGTGTTGATGGTGGTTATATGGTCACAGATTATTTGCCTGATTGTGATCATTAAATTGATTAATCAGTGACCAATAGAGACCGATGAAGAAGATAAATTGTGACCAGTTTGACCTAAAAAAATATCAATTTGTGACCGTCTAATGACTGTGACTAATACATAAATTGTGACATATTAATTTTAGATCTGTGACTGATGAACAAATTGTGATCTATAAATTTTTTTAATTGTGACCGTAAAATAATTTGTAATATTTAAAATTATGATTTCTGATTGAAAAATAATGTATGACTAATTAAAATATGAATTTGTGACCAAATTTATAGATATGTGACCTTAATGTATGACAAAATCGAATAAATTGGATACTAATTCAATCATTAAATCTGCAATTTTTTCCTCAATCGTGAATAATTGTCTTCTGTTGCGTGAATAATTGTGTGGGTTTGGGATGTAAATATGTATTTTAAGGAGTTTGTTCAAGTATGGAAACTGGATGCTTAATTTTAAGGATTTAATTGCAACAAAATCCTCTCTCTCTCTCTCTCAATTTTGAAATTAAAAACTTGTCATCTTAAAACTGAAATATAGCATAGTTAATGTAGGGATTATGAAATTTTCCCTAATTTTTTTGGCTAAAAGTTTATTTGTGATAATATTTTGAATATAGTTCATCCTTTTGAGTTCTTTTCTCATACAATTGACCACTATCACTCTTGAATCTTCATCGTGAGTCCAAAATAAAATTTTGAGTATAACCATTTTAGTCCCTAAACTTTGGATTTGCTTTATTTTAGCCCTTTTTTGTTATTTCTTCCAATTTTTCGTCGAAACATTAGTTTTTCCTAATAAAAGTAATAAATAACAAATGAGGCTCTAATCCATCCAAAGAATAACAAAATACCATCATTTAAAACCTTGAATAAGTGTAGAGACTACACTTGCCAAACTCCCAAACTCGAATCTTTGTTTGTGCTCAAACAAAACTAAAATTCAACTATAGAACAAACATGCAAAAATATTTAGTTAGCTAACCCTGCATTTTATCTTAGAATTGAAATCATGATATTAAATCTAAATACAATATCAAGATCATAATACAAAAATCAATGTCTACTTTTCCAAAGTAAAGTTGAAGTATGTTTATGAAGAATTAAGCATAGCATCATGAACTCTTAATAGTCAAATATGTTCTTATCTTCACTCATGAGATTCACACCCCCAAACTTGTTCTTTTCGCTCGTCTCAAGTGTGTGATTTAAAGTTGAATTTTATACTATCCTCACTTCTTTAGTTTAGGTAAATCTCACTAATTGTAGTTCAACATGTCAATAAACAAGGATTCTTCATCAAGTTTGATTGATTCAATTTCTAGGACTTAACCAGGGTAATAATCGCTTAGCAAAAGTCGAATTTCCCTAAATAAGTATTTGGGTCTTAACCAAGACATTTGGTGCATCTTTTATTCCATGCACCTACTTTTTCTGATTTTGTATATTTTTTCTCAATTTCCATTTTCAACACGTTTTTCTTTATATGCAATATTCTCTACATTAAGCTTTCTAAATGGCACATATAACAAGCTTTGGGCCGATAACTCTCAAGTCGGTTGGCTTTAAAGAAATAGGTTTTAACACCCTTATAGGTTTAATAACTTGAGTCATAAATGTTACGAAGGGAAATCTTCAAATAATTTTTTTTTTATCCTTGATTAGTGTAATGTCTATCATTAAACATTATCTAAGTACCCCCAACATCTAACTTAAGACTTTCGTCCAATTTCATCATATTGACCTTAGACAATTCACACAAGATTTTTAATTTCACACATAGAATCCCCATTTATCTTAACATCTTTCTACAACGGTGAAATTTTCCCAAACTATTCTAAATTTAGTCTAGTAATATAAAATATAATGGTATTGGGTTTAGTATCTATGGTCTACTATTTCAATCTATCCAATTATGAAATCAACTCATTCCTACACAATATTTAACTTAATTCATGTGGTCAATATATATGAGGCTTAACATGGAAACACAAGAATTAACCTAAGCATGCAACTATTCACCATTCATAGATTAATTCATAATTCAATATATTTCTCATCGCCAGTCAGGCCAACAAACTTAAGCAAGCACACAAAAAGAAAATTTTTAATCTTGCATTTTGGATATTGGTTGAGTTTTTCAGTTCATCCTTAACTCTCCACAGAATCAGATTTTCATTGTTGTCCCTACCAACAATTTCACTTTCATTTGGCCTGCCCTTGTAGCTCTTCCAAGGTCTGCTTGTTCGCAATCCTTAAAGTGGGAAGGTTGCTTGAATGAATTCTCCATAATGAAGCTTTGCTGCTTATCTCCACGCTCAAGACTATCTCATTAGTATCAAAATCTAGTAAGGCTCGACTTGTAGATAAGAATGATCTTCCCAAGATTAATTGCATCTGATATATCTCTTCTATGTCCAGAATGATGAAGTCAGCTAAAAAAATTAACTCCCCCACCTTGATAAGTATGTGTTTGACTATTCCGTAGGGACGTTTTAGTCATCGGCCTGCCAGCTAATGATAATAGATGTCATCTTAGGATCTCCTAATCCTAATTTCCTATAAAGAAGTAAGGGAATTCAATTAATACTAGCTCCTAAATCAATTAAAAATTTGTATTATGTAAATTTCTTATGAAGTAAAGTAAAGTGAAACTCCTTGTATCTTTAAATTTGGAGGGATCTTGCACTGAATGACTTTTTTGTTCTCTTCAGATAGAGCTATTCATGCTCAGGCAACTCATCTTCTTAGTCAACATCTCCTTTAAGAACTTAGAGTAGTTTGAAATTTGAAGGATCGCGTCAATGAACGAGAAGTTGACATGCAACTTTTTGAGGACTTCTAGGAACTTTGTTAACTGCTTCTCCAGCTTGGTATTTTTCAACATTTGGGGAAATGGAACTGGTTATGCAAGTGCTTTGATAGGAATTCTTACCTCAGCCTATGGATTGTCTAAAAGCATTTGCTCATCCTTCTCTGTTGATTCTTCAGAATACTCCACTTGTTCCTTGTCCTTTGTAGATACCTAAGTACATTCAGTCTCGTTCCTTCTTGTAGTCATTTTCGGTAGTTAAACCCACTTTTAATGTTGATGGCTTGAACCTAAGTAGCGGGATAAATGATGGTGACACTTTAGATTCAAAACACACAACCTCAACTACTAGTACTTGTTCCCGTGGATTTTTCTTTGTATCGCTAGGCAATGTACCCTATGGTCTATTGGCTATTGCAGCTGCTATTTGTCCCACTTGCTATTTCAAATTCTTGATAGAAACCTGCTAATTTTGGAAATTGGTCTCGATCATTATATATATAAAGATAGTAAAATTTTCAATGACGGCCTTCACTCTTGCTAATGTTACTGCTACTATTGGAACCCTAGTGGTATATTCTCATAATTTTGCCCTTGATCAGTAGCCCATGAGAAATTTGGTTGCTTGTTCCAGTCTGGATGGTAATTGTTCGAGTACTTCTGCTGCCTCTAGAAGTTTTGTGCATAACTGCCCTCAACTGACTGACCTATGTGAGTGGAAGCCAAATGGCAGCTTGTAGTGATGTGATCTGCCCCATAACCTATGCATACCGTAGCTAGAATTTGTACCATATTCATAGAATGGGTCAAAGTGTCCTTTCTCGTTATTGCCTCCATCTGTGCTGCCAACATTGTCACTGCGTAAATACTATGTATACCAGCTATTTTTCTTTAGACTTCCCTGTCACTCGACCACATTAATTAATTTTTTTACTTTTCTTTCATGCAATTCATAAGCATCATCCATGTTCACAGTTATTATCAATCCTCCTACTGAAGCATCTACCATGTTCTTGAATTCTTGGTGTACTCTATAGTAAAAGATGAACACTTGTGCTTGCTTAGGAATGTCAAGTTTGGGGCACTTCCTGAATAAGTTCTTGTACCTTTTCCATGCCTCTGGATAGCTCTTGAGATCTTTTTGCTTAAATGTGCGGATTTCAATCCGGATTTGATGAACTCGAGATGGTCGAAAAAATTTATTGAGAACTTTTGCACCATGTCATTCTACAACAAGATGCACTCCGAGGTAACTTGTTGACCTATTCTTTTGCAGTATCCTTCAGAATGTAAAAAGAGTAATTGCATTCGAAATGTATCAATTGACATCCCATTCATGATTGACAACTTCGCACAACATGAGAAAAGCCTATATCTGTTCATGTGGATTCTTCGTGACTTTCTCACAGAACCTGTGTCATGATGATTTTGGAAGAGATTGATGGTATATGGTCGAATGTAGAAATTAGCTTGTTCGAAGGACGGTAGATAATTGCAGGTTGCACTAGTGTAGGTATTCAATTCACATAATCCCCTACTAATATTTAGCCCTCGTTGGCAATAAGTATTTGTGGAGCTGCTGGTGGTGGTGGTGGTTGTTCTGATTCTGGTTATGATTTTCAGCCATTGTCCTCGTTTCTCTTTGATCTCTTCTACGTTGTCCGAATGTTCTTTCCAATAGTAGGAAGTCGATTTTTCAAAATCTTGCATAAACTGTTGACAACCTGGAAGAAGTGAAACAGAAAGAAATTAGGAGTTGATATGAATAGGCTAAAACAAACAAAAAAATAAAATAAAATATCAAACCTAATATGAACTAACAAACTAAAATTAAAACTGTTATTCCCCGACAATGGCTTAAAAAAATTGTTCAGACAAAATCCACAAACGTATGGGATCATTTTTCAAGTAATAAAATTTGTGAGTCAAAAATATAGTTTTTGCAATGAATAAGGTCTAACTTGTTGTTCAATAACTACAATTAAATTCGAAGTGTGAGGACATCAAAAGAAATTGTTTGTATGTTTTATCCATTAATCCTAAACTAAGAACACAGATAAGATGTTTATCAAATATGTAAATGTTTGTATTGAAATTGTGAATCTCTTTATTGTCATCTAATTCAATTATTAATTCATAGTTTAGGGGGTGCTCTCAATTGAAATTGTGCTC
>NC_036242.1:18191099-18223914 GCF_002742605.1 Olea europaea var. sylvestris | reverse complement strand
CAATAATTTCAGAATGACTTGAGGATGTTGTCAATGATTACTTTACGGATCTCCATAATATAGTTGTTCCTCCACATGTAAATACATACCATGTTTAAGTTAGTTTTATGTGGATCAGAGAGATAGTCTCCATTTACATATCTCACTAAAGTAGATTCTGACTTTTGAAAATAAAATAATTCCAAATTAATAGTACCTTTTCAGGTAATGAAAAATGTTTAATGCCATTCAATATCTTTGAATTGGTGTAGAGTTATACCATGCAATCAAATTTGTAGAAAAAGGCCAGGTCGAGTGCAATTTATAAGATATGTTAATGATCCAATTGCACTAAGATATAATACTTTAGGATCAAGAACATTTTATCTATTTTCAAGCGGACGAAATGATAATTTTTCATATCAAGTGATCGAACCACTATAGGCGATGACAATAAATGTGTATTATTCATATAAAAACCTTTTAAGACTTTTTCTATGTATGAGATTGATTATCATTTTGGAAATGTTCAATCTGTAAGACAAAATTTGACTTTTTCCAATACTTTCATCTCAAATTTGTTTTTCAAATTATCTAGAGAATTGTTGAGTTCTTTAGAAATTTCGATTAAAATTAAATCATCTACATAAACGGTCACAATTGCAAATCTAATATTTGTTTTCTTTATGAAAACAAATGGACAAACATCATCGTTTTTGCAGCCTTCATTCAACAAATATTCGATAAGGCAATTATATTACATGCATTTCAGATTGTTTCTGTATAATGATTTTTACAATTTAATTGAGAATATAATTTCGAACACATATTATTAATTCCTGATATTTTAAGTCATTCGAAGACTTTCAAATATATGTCACTATCAAGTAAACCATACAAATAAGCAATTGTTACATTCATATGGCACATGTTGAGTCTTTGTGAAACAATTGAACTAGTTAAGAATCTAAAAGTAATAGTGTCCATTATAGGAGAATATGTTTTCTCATAATCAATTTTCAAATCTTTGTGAAAAACATTGAACTACTAGTCAGGCTTTATATTTTGGAATTTCATTATTTCCATCTCTCTTCAATACAAAAACCCATTTGTATTTTATAAGAATTACATTTTAGGCGTTCGAACTACAGGTCTAAATACTTTTCATTTTTTTACGAAATTTTGTTCCACCTACATGACTTCTTTGCATTTTAGTCAATCATTCCTATGTTGATAGTCTTTACGAACAGTGTTTCAAAATCCTTATTTTGCATAATATGAAGAGCCACATTAAAGGAAAAATATTGTCTATAACAACATTATTTCATTCTCATAATTTTGTAAATAACTTATAATTTATTTAAATCTCCTTATTTTCAAACACTTGTGGTTCCTTAGGTATCATATTTTCAGTATTTGATTGATCAGTCTTTTCTAATGTCACTTCTTCTGAAATTTTTGGTTGGTCTTTTTCTTGTACTTTTCTTTTTTGAGGTACAGAGTCTTTTGAACCAACCGATCGAATGCGTTTTTGGTATATTTAATATTCATTTGCTACAGTAAATAGTCCTTTAGGGACATCAATTTTTGTTGAAATATTTTCTGCTGATATTTATTATTTTGTTATTTTTCTTGTGTTAACAAATAAATTTGATAATTAATTCTCTACTCTTTGCAAGTGAATAACTTTTTCAACCTCTTGCTCATATTGATTACTGCGGACATCAAAGTGAGATAGAATTTTTTTCATTCTAAGAAAATTTACCTTACATTTTTTAATATAGTTTTATCCCTCCCAAAGTCGAAAAAGTCGTTTCATTAAAATGACAATATGCAAAACACATAGTGAATAAATCATAGATTAAATGTTTAAGATACCTAATAATAGATAATGAATAAAAACCAATATAAATCCTAAGTATTCGTTAGAGACCCATTTTTGTATGGTGTGGGGATGAAAAATAGATTTGGACAACATAATCGAAAGCACGTAAGTAAAAAAGACTAGGCTTATGACCAAATGTAAGTTGCAAATGCAAATATTGATAATTGACAGTTGGTTTTATACTAATCAATGATACCACATGTAACATGATATGACCTCAAACAAAAATTGTGAGTTTTGTATTCATAAGTAATAGTCAAGCAATAAGTGGTAGACATTCGATAAACAACTCCGCTAAACAATTTTGTGTATGGACATGTGCAATTAAATGTTCAATAATAATTCCAACTGATATACAATAAGCATCGAATGCTTGTGATCTAAATTTACCAACATTATTAAGATGAATTGTCTTAATTGAATAATCAGGAAATTGAGATCTTAATTTTATGATTTGAACAACTAGTCTAGTAAATGCTACATTAGTGAAAAGTAGTTAGTTATGAGATCATCTAGTAGAAAAATCGATTAATGCCATAAACTAACAAAATGGTCCACATAGTAGATGTATTGATCCACATATATCTCCATGAATTTTTTTCAAGAATGTCTAATAACTAACTTTTGTATATTGACTTTTGTAGTCGAATGTCTAATAACTAACTTGCTTAGAGCATTAGGTAAAAGAATCTTCTGACTCTTTTGAGGATGTCCATGTGAGCTGTTTATTATTCGACAAATCATTATAGCTCTTGGATGTCTAAGCCGATCATGTTAAAGTGTAAAACTTTTTGGATCAACCAATTTCTAGATTGTGATAATATTTGGTTCAACCATTTTTATAAATGTCAAATAGAAGAACATAAACAAATAGAAGAACATAAACTTTTTCTTTTATCTACTTTTGACCGAATACAAAAGACGTTATATAAAAATATTCAATATTATTTTCTTGCATTGTCTCAATGAAATATTCATTGCACCGGATATTTATAAAAAAAGAAATTTGCTAGAATAAAGTGCATCCTTAATATATAATTTTATTATTATTTGGTAAAATAATATAAGCTCTTTCGGAGCTTATATTCAATACACCTGATATCATATGAACATTATTTTTTGTTAACGTTAAGTCCTTTTTTTTTTGAAGAATAATATGTATAATTGCATCATCAAGCAAATAGATATCTTGACAATCCATCATGAAACTTCTAATTAGTTCACTTTGATTTTCAGATATTCGTGTGGATAATGTGTAGATTAGTTCATATTTATCTACGTATCAAGATACTACTAAATAATCATAAATAATTATCTCATATTTAGCAACATAAGTTATATTTTAATACTTAATTTGGAGAGTCAAATCTACTTTCTATTTCAAAATTTTAAAATAAATAGTATTGTAGAACTTATTTTTATGGATTGCCTCTAATATATATCGTTAGAAGGTCTTTGAAGATGTCCTTGGAGCATTCAAAAGTAAATTTTTACCAAATATGTTGGCAAAAAATGTAAAAACAACTTTTAACTAACCTTTTTTTTCCCATAAAACAAGTCGCTGCTTACCTTTTGACATTAATCAAGCTTATCAAAACGTTGTTGGACTTCTGTAGATAATCAATACCTGACAAAATAATAAATAAAATTTAGAACTCCTCTCATATCATCTAGTCGCATACAGTTCAATATACATACTCAATTTCAAACACATTCTCATGGGAAAGAGCTTCTCTCATTTTGTCATGTTAAATTGTTAATTGATATATGATCATGGATGAATCATGATCACGACAATCAATTTACATTTTAGAAATTATCTAATTAAATACAAAATAGTAGAAAATCACAATCCATAACTATTACTAGGAGTACTACTTGACGAAGCCATTAACCACTCGATCGCGTTGAAGATAAGATGACAAAGAGAGCTGTGTACTTTTGCCCGCCCACCATTAACGTGGATGAAATGACTTTCCTAGTACTTGTCAACTCCAATGTCCCAACATGCTCAAGAAAGTTATGGATATGTATGTGGTTGAAGGACATTTCTTTGTCGAGATCCAAAGTAAAGACTGTAATAACCAATCGAGATTGTCAGTAATAATATCGTTCCTCAAATTAGATTTAGAGTAAGGCATGTTAACACAAATTTCTTGACATCTTCAATGTTTTAGCTTGTAAATTTGTATTGCTTAATTTTATATATTGAGTTCTGAAATTTTATCTTAAAATGTCGATTTAATATGATTAAATCCTTCTACATTAATTGTTGTATTTAAAGTTGAGGCACGTAAATTATTACCCCAAGATGGTAGCTAGTTTTAGAAAGATTATGCTACATGTACATACTAGGTTTACATACACGTGATGTGATAACATATGATTGGGTAAAAATTTCTTCAATTAAATAAAAAATTCCCTACACTCTTTTAGATACCCCATTTGTATGTAAATTATTATATAACTGCTATATACAAATAGTTTTATTCGGTCTAGAATAATAACTCTGAAATTTGATAGCTCTTTAAATTCTAGACATATAGAATTTGAAACTTTTAAAGTTTAATTACTATAATATTGAGTCTTGAGGTTACAATTTAGAAGTTCAATGCTGCTTAGAGGACCAAACCCTTTTTTATCTAATTACCCCCCCCCCCTTTTTTATATTTTAGCAATATGGAATTTTATTTTCCCCAATTTTATTAAAATGAAGTGTTTGTCTATTTTACTCTTGAGAAATTAACCATTCAACAGTTGATTAACACCACACATTACAAATTCAAGAAGTTGAAGATAACTCTTATAAAGAATAAGTTGGGAACTTATTCATTAAATTTTCTATAAGGTGAGGACTTCAACTATTGGGTTAATTCCCTAAATGGTCACAAAACTTTGCCAAAAGTTTCCATGTGATCACTAAATTCCAGAACTTCCCCATTAGTCCCTGAACTTTGCAAGTTGGGATTCCATCCATCACTGAGTAAACAACACTTACAAAAGTTGACAAATTTGATTACGTGTAATGGAATGACTTACGTGGCACGTCATTGTAATTATTGAATGTCAAATCACATAGTTGCATCCCACATGAAAAGTTGTTGTTTGTAAAACACCTTTTTCAACAAAAGAAAAAAAATTCAAAAAAAAAATTATCAAAATCAAATTCAATCCCTTCTTTATTGTTCATTGTAAAAATCATAATCCTCTCGTCACAACAATTCGAACACAATATCCCATCCATGAAATTCAACAGCCCAGATGAAGAAATCCTGGTTCTCAACATCTCCCAAATGGAATCATCCAAATCTTTGAGAACAATTAAAGATTTACCATTCGTGCATAGTAGCAAATTAAGATTATCATCATTTTCAATATGTGATAAATCGAAGTTAGACATCATAAGAGAGAAAATTTGCTACGATTGCAATGAAACTGGATTTTTCGGTGCCGGGAGGTGTAAAAAAGATAGCTCTGCTGCCAACTATGGCCAAGCTAGTGATAAATCTATTTTGAGTTCATAAAAATTTTTCAAATTGGATTTAATCTTGTTTTGCAAATCTAGGCGAACAACAATTCTGTCAAGATTTGAAGGATGATTGAATGGAACAGATCTCCATTTTCCATACCTATTTATGTAAAGCTTCAGTTTCTTCTCTCCATGTTCAATACCATTAGAAATTGTATAAATATGCTGAAGGCAAGGCTTCAAAATTCTCTTATTCTTTTTCTTAATCTTCAACACAAAACTTCGATCAATTCTCGGGATTTCTTTTCTGGATTGTCACTGAATGTTTTGGGTTTTGTTAATCTGATTTTTGAATTTGTTTGTTTGTTTTTTCTGGGTAAAAACGTGTTTGGTAAACAACATTCCATGTAAGATTAACTATGTGATTTGATGTCTGGTAATTACAAATGACATGCCATATAAATTATTCCATTAGACACGTTATCAAATTCGTCCACTTTTACGAGCATCATCTACTTAGTGATGAATGGGATCCAAATTTTCAAAGTACTCTGACTAATGGGAAAGTTTTGAAGTTCAGTGACTAACGGGGAAAGTTTTGAAGTTCAGTGATCCCGTGTGAACTTTAGGCAAAGTTTAGTTACCATTTGGAGAATTAACCCTCAACTATTAATTTTTTCATGAATAATGCTATTTGCAGTCGCTCACTGCGACAGTCGTTCTACGTGACATACACATGGTAGGTGGTTATTTGATGCATTAATGAATAAAAAAGCTACCACACTAATGCATTAAATAATCACCTGCCATTTGTATGCCACGTAGGGCGACTATCGCAGTGAGCGACTACGAATAACATTACTCTTTTTTCATGGACCAAAGTTAATTAGTAAAAGCTTACCCGTATTGAGAGAGGGTCTGAGTTAATCAATTAGCTTATCTAAGGGTGGGCATTGATCAAGTTGGTTGTACCCAATTTGAAATCGGAACTAACTTTTATCAGTTTGGATTAATTTTAATACCAATCCAACCTCTAAAATCGAGTCGATGTTCAGTTCAATTTGGTTAGAACAAATTAGCTTGGGTCCAAATTCAAGTAAATCATGTTCATCTTGCATATTAATATAGGATATAACGTAAATTGTAAAGGGTCGATTCCTCAAATTCACCATCTAATAATTTTGTTGTTGTTCTATCGATAGATTGAAATTAATTTTTGACATCCATATCATTATCCATTAAAGTCACAAAAGCCTAAAATTTAACATTAGATGTCACAACTAAAAGCAATATTAAACACTGAGCAATGTGAAATAAAAATTGTACAAAAGCAATGGGAATTGCAAAGACGAGAATATATTAAAAACAGCAAATCATGAGAATATATTAAGCAGCAAATTTAGCTTATTGTAACACCTTAAGCAGAGGCACAAATGAATTAAAACATCAAACATATACTAGCCATAATAAAGAATGCTTGTGATATCAAAATAAAACAAAGTAGATGACGGAAAAAAGGGATAACAAAATTTAATGGAGAAGACAAATTTTACCTAACGTGATTTGTGAATGATAAATTATAGGATTCATAGTAGAGCGTAACGCTAAAGCCTAGATTAACAATTTGTCTTAATTATTCGTTTCAAGCAGGTTTTCCGGCCAACCAAAACTTCCTACCGGCAATTTTGACCGCTGTTCTGACTAGCACAAATTAGTAGACTAATGTTCTACAAGATGTAATCAATTGTGATGAATAAGATTGAACGTTAAATATAACATGATAAACCTCTAATGGAAACATCCTTGGCCCCCATGCAATAAGTAAAAAATAATCCACTATCAAAGAAAAATATAATAGTTTCAATTTTGTAATTTTGCAAAATTAACATAAGTAATCAAAAGCAAGTGAATAATAACTCTCTTGTTTTCTTTCATTTGACTTTTTAGGGAAGTGAAATCAAATTATCCGATCTTGAGTCAAACCAAATAATCTGATCTTTGAGTAGGATTATATCGTTCATGTTTAGGTGTGTTGTCTTCAATTATAGTTGAAGGATACAATTTTTTGTTTTGAGATACTTCAATGGAACATCTATAGAGTAGAAATCACCGTATATGGTTGGAAGATACAGAACTTGTTGCTACAAGTTCACTAGGCGAAGACAATTTTTTTCAAAACATTACCAGTCTCTTAATGATCTTCTTTACTTATGTAAAGATCCCTGCACGGTATGAACGTGTCTTACCTCAAATATGATAGTTTTGCACATTAAGAATTATGTAGAATATCTTTGATATAGTTAATAATTAAATTAAGGAAAGTTTTGATTAGTTAAAATAATCTTTCGTTCTTTTAATCATTTGACCAGACAAATTAGCCCAAGATGGTAAATATATATTTTTGGAAGGCAAAGGTTATACCTCGTTTAGGGCATATAAATCCTAAAATTTGTAGTCAAGAAATATGTTTACCTATAGCACCCAATCAATCCTGACAGACAGACTGATGTACCTGTTTGAATTGCATTAGTTGAACAAGTTTTTGGCACATGTTTTGACATTTAAAAATTAATCCAATTTAAACAAGCTAATAAATAAATAATAAGTAGAAATATAAAATATGTTTTACTTAAAATCTCCCCATTTGATTTAAATTAATTTCAAAAACATTTTTTTTGAATTTTTAATGTAACTTTTGTAAGTGTGTGTAGAATGTTTGAAAAATAAAATACGCGAACTACTCCTGAATTAGTTCAATTAGTTCTCACACATAGCTTTTCCTAACCCAAGCATCCCAACACTCATGTTTTTGTTATAACAATATCACTATCATCACAAAATCAAAATCTTACACTCCCCTTTTTTGAAATAAAAAGCACATCATGTGTAATAAGAGAGCAAATAGTTAGAACAAGGGTTAGAGTCAGAATGGCACAACCATCTAATTAGTGAACTTCTTAGCATGAAGAAAGCTGATCTGGATTGGTTGCCTTGACTTTCTTTGTTAAGTCAGACCTGACTCTCTTCTTTAGCAAAAACAGTAGGAGCAGCAGTAGTTGCTTTTTTCTAGCGTGATAGGGGTCAGAACCTTGTGCCTTCGGTGCTGTAGGAGTGGAATTGGCTGGTTGTTAATCTCTCCATTTCTTACACGTCATTTATAATCTGCACAAATAGCTTGGAACTACAAAAATTCTAAATCAAATGTAATGGACAAATTCTCAATTTTTAACATCAAATAAGATTGAACTGACTCATCACATTCGACCAATATTATGATTCTAAACATTTTTCACTCATTTTTGAACTAATTTCATAATCAGATCAATTCCACGATCAGCTTAAAATTCTCGATATAAGCATGAAATTTCCATTAAGATATTTTCTCACAATTAGTTCAATTAATTTCTCATATTGAAACGTGAATGTGTGATATGACACTTTAGACAAATAATTATGGACCATGTCTTAACCACATTTAACATTTTCAATGACTAAATGCTAAAGTGTGTTTCAAACTAGCCATCATTTGATATGGTCTCTTTATAAAAAAAATATATATTTGCACGCCAAACTAGAACATTTATATAATTTTTTATTTGTTTTGCACACACAGGCGATGATTTTTTTCTATATTCTTTTTGATTTACAGTGTTTTCAATTCATGGAGTTGACTTTTTTCACAGTCATAGGGTAGCTTTTCTCTCATGATTTATGTTCATTATCAAGGACAACTTCACGTCTATGATGGTTGCTCTCTTCTCCAATGAACTTGTCTGTTTACATAACATCATATTGCAGTAAAGAGAGGCATAGAAACTTACCATAGGTCTACACTAAAAAACATCTCACTTTTAGATGCCTATAAATGATCAACAATTTTGTCATAGTATCCCTATGGTATACTTATCTGATAATAATTTATCATAAGTTAAAGTGAGTGCACCACACTGAGTGAAAATTCAATTTTATTTCAATAATTACAAACCACTAAGAAATTCACATCTTATGACATTTGCAAGAAAAGATCCAAATTTTTTTTCTTTTTCAATTTTTTTTTTCATATAAATGCAATATACAAGCAAATAAAGTGAACACACAAAATCAAATAAAAAAATTACGTACATCGAACTAGCTTTAAATGTATAATGCATATGCCAACGACATTTTACGAAGTTTTAAATCTGATAGTATCTAAATCTTGGTAAGTGAATTAGCCAGTTACGCTGTAATGTGAATGTGTTCTAGGGCAATTATATTACTTTCAATGTGCTTAGTCCTAAAATTTGCTAAGACTCCAATGAAATATTGTTGAATATCAATGTGCGTTGTCCTAAAATGTAGAACATGATTTTTAATATATTTGTAGCGCTAGGATTTATCACAAAACACGTAAGAGAGTCTTGATTAATACCATAGTCATTGAACATCCTCTTCATTCTCGAAAGTAACATTTCCTCCTACACGACTTTTGAAATTAGTTAACACAGAATGATTACTAGTTATGTATCTGGAACAACAACCATCAAAGTACCAGGAGTTAGGTACAATAGATTTATAAGCAATATCAACAACATAATAACTAGGATCTCTTTTATGTATCCAAACTTGATTTATTCCAGCCTTAGAATTTTGTTTTAAGGCGTTAGTTAGCAAGTTAGTCCTTTTAATGTGATTCAATTTTCTCCGTCTTAAACAGATGGTGCAAATTGTGTCCATGCTGATCACAAATATTACATCTTGTCGTGTGCTGTGACTCACTAGTCCGATATTTTACCTGCTTAACCGATCCTGTGATCTAAAACATATTTTTCAGGAAAAAGCCAAACGAACATAGCCGTTGACACGACGGTTGACTTAGCACTCACAGTCGAAGTGTGAGACCCCATGAATAAAATAATACCGACCTCCCGATGTGTGAGTGCTACGTCAACCGTCGTGTCAAGCTCTATGTTCGTGTAGCACATCCCTATTTTTCAAGGCAGTCAGAATTTGCTTTAGAGTGTTTGTTGCTCTCCTGTTGGTGGTAGGCCTTTGATAGCAATTTCAGGTGGCCAGCTTTATAATTTTTTAGATCCCTATAATTTTTCAGATCCCACTATTGCTTTAATTACATCAGTTGAGGTTTCTTTCTTTTTTGCCTGTTTCTTCGTATCCCAAACCTACTTTGTCATTAGAAATTCTTCCATAAGAGCTGTTTGATTTTTTTCCTTAGTTGCAGACTATACCCAAACTTTTAACATGTTGCGCCCACCGTCCTCGAACCTTTCATTTCATGTGACTGTTAGTTGATAAAAACACTTTAGAAATTGACTTATTTTAACCGAATTAAAAGAAGGATAAGCTCCTATTTGGTGTGTATTAAAATCACAATTTTAATATATTTTGATAGAGTTGATGAAATGTGTAGTTAAAAAGTTGTTGAATTCATGAAATATGTGGTTAAAACTAATTGTTAATTTTGACCTAGATTAAAATTGAAATTTTAAATCTTACCAAACAGGCTCTAAATTATAACTTTACATTTATCCATAAAATATTTTTAAAATTTCTAGTATTCATCTTCTTCCCCAAAACCGCACCCCAACCCCGCAACCCCTAGCAATCAAATCCACATACCCTCAGCACCTCCCACTACCACAGGAGCTAGTCCACTGACCACCGTCCCTCCCCAAGTTCATCTTTCCCGTCAACGTCATCCAGATCCAGGATTTTCCCTACTTAGAGCTTGTAGGACGTTCAAGAATACGGATGTAGAATATAGGATCCAGCTCCATCCAATCCAACTACAAGCATTTTAACACACTTGAATACTGCTTGGGCAGGAACTTGGTTTGGAAATGACTCTAACGTTTGCACCATTATGTAGAATGAAATTGGAAAAAAATTGAATTTGTTCCAGCATAATCACCTTTTGTTGGGGTGGTTGCAATTTGGGAAAGAAAATGAATAGTAAAGAAAAAAACCCTGATTATATTCACACTACTTATTTTTATAAATACATTACATTTTAATTATATTAAAGATTATTAACTTTTATTCATTATCGTATTTACTTTCTTAACTTTTTCATCACATGGTTATTTTTAATATTTCATTGATCAAAAAATATTATTTTTAATCATGATTTTCATCCAAAAATATTGTTAACCTACTTTAAAATGAAGGTCAAATATTTAATTGCATATTTGTTTATTATTTATTTTGCTTATTTAAAAATATAATAGACAAATGAGTCTTTTACTCTATTTTAAAGAAAAAATTGGAGAGAAACTATAATTAGGAACAATTAATGTTTTTTTGAGAATATGAAAATGCAATGAAAAAATTTTGAGACATAAATGTAATAAAATGTGAAGGTTATGAAGATTTCATGCAATAAAAATGTAGCTTAGTTATTAAAAACTGTAGTTGGAATGAATTTAGCCAAAAGAATTTTGTTTTTTAATTATTTTATGGAAGAAATGTGAGGTTACAATTTTATCCTTATTTTAATTGGTCAATAGAAGTCCATTTGTCCTTCATGTTCAATGAAATGAAAGATTTGGGACCATAAATGCAGCAGGTAAAGGTTTGGGGTACAATTTATAATTAAGTGAAAGGTTTGAGATCTCAGCTACAAATTTCCTTAAATTAATTTTAAACGCTACTTTTAGAATTTTTATTTATATTTAAATATCCTCATAGTCGAACATCATATTATGGACTAGATCTTTCCTATATTCAATTTGTTCTAATTCACTCCAGCATATTTTTAAGTAGGTACTAATTAATCATTTGCACATTGTTTTAAGGTTTATACTTGCTTTCAATGATACTAGTCACGGGTGAACGTGGATTGCACTTATTTTTAAAAGTTTTATAAGTACTGTAAAAGTAAGTGTACATGATCTAGAAAAATTAATTTGCACCATTTTAATCTAAATATGAAAAAAAAATGCAAGTCATTGAAATTAAATTATAATTATTATGCATGCACGTAAATAGTGAAATACATAATTGAATATTAAATACATATTAAAAATGAAAAGTAAGACAGTATTGAAAATAATTTATATACACATGATCTTGAAAATTAACTTAAACAAAAGTGTGTTTACGTGAACCTAGAGGATAAATTTATATTAGAGATTAAATGAATAATCTAGAAAATAAATAAGTGTACATGAACATGAATAATTTATTACTCCTAGAATAACTTAATAACCCCTAAAATAAATGTTAGTACATGTTTGACATTGATTTTTCACCCAAAAAAATTAATTTTTTTACCGTTATTCACTATTCAAGCTCTCATTTTTTTACTTCTCCTCTCATAAGTAGAATCCATTTTTCTCTTCAATGGTCGAAAAATAAAATCTCAAAAGCACTACCGAACAACTCCTTAATTATTTTACATGTATGTAAATGATGAAATGTATAATTGAGTGTTAAATACATATTGAAAGAGGAAAGTAAGATATTATTGAAAGAATTGAATTATAGTAGGGTTAAATCGTAAAAAAAAAATGTTGTCACTTGATGTGATATTTAATACATCATAAATTATAGATTATGATTTACATTAAAAATAAAGACACATAAAGAAAAAGTTAATTGTAAAATTAAAAGATTAGATTACGATTAAATATATAGTGGGGAGATTTTTCTATTTGACCTATCATTGTTTCTTTTTATGGAAATGTCTATATTATCCTTAATGAAATGATTATTTCTATAATGCAACATATGTCCTAATCTTTTAATCATTTTATCTTCTATTTACTCTATTTTGGATATTTGAGTATAAAATCATTCTATGATCTAAAAAATAGGAATAATCTGCAACATACATATCATATTTTCTAAGTAAAATACCATATTCTTCAAATGGTAAATTAACGTTCTTTAATTGAGATATAATATTATTTATTTCTTCTAACATTATTTATAATAAATTATCTAATCCTTCAATTATATATCCTGGCATTTATCAAAATAATCATCATGCAATTATCCCTGTGATTTTTTAAAGATCTTTAAAAAGATTCATTATAATTTTAGTAAAAGTTTAATAGTTTTACCTTAAATTTGACCTAGGCTCGTATTTTTAGAACCGAGTGACATTCGAGCTCTGAATTTGTAAACTACTTCCTTCAACGGCCTCCTGCTTTCACGGAATTGTTACTATTTCAGCTACTTGCTCTCATTGTATCAACTTCTAAATAATAAAATTCTAGACTTCTGTTAAAGAAAAACTCTCTTTTTGCTAAAATAAAAAGGAAACTTTCTATTAGATCATCCAAGAATCTATGAGAAAAATATTTAGAAACTCATATTGATATCAAAATATTGGAATTTTACTTCTATCAGAATTGATACAAAACTTATATTTAGTACAAAGAGATTTCCAAAAAAACTTGGTTTTTTAAACTGGGAATGGGCTATTGCTTACAACTCGAGATTTAAAGATAGGATGAGATGATATTCTTCTATGGCAATCTCTCTATTTATACAAGTTTATGAGATTCTATTATATCATTGATTACATCACAAGGCACTATTGCCTTTCTATTATTTTCTTCCTTGGGCCTACATGTTGCTTCAACTTTTTATCTAAAGAGCATCTTTTTCTATTATTGCTCTTATCTTCAATGTCTTCACATGCAATTGTACACATTTGTCAAAGGTGCTCTATTATTGTCCTCTTCATTTCTTCACATGCAGTTGGGTCACTCCCTTAGCTGGCAAAATTCTTTTATAGTGGTAGGACATCATGGAAATTAATGTATATCAAATCTTGTAATATAGTATTTTGAAATTTCTGATTTTGCACATCCTCCATTGGATACCAGCATCCAATTTTCATATTGGCACAAGTACGAAAATTTTTTATCAAATAAATTTTTGGCAATGTTGTAAATGGCTTTAATTCCAAGTGCTCTCCTATATCTGATCCATGATTTTGTTACTGTTAGGACTTTTCTATTATTCTCTGTAACATCAATTTGGAAATTGGCTGCAACATATCCAATTGATATTATGTGTTCAATTGGATAGTAAACAATTCCATCATATTCTGGACTTATTGAATAGAATTTCAAAAATATTTTTCTTCCTCTGGCAAATCTGAATACTTCTTTAATGAATATATCATCAAATTTCAAAATTTCAATAAAATCTCTTTCTGGATATATCAAATCCATGAATCCATAGTCTACCATAATTTTTATAAATGAAGGGTCACCTCCTTCCATGGCCGTTATTCTGCAGTAAACATTATTTTCCGGAGAAATGAAATATGAATCACTCATTTTTATTTTATAAGCGATTTTGACTATTTCGACATATTTTTTCTTCTTTTGGATTTAAATGGATTTTATCTTCTTGTTCTATGATGCTGATTGTTTTGGTATCTCTTTTATCTCCATATATCATAATTTTCTTGGTTGATGATACAGAAATGGAATCTCATTTATCATCAGTTGATATGTTGTCACGCCTGGATCCACTGCTGCTTCCAGTTATCCCTGTTTGGTATTAATTTGGAAAACTCATTTCTAAGCTCTTTGGTATATCTGTCTCAGACAGTATATCTTTTAGTTGAGCTGCAATAGCATCAACTTGATTTTTGAGTTCTATGATATATTTTTTTATGCTCAGTAGTGATATTCAACAGTATTTTTATATTTGAATTGAACATCTCTGAGATTTGGGTTGCTCCAGGGTTTATATCTTCAGATTCTTATCTAAGAAAATCTGTTCTTTTTTGTATATGTAAGATAGATTGGTATAATTCCATGACCTTGTCTTTATCCATCATCAAATTCTATGTTTCTTCTGAGAAAATCTGCAAAAAAATTATTAACTCCTTTAATATGAACAATATCAAAATTATAAAATGCTAAATAAGCTTGTCATCTATGAAGCCGTCTGTATTGGGGTTCTGATGCTAATTTATTCCTGACTAATCCTGCAACTTGAAAATTATCAATTTCAACAATAAATTTTTTTGGGCAATAAGAATAATGAGAACTTCTTTAACCCTCTAATAATTGCTAATAATTCTTTTTCATGAGTAGTATAATTTATTTCTGTTTGGTTAAAAATTCCACTTGAATATTTTCAAATCTCATTTAGATCTGTTTTTAATATTGATGCCCAATATTTATTTGAGGCATCAGTATTAACAATCAATTTATCTTTTTCATCTGGTAATCTAAATTTTGGTAAATTTCTGCATTCTTCTTTTAATGATTTAACTATTCCCATAAGTTTTTCATTCCATCCTTTAGTATTTGTTTTCCTAAATAAAACTTGAATTTTATGTCTTTTCTTAGAAATATTTTCAATAAATCATTCTGCATAGTTTAAATATCCTAAGAATTTTTGTATTTTTTTTTTAATTCTAATTTATCTGAAAACTTTTTATCTTTTTGGATATATGAGTCTATAATTTTATCCCTATTTTATCTATTGATAATTCAAGAAAGTCTATCTCTTGTTTTTCTATTATAGATTTCCTTTTAGATAATACAATTCCTTCTTTTTTACATTCGTTAATAAATTAGATTAAATGATTTCTATGTTCTTCTTTACTATTAGAACATATTAATATATCATCTATATAAACTATTAAAAATTCATTAAACTTTTTAAATATATAATCCATCTTTCTTTGATATATTTGTAATGCATTTTTTTTAGGTCAAATGATATAACTAACCATTCATATTTTCCTTGAGGTGTACTAAATGCAGTATATTGTATACTATCTTCTTCCATTTTTATTTGCCAAAATCTTGATTTACAATCAAATTTAGAATAATATTGTTTTCCTCTTACAAGATTTATTAACACTTCTTTATTTGCTAGAAATTTAGTATATTTATTTAATTCTTTATAATTTATGACCATCCTAGTTTTTCCTCTAACTTGTTCAGAATGTTTTATAACCATAAAGGCTGAACTACAATGAGATCCATTACTAGGTCTAATAAGTTTTTGTTCAAATAATTCTTTTATCTGATTTTTAAATTCTTTTGTATCTTCTATTGTATACATCATTAGTCTTACTCTTATTATAACATTTTCTGGTAATTCTATTTTGGCTTTTGGGTGATGTGGTTTCCAAAATAATAATGAATTTTCTCCATAGATCTTTTCTAGTTGTTCAATGATTTTTTCTATATTCATTTCTATTCCTATTTTTAAAACTTTTTTTTATATATTATTCTTTTATTTTTTATTTCATTATAAATAATTTGTTTTTTCTCCCACTTATCATCACGCTGGGTTGGCTGAACTATATACGTTTTAAATTCTCTAGGAATCTTTGATAAGTGTCCACGAGGTGTTTGTAGTATTATCATATAACTATTTTGTTTATAATATTGAAATTGTTGTATAAAGTCATTTCCTAATAATATATCACATTTTAATTTATCATAATTATATACTTTATTTATTGTAACTTGTTTACTTCCAAGAATTATATTTACTTTATCAGCACTATTAATTTTCTGAGTACTTTTTCCTGTAACTCCAATTATTTTTATGTTACTATTATTATTCCATGATTTTATTAAAAAACTTTTAAATATTGTTATATCACTTCCTGTATCTATTAAAGCACAAATTGTTATATTTGTTTCAACAATAGTAATTTGTATATACACAGCTAATGGAAAACTTATCTAATTATTCATCTAATTCTTTTTACACGATGTAGTTTGTCCATTATGAACAATATATAATCCTTCTCTTTTTATACTATAATCTTCTAATCCATTTAGAAAACTCATTCCTAAAAGTATATGAGGGTTTATATCCATACTTCTATCTATATAACATGGTACTAAAAGATCTATTCCTCATATTTTTATTGGTATCTTAACTTCTAAATCTATTATATGTACTTGTCCATCAAAATTTACATACTTATATGGTTCAATTTTATGAGTTATTAGTTCTTTATTTCTAATCGAAGTTATATGACATTCAGTAGCTCCTATATCTATTAATATATTTGGTCCATTTATATGTTCTCTTCCATTATAATATTCTCCTTCTATTTTCATATTTCCAGCATTCTTATATAGTTTTATTTCTTTTATTTTGTTGATTTCTTCTAACTGGTTTTTATTAGGTATTTTAAAACTTTTTGATCTTTTAATTAATTTTTCATCTTTAAATATAATATTATTAGAACATTCTCTTTCATTTAATTCTGTTATTTCAGGTTTATTTTTTGTTATCATATTCCTTTGGAATTAAACTTATTTGTTTATTTGGTTCTATTATTTTATTAATATCTTTACATTCTTTATGAACTTCAATATATGGTTTATTGGAATAAATATTTTCATAATTAAAATTGGTAAATGTGTATAAAGCTCTATATTCTATAATCATAATTTGATCACCTGGTTGCATAATATCATCTCTATGAAGGTTGAAATGTAATTCTAAAATTTCATTAAAATTTCTATCTTTTAATGATACGCAATATTTTGGATAACATGTAAACATAATTTTTTTATATACTAAATTTTTTTCTATTGTTCCTAAATGACTATCTTTTAAGTTTATTATTCTTCCATCATATAAAGTTATAGTTAAGGGTGAATTTATCCATTCTCTAAATAGTGATTTAAACATTATTTGTATTCCTGCTAAATAAACATATTGAATTTTTTCACTTTATTTTTTACTAATCTTTATTGATAGTTTATCAACTGTATTTTTTGTTAAAAGATTTAATTTATGTTGTCCATGAGTTGTCCTTACATCTATGATTTTTTCTATTTTGTAATATTCATTTATTGCTATTCTTTCTCTTTTCCAAATTCTATCAAAGATTTTCCATTTTCCTATTTTTAAATCTAAGGATAATTTTTGCAGTTTTCCAAATTTATTATTATCAAAAGTGACTTTTAATTTATATCCTTCTATTCTTTCATATTCTTGTATATTTATATTATTACTTTCTATTTCTTCAATCTCTTTATTCAGATCCTGATTCATCATCTTCTATTTCACTTATATATACTTCTTAATCATAGTATTTTTCAATATCTGATATTTCACTTAATTCATCTTTTATTTCTAAATATTCTTTTTGTAATATTCTAACTTTCTTTTTATCATAATCAGGGCTTATATGACCTATTTCTCTACAATTCCAACATTTACATTGACTTTTATTTTTCTTATAATTTTTATTCTTCTGTTGATAATATGAGTTATTTTTTCTTTTATAATATCTTTTTCTAGGTTTTAGGTATTTTTTATTGAAATTTCTAAATTTTTTAATTTTTTAATTTTTATATTTTATTTTATTAATTATTCTTTCAGGATTACATTCCCATTGTACATGGGTTTCCATATCTTCACAACATATTTTAGTTAATTTTCCTGATTTTTTCATTAATTGTATTTGTCGATATATATATATGCAAGTCTTTCAAATAAAAATTTTATTTTTGAACCTAAAGTTCTAGGTATTCCAGTATTATCCCTAATATATTTTTTAAATTCTATTTTAAAATATTTTCCCCATGAATCTGGTAACTTATTATAATACATGTCTTGGTATACTTCTTGATTTTCATTACTATAAAATTGAACATAATAGTAATTTTTAAATTCACAAGTATATTCTTTAATTTTACACATATCACATATTGTTAAATTTATTAATTTTATTTTAGCATTATCTTTTTCTCTTATTGATTCCTCTTCAGTATTTCTTATCTAATTTTCTTCTAAAAATTCATCTGAAATATATTCTACTAATTTTTTTATACCTTGTCTATCTGATTTGATTATCTCTGTTTGTACATTTCTTTTTATTAATGTTTTTGTATCGTTGCTTATTCCTTCCTACCAATTTCTAATATCTCCTTCAAATGATGCTATTAAAAAATATATTATTCTTTTAGTATTTTCCCACGTGTTATCTTCGTTATATAAAAAGAATAATATCATTGAATCTGCCCAAGTTAATAATGCTTTTTTAGTATCTATTTTACAATTTAAATCTAGTTTTGTTATTCTATGATTAATTGGTTTATCATAATTATTATTTAATTCAAATCTATCTTTATATTTATTTCATTTAGGTGGTTGTCTATCTCTTACTTTATCATAGAATTGTCTATATGATTTACTATATATAGGTGCATAATTTTCATCTGTATCATGTAATTCTTGTTTAGAGGTTCCTGCTGGATTAAGTCCTTCTTCAGTATTCATTAAAATTTGGTATTCACTTATATCAGTTAAACTTAATTGATCAAAATTTCCTATTAGCAAATCTAATTCTTTACTCATCTTCTTTTTTTTCTACTTTTAATTTTCATAATGATTTCTCTTTAAATTATTCTTCCTCTTCTAATATTTTTGGTAATATATTCTTTCTAAACTCATTATCTATGCTTCCTGTTTTTATTACTATATTCTCTTTTTCTATATGTTTCTTTCCTATTCGAGTCATCTATTTTTCTATAAGTTTTTTTTGTATCTATTTTCTTATCTTTATTTTTATTATTTTCCTTTAATTCTCTAATCTCAAATTTTAATATATTTATATCGTTTTGTTGTTTCTTTTACTTCATTTCTCAAATCTTGTATATCATTTATTAACATTTTTATTAATGATTTTAATTCTTCCATGTATTCACTTATTGACATTTTAATTTTTTTTTTATTTCTAACTCATATGTTAATTTGCATTTTTTCTCTTCCTTTTTCTCTATTATTTTTCTAAATCTTCTTTCGGCTGTATCTGGATCTACTAATTCTTCTTTTACTATTGTAAAATATTTACTCTCAAGTCTTAATTTTTCACATCTTAATTTTATTAATTGTCTATTATTTGGTATTCTCATTTCTTCTGGTATTAACATTATATTTCGTATTTCTTCTAGTATTTTTTCCTTTTTATAAGCAATTTATTTAATTTTAAATGTGTATTATTACTTTTACTCATACTTTTCTTTATAATATAAATTATTTTCTTCGCCTTCATATATATTAATAATCTTTTCATATGTATATATATCTTTTATTCTTTCTATTATTAATTTATCTAGTATTTGTTCCTTTATTTCTTTAGGAAGTTCTTTAATTATTGTTAAAGTCATTATTTTTAATTTATTACGAATGGGTTTTAAAAATATATAACTACCTTTTTCTTCTTCTAAACATCAATAATTATCTATTTTTCTTATTTTTATTTCCATGATCTCTATGGCTCTGATACCAATTAGGGAGTGCTACTTAGAGCGAACAAAAATCAAATAAATCAAATAAAAATATTAATCAAATAAATTTATTGAATTTCAACCAATATTTAATTTTAAGGACTAAAATTGAAATTTTCTATATTATGATGCCTTGTTATGTAATATTCAAATGGAGGACATTTTTTGTATGTAAATTGTCTAAGGGTCATTTTGGAAAAGTAACCCTTTTGAAAAGGTTATTTCCATATATTTCCCTATATAGTGGCACAATTTATGATTAATTCTATCTAATATTTCATCGAACATAGCAAATATGTAGAAATAATTGTCAACATTAAAAAGAAATAATTGCATTTCTGCACCTAAATTTTTTATGTGTGCCATCCATAGTCTCAAACCTTTAAAACTTTATTTTTCGGACTACTTCATTTTTCCCCACCTTCAACCATACCCAATTAAACCAAAATCAAAATCTAGAAAATCCAATTAGGTGCAACCACATCAGCAGAGTTCAAAACTCTGGGGTACTCCTCAAAACCAAAATCATCAAGGAATTATCATATAATTTTATACCATACAGATTCAAATCCAATCTTTTACGTGCAAAACAAAACCTTTGTTTGATGCTAAAATTCAACAATTCAATCGTTTTCACGGCAAACCTTGTGTGTATGATTGTGTCCTCTCGGGCCTGTAGGGCTGCTCGGTTATACTTGCCAAGACTTGTAATGACATGGAAGCAACTTCTATATAAATTATGTCAAGTCCCAGTTCAAGAAACCAGTTCTTTCAGTTGGTTCGGTAGTTTCGGAACCTCCACCGATCATCTAGAGGAAAAATGGGCTAAATGGTTGGACAAATTTGAAGGTAACTCTGTAATTTACTGTTCTTTTGGGAGCGAAACATTCTTAAGTGATGACCAAATTAAGGAACTAGCTTTAGGGCTATAACTAGCGCACGTCTTCCATTTTTCATCGTCAAAAATTTTCCTGCAAATGTGATGTCTGAGCTGAGCTAAAGAGGGCGAATAAAGCTATACGTACAGGCAGGTTTCACAGGGTGTTTATAGGCATTTTAAATTTGATGACGTGGCAGTTCATTAAATAAAGGAAAGGACAAAGAAAAGAACAAAAAAAGAATAGAAAATAGGGAGGGAAAATCCATAGCTCCCCCAAATTGGAGAACAGTGAAGCGGAAGCCCAAAGCGCAACCGTGCTCTAAGAACTCCGGCCATCTTCCCACGGGAATCGCAAAAAATTGTGTTGTCTCATATATCACGCGTAGCCTGGGCATATAGCTTCAACCTTCGGTGTTGGAGAGCCCTGAAAACTCTCTTCCCCACGAATTCCAGAGCCCTGAAAACTCCATCCCCGACGGCTTATTCGGGCTAAAATCACGACTGCCCCAGTCATGTAGCTTACACCTCCAGTGTTTTCTTATTGTAGCAAAATGTTCTTATTTATTTAAGTTGGATTTTTTGCTCTCCTCATTTTCTGTGTTTTATCCCATGTATGTGAAAGTTGTTGGATCTCAAAATGAAGTATTCTTCTCAAATGCCTCAAGTTTTTGGTATGCAAGAGAGCCTGGTAGCATCAACTTGGGAAATTGGTGTAGAAGAGATATCACTTGGTTTTTAAATCAGCTGATTTTGGAAAATTCATTAAGCTCTGCATTGTTCTGTCACTTGGTTTTATTGGAATCTGTTTTTGAATTAGTTTTCCAATGCTAAATTTTGGCAACTTGGTTAGATTCAATAATTCAAGCATTCACCCTTAACATAAAATGCAAAACTCAAAATCCATGGTGAGAATAAGAAATACTGATGCCAAACATGATAAAAGCAACATAGTTTACACCCATTTTCCATTATCAAATACATATTACAATAAACGAGAAGGAGAGGTGTTTTCCAGTGGTGGTTTGGTGCCAGCGGAGGACAACAGGGTTCGCTTCCTTTAAATCTCGGTTGTTATGTTTGAGTAATGCTTCTACATTGCTTTCTTCACTTGTTTTGCACCGGGCGGAGGTGGAGATGAATCCGGCGGTTTGTCTTGTCGTTGTGAACAGAGGCGATGGAGTTGGGGACAGAAAAAGGGACGCAAGATCATATTTCAATTTGGGGGTTTTATTTATTTATTTTTTCCAATGCCACGTGACCCTGTGAAACACATGTGAAGTGCACCCTGTACGTTTTATTTATTTATTTTTTCCAATGCCACGTGACCCTGTGAAACACATGTGAAGTGCACCCTGTACGTGTAGCGTGATCGAAAGAGGGCACTTCCTCAAAGGTTCTTGGAAAGAGTGGAAGGAACAGGAATAATTCACAGTGGGTGGATCCAGCAGTCGTCGATTTTGGCCCACAAAAGTGGGGTTATTATTTAGCTCTTGTTTGAGCCCCATTTTTGTCAAGAAAATGTATTTTTGAATAGTGTAATGATGTAAAATGTGTGGTTAAAAAATAAGAAAAAGTTTTAAATTTTCGTGTAATATTATTTTATTGAAGAATGTGTGATTGAAATGATTTCAAAACATTGTTTAAGAATGTATTTTTTTTTTAAAAGGGCTCAAACAAGGGCTTAGTATAATTCTTCTCAAACAGGGCCACGTAGGCCCTATTTTTCCACCCCCCACGTGGCCCTGTTTCCCAAGAATAACTCATTTATTTATGAGGAAATTACAAAAAAAATCAAGTGTTTAAAAAAGACAATTCTAAGATTAGGTACAAAGTTTAATAATGCATAAATCAGGTTTCCATAAAAAATTAAAACCCCAATTCATTTTATCTCTCTCTCTCTCGCTCAAACACACGACATAGTGGCACACCCTCTCTCTCCCGTTGTAAGCTCACGACTGTACCAATTTGGCAATCAGAACTCATCTTCAGTCGTTGCCACCTGTCGCATGTCGTTGTCACCCAACTCACGAATAGCGATCGTGCGACTGCAGATCAACCCTTCTCCCTTTTGAATTATTCGTCACATTGACCGCTTCCGAGCCTCGGAAGAAGAGAAGTCATAGCCAGAGATGCGTCAAGTTGACTGCCTCCGAGGGCTGCTATGAGCGTTGTTGCATGGTGGCGCTCATAGTGCAGCATGGATATTGGTGGTGTTGGTGAGGTTTTGTGGGGGTGACAGTGTGGTGATGGTGCAGCGACGGTAGTATGGTCGCACTCTCTCGTCGCTGGAGATCTGAGCGTCGCGACTGCTGTGAAGTCATCACGGCTTTGGTCTGAGTGTCGATCTCTGGTATGTGTGCTGATTTATATGATATGTGTAGTGGTATTGGATATAGATGATGTAAGATGGGTGGTGTGGGTGTGGTGGTGATGTGTTGTGGTGGTGTTATTGGCACGATGGTGCTCATGATGGTGGAAGTAGGAGGCGGTGTTTCCCAACTATTATTGTGTTGTTGTTGATGATGTTGGTGGTGATTGTTGTGGTGACGAGTGGGGGTGTCTGTGACTAACTACTTGGACGTTTATGACCAATTATTTGGTTGATTTGTGATAAAAAATGAGGTGTTTATAACTACAAAATAATTTGTGACTAATAAACCGTGGTTTGTGATCCATAGATAAAATGTGACATGTAATTTGAATGATTAATGACCTCGAAATAATTGATTTGTGACAACGAAATAATATGTGACCAATTAAATCGATGATATGTGATTAGTAAATAAATCCATGACCAATAATTATGAATCTGTGACCATTAATCGTGTAACTGTGACTTTATTATATTTAATTAATAAATATTTTCAATTAATTATACAGAAACCTAAATTTTGAATTTTTAAACTTTGTACCTGATTTGTGAATTGATGTAAACAATACATCTGAATTATGAACTTTTCCCTTTATTTTATGTCATGCAGGATTTAGCTCAATGATTGAGGCTACGGTGAATGATTGCCAAGTAGTTATGCTGCCCTAAAAGGGCCACCAATTTGTGAATTCTAAGCTAGTGCATGGAGACCTTAAGGTTGTATTGGAGGTCAACAAAAGGGATGAAGATTGGTTATTTGGAAAATAGGATACTAAGAATGCTGTTGAAACTATTTAACAATATCTATATAGTTTTAAAAGTTTGGAATCGTGGGCTGGGGCAATGGGGAAGAAGATGAGGTAGGTCAGGGTGGAAAATAAAGGCTGCCAATTTTTGGGGAAAAGTTTGATTTTCTAACCGTTGGCAGCTGAAACTTTTGATTGCTCCTCTCATGGGTGGGACCCACGGTCAAAGATAATGACTCCATTTTTTGTTATAATTTGTTGAAGAAGCAGCACGAGACAAGGTTTTGAAGGTTTGAGATTGTGGGTGACATATATAAAAAATTTGGGTATAATTTGTAGAAAAATAAAAAGTTCGATACTGAAATTGCAACTATTCCTTTTTAATTTTGGTGCCTGTTTGGGCCATATTATTCCAAAAAATGCATTTTTAAACAGTGATATGATATCATTTCAATCACACATTTTTCAATAAAATAATATTACACACAGATAAAAATTTTTTCCTTATTTTTTAATCACATATTTCCCATCAATACACTATTCAAGAATGCATTATTACCAAAATAATGCGACTCAAACATTCCCTTGGTATTTTTTACTGTTTTGTACAAAATGTTTCAACTAGGGAGAAATTTCAATAATTTAATGCAAGAATAAAATTCATATATATATAAGCGTAGTATAACATTAGCTATTATAGTTGTATTCTTAGATTTGTCACTCTTTAAAAAGAAAGATAAAAAAGTTCTTTTTTGGTAGAAGGTCGATCTTCTTCCATGCTAAAATCCAAAACTAAAGGCATAAAAATCAAAACTCAACATGATAATATCCCATAAACATAAATTCATTCATATTTTAAGAACTCAGAACTTAAAATCTTCCTTCGTTGTTCATAAATGCATACCCTTCTATTGTAAGAAATTAAAAATTCATATCCCAAATCATAAATTCAAATCATTCATATCCAAACATTCATACCTCTAGCTCCTTCCCACAATTTCTTTTAAGTGTATATTTCGTCAGTAGTCGCCATTTTTGATTGAAGATAGGCGGTTGGCAGTCGACTGAAAAATTTGGGAATTTCAATTTGGCTTTCAAAAACTCAATTGAAGCTTGATGTTGAATTTTAAAGAAAGAAGAAAATAGAGGAATCAAATGAGCCTGCGATGGATTTGGACTAAAATTTAACAAAGTCAATTTTAAGAATTGGGCCAAATTAAAACAAATAATTAGTTTTAAGAATTAGACTGGGCTTGCCAAGTTATATAAATTGTTGAGGGGCTATACACTAAAATTAAAACCATTTCACATAAGGGCCCGTTTGATTGCAAAGATGGGATTTGGGTGGAAAGAAAATGAATTTCAAAAAATTAAATTGTTTATAAATTGTTTTCCTGGGAATTGTAAATTATTGTGTTTGATTGGTATAATTATTCACGTGAAAAATATTGAAATAAAAGTGTTTTTCTGTGTTCGTTCGACTTTGTTTTACATGAAAATTGTCAATTAAAGAAATAGATTTTACTGGTATTGGGGATGAAATTCGTTTCCATTGCCCAAAAAAAAGAAAAAATTTAAGAAAATCATCTATCTTTTGATATTCGTTTGACTTTATTTTACATGAAAATTGTCAATTAAAGGGAGATATTTTTTTACAATAATTTTTAAAATTTGTTTCCATTGTCAACAAATAAAAAAACTTGGAAATCCATTTTCCACCATATAGGTGGGAAAACAAATTTAATGAAAAACAAGAAATGGTCACCGTGTGAAGCAAAAATAGAATTTCAATTGCCAAGAAATAAATGCCTATTAAACACCAACAAAATGGAAAATTTTCCATAGAATTTGTTTTATTTTTGTAGGATCTGGACTTGGAGGGCAATGGGCTACAGCCACGTGCAGCCCACTGCCAAATCCGCCCAGCCGGCCCACTCCTCTTATACATATGCACGAAAGCCAGACTGAAAGGATCGAAAAATGGTGAAGTCATATCTTCGATACGAGGCGGCGGCGTCGTTCGGAGTTATAGCATCGGCGGACTCCAACGTAGCCTACGACAGCTCCGGAAAACACCTCTTGGTGGCGGCGCTTGAGAAGCTAGCCGTGTGGCACGTTCGCCAGGGCACTTGTACAAAAACTCTAGTTCCATCGCCTTCCTCCTCGCATGGCGCCTCCCTCGCCGTCACTTCCATTGCCTCGTCTCCCTCGTCTCTGGTATACTCTCTTTCGCCCCCTCTTTTAGTCCATCTGTATAGGAGGCTTATAACTACGGCTTCGTATTTTTTATGCTCTAACTAATGAGTAAAAATAAATTTTGATTTTTTAATTATGTAAGAGCATAATGTCGGCACCTTCTTCCCATCTATACATAACATGTATATGTTTGTAATTTCTCAATTCAGAAGAGCTTTCTCCAATTTAATTTCACACAATACATAGATATGAGTATTATGGGTTCATACATACTTAAAATTGGAAAAATACGAACTTTTACATCGTATTTATTTATAGCTCTGAAGCCCCACGGGACAACAAAGCACTTTAACTCATAGTTACAATGTTAAATGGGGTTTTAATGAAAAATTGCTTTTGGGCGAGATTTTTCAATGAATCATCATAACCTGTTACTTTTTGTCCTCTCATAATGATATTAAATTTCTCGAAGTATTATTTTGTTTTGTTTCTCATGGTTTTTTATTCCAGAAGAAGCCTAGGTGTGATGCTTCGATCAATAGTTTCATTTTACTCTCTTTCATTCCTTGCTTTCATGATAGAGGAAATTTGAGATAGTCATAGATGTCATGTGTAAGGTTAGAAAGTTAAGGGGGATGTATATTTTTGCACTTCCCAGTTTGTTGGCTGAACCATATTTTGATATTCATATTGTTGGGCTCATAATAGACTATAGTTCAGGAAAAAAAATTGATTTGACCCAAAAATGGCAGTTGACGTAAAAGTTTGATTTAAATTTATATGTTGGAATATAATGAAGTAATGAATGGGAATTGGTTTTGCAGATAGCTTGTGGCTATGCTGATGGTAGTATAAGAATATGGGATAGTGAGAAAGGAACATGTGAAACCACTTTGAATGGACATAAAGGAGCTGTAACAATAATCCGGTACAACAAACTTGGATCTTTGCTTGCTTCTGGAAGCAAAGACAATGACATTATTTTATGGGATGTGGTTGGTGAGGCTGGTCTCTTCCGCCTTCGTGGGCACCGTGACCAGGTTGTCTTATGAGATTTTACTCATTTGGTATTTTCTCTTTGTGATTTGAAAGCTGTAGATTGTGTTTCTTTCACCATTTTTTGGGAGCTGAATTATCTTGTTCCGTCTTTTTACTTGCATATTGCAGGTCACTGACCTTGTCTTTTTGGATTCTGGTAAAAAACTGGTTAGTTCATCCAAAGACAAATTTTTAAGGGTCTGGGACCTTGAAACGCAGCATTGCATGCAAATCGTAAGTGGTCATCACAGTGAAATTTGGTCCATTGATGTTGACCCAGATGAAAAATATCTGGTCTCTGGGTCGGCGGACCCTGAACTCCGATTTTACATGATAAAGCATGATTTGGCTGATGGAAAATCTCTACCGGATAAAACGGAATCTGATGTGGATAATGGAAAAGCATCTGCTCAGAACAAATGGGAAGTTTTGAAGCATTATGGTGAAATTCAGCGGCAGATCAAGGATAGAGTTGCTACAGTTAGGTTCAATAGGTCTGGAAATCTGCTGGCTTGTCAAGTTGCAGGGAAAATAGTGGACATATTTCGTGTATTAGACGAGTCTGAATCTAGACGTAAAGCGAAAAGAAGAGTTAATAGAAAGAAGGAGAAGAAAGCTTCTAAAGGGGCAGGTGAGACTGCTGAAAATGGAACTGTCGAAAATGAAGTTGGTAATGACATCACTGTTACTGTTCCTGATATCTTTAAGCACGTGCAGACTCTTCGAGCCAGCAAGAAGATATGCTCCATTTCTTTTTCTCCAATCACTTCAAGAAGCTCTTTGGCTACCTTAGCATTGTCTCTGAACAATAATTTATTGGAAGTTTATTCAATTGAGAGTACTTCAACCACAAAATTAAGCGCCATTGAGCTTCAGGGACATCGTTCTGATGTGAGAAGTGTCACACTTAGCTCAGATAATACTCTTTTGATGTCAACGAGTCACAGTACGGTTAAAATATGGAATCCCAGTACTGGTTCTTGCCTCAGAACTATTGATTCAGGATTTGGATTGTGTGGTCTATTTGTCCCCGGTAACAAGTATGCAGTTGTTGGTACAAAAGGTGGTACACTAGAAATTATTGATGTTCGAAATGGTACTTGCATGGATGTAGTTGAAGCTCATGGTAGCTCTGTTCAGTCTATTGCTGCAACTGCTGATGGATTTGTCACCGGGAGTGCAGATCATGAAATCAAGTTTTGGGAGTATCAAACCACTCAAAATCCTGGTCAAGTGTGTTCTTTAGACCCTTCTGCTTTTTCCTTCATATTTCGTTAGGTTGATGTTTTTCTCTTCGATTGAATAACTTCTGATTGTTTATTGTACCATACTGCTGGACCTTTCACTTGGTTTCCATTCTAATACATTGTTATAAAATTGCTTTTGCTAAATGGTATGCTCTGTTGATGTAATAATTTTGTGTGTTTTGACAGGATTCTAAGCGTTTAACAGTGTCTCCCGTGAGGAATTCGAGAATGAATGGTGATGTTTTAGTGGTAGCTGTTAGCCCAGAGGGTAAATATATTGCTGTTGCTCTGATAGACAACACTGTGAAGGTCGGGTGGACAATTTTATTCTTGTTATTTTTGCATGTTCTTTATGTTGCTTTAATTATTGAATATCGAGATCATATTCAATTCAAATTTCTTCTGCTCTGCGGTTGAAATAATTTTAGGAAATCGCAATAATATTCTTTCATTACTAAATGATAAAGAGTATTATGCATTGACTTATACCTAGATCTGATTTGACATGTCAATATATTGGAGCGATAAAAATTTCATGCAAGTGAGGTATGCAAAATGAAAGTCAATGTCTAGAGGAATGTAAGCAATGCCTGGGCAGTCCAGCACGACTTTGAAAATCTGTATGGCATAATAGTTCTTAATCTATTTGTTAACATGAGGCTTGGAAATTAGCTGATTGACCTGGGCCTCCAGTTATTATTTGTGCTATGGGTCAATAGATATTCAAGTCATTTGTGTTTGAATGGAGAGGCTTGGAAATTAGCTGATATTATTTGTTAACTTTGAAAATCTCATTGGTTGATTAACTTGGGCCTGTTTAAATGTCATGTTTACTTTTGGTTAATAAATATTCAAGTCATTTGCATTTGAATGGATAAGTTTGTTGGCTTGAAGCATTAATTGGGACTTCTCCACGTTTTTTTTTGTTTTTTGTTTTTTTGTTTAAATTTCTGCACTGGTAAGCCTCTGCATCATGTTTGTGGCGTCTGGTGAGCCATAAATTTGGTTATTGCAACATTGCTTGCTCGTAAGTTTACTTCTGAAGTCTGAAATGTATTTGATGGTGAAACTTTTTGTAATTTTGTCACTTACTCTCCTATATATTGTCATTAACAGGTGTTCTTCATGGATTCACTCAAATTTTTTCTCTCCTTGTATGGCCACATGCTGCCCGTGTTATGTATGGACATATCATCTGATGGGGATTTAATTGTTACTGGTTCTGCAGACAAAAATTTAAAGATTTGGGGTCTAGATTTTGGTGATTGCCACAAGTCCCTTTTTGCTCATGCCAATAGGTGCTTCAACACCTTGCCAATTATTATATTTTATGGCTTTGCACCTCCCTCCTCCCCCCTTTAACACAAGTTCCAATTTTTATATAGAGCAGCTCTGACATGTTTTAATTACAGTGTCATGGCAGTTAAGTTTGTACGCAATACCCATTACATGTTTAGTGTTGGGAAGGACCGCCTTGTGAAATACTGGGATGCCGATAAGTTTGAATTGCTTTTGACTCTTGAAGGTCATCACTCCGAGGTCTGGTGTCTTGCTGTTAGCAACCGTGGGGATTTTCTTGTAACAGGATCTCATGATAGATCCATTCGCCGTTGGGATCGTACAGAAGAGCCTTTCTTTATTGAGGTACTTCTTTTTAAGTTCTCCATTGCGCTAAAGCTGCAGTGCTAAGCAAATGTGTTACATATTTCACCATATTGTTCCTCATTTCGGTTGGGGCTTTTCATCGAGCCTATGTTTGAGCTCCATTTTTTCCTAACTCATTTTCAACCACACATTATCCTATAAAATAATTTTACATGTAAACTCAAAACTTTTCCCTACTTTTTAACTACACATTCTCCAAAAAAATAACTATTATAAAACCTATTTTCTCCGAAAAATGGGGCTCAAACAAGGCCTAATTTTCTCTGGGAAAACCATAATTGTGATTTTATTTGCAGGAAGAGAAAGAGAAAAGGTTGGAAGAGATGTTTGAAGCTGACATTGGCAATGCATTTGAGAATAGGTATGTGCCAAAGGAGGAACTTCCTGAAGAAGGAGCTGTGGCATTAGCTGGGAAGAAAACTCAAGAAACTGTTAATGCAACTGACTCTATCATTGAAGCATTAGACATGGCAGATGAAGAACTGAAGCGTATTGCTGAATATGAGGTATGCAGAGTCTTGCCATTTTATTCACTATGTGCCACATTTTATATTCTGATATGGAAGATTAGTATCAAAATTTCACTTTTTTCCTCTTCATTCATGAGTAACCTGTGTAGTGAGTCTAGTGACCTGATTATTGATATTATTCGAATCCAATATGATATTTCAAGTTTGGTTTCAACAAATTCTGTGATTTTTCAGGAGGAAAAATCAAAAGGAAAAGTTGCTGATTTCAGGCCAAATATTCTTATGCTTGGACTTTCTCCTCCTGATTATGTTCTGCGTGCACTTTCTAATGTTGACACTAATGATTTGGAGCAGACCTTGCTAGTAAGTGTGGTGACATAGTCATGCATTGAAGCCATCTATCCTGTGTGTTGGATGTATGGATAATTTCTCATTGTGGTGGATGAAATTATATCTATTATACATTGGTTATGTTTGTATCAGAAATTTCTATCCATCATGTGTACCACTGCTATTAGTAGTTTGAAAACACTAAACTACTATGAAGTACCCATAAATCCCTCGCACTACGAGATTTTAGCATCTGTCAATTAGATCATGGTTTTCTCTGGCATTGTGAATTTTTTAACCATGTTATATTGATCGATAATGTGCTGCTGCAGTCGGGTTAGGATTGACACACGACTGCAAGTGTGCTTCAGCGCCATAAATATTTTGGTGAATTCTGACAATGTTAAAAAGTAGTTGCATTGATTGATTAGGATAACCTAAGCAAAGTTGTTGCATTTATTTTGGATTGAAAATAGAACTATTGCGTTATCAATCCATTTGATACTCTGGAAACGCAATTACACAACACAGTAATAATGTGCCCCAGCTTTCCACACTGTTCCCCTGCCTTTGTAGATTTAAAGTGGCTTGGTAATGCGGAGATATGGCTTTAGATTTTCATTCTCATATTATTCCTTATTGCGTGGTGGATGGTTCTTTGTTCCTTTTCTGTTTTCATCAGTAGAACTAATAGTTTAGATCTCAAGTCTCAATCTAATGAAGTACAGTTAAAAATAAAATGCACATATTGTAGCTACTACAAACCCTGTTTTGAATGTGTTCCGGGTTCTGTTTTTATGTTGGCCTTGTCAAGTATGTTCATGTTTAACCATTTTTTTTTTTTTCACATTTGGAAAATGTTAAATGATATCTATTTGACTTTCTTGCAGGCTCTACCATTCTCAGATGCTTTAAAGATCTTGTCTTATTTGAAAGATTGGGCTTCTTTGCCCGATAAGGTCAGTGCTTCTTTAATGACATGGAGTACAATCATATTGTATCACGTGAACATGCAACACAGCTTGAATTGCATTGCACAAACTGAATGGAGATCTATCTTCCATATACTTTAATTTTTCAGTCCAAGTGGTTAATGTGTCTGGCACCATGGTTTTGACCAGTTCTAATGTTTGTCTGTCATGCAATATTCATTCTCTTCACAATGGCAATCGGCAAGCCCGTGATTATGTTGTACTGCTGCTGTTGGGCCCTTTTAATTTTTCCTACATCCAGTTGATTATGTTATTCATTGCAACTCATTTTTTTTTTTTTTGGGGGGGGGGGGGGGGGGGGGGGG